>NC_025998.2:77344468-77657708 GCF_000442705.2 Elaeis guineensis
AAAATTATCAAAAATATCTTATCAAATGTAGAACATTATCACAAAAAATCGTTCCAATCTGAAAGCATTTAATAGGGAGGACTCTCCAAATCACGGAGAGACGCGATGCTTCTGCACGCGCGCGAGACATCCTTCTTTTTCCGATGTTTTTCTCTTCCTCAAAAATTTCAGAAAAAATATATCTCATGCTTTGAGATGTGTACCAGAGGATGGAAGGTGATATGAGCCACCACACATATTTTAATCTCATAAAAAATAATATTTTTTCTTCTGCCCACGCCAACACTTGTACGCAAAACCTGTTTTGCACCAAGAGTCCACCACAACTTGGACTCTTCATAATTGGTATTAATATGGGATGTGGTGCCCCAATTTGGGCTGCTTCCAGGTGACATGATCTGACCCAAATATCTACCAAATAGGGCTAGCTAATTAGTAAGGGATGGGACCAAATTGATCTCCAAAAGAGCAAGGATTTCCACACGTGCTAGCATGCTTACTAGAATCCTGATTGAATCCAAAATTCCAATCAACCTTTTTCAAAAGGGTCCTTGGCCAATTTCCATATGTGTGACCCATTGGGTTCCACATCTAACCGGCAGTAGATCCGGATATAAATTGACCAAATTTGATTAGATTTCAATATAATCGATTTAGGTCCAATCGAGCTAATCCCAGTTCAACAATTAGAATCCTTTCTAATTGACGATCGAATTAAACTCTTTAATTCGATCAAAAACCTACAAATCAAGATTGACATCTAGCAATGTATCATGACTACCCAAAAGATGTGGAATTTGATGGAAATACCAAATCTACCCTTCAGTGGCAAATTACCGTGCAATTTAATCTTTCGATCATCCTTGCACCCTGAATATGTTCATGAGTATGGAATCATGTCAAACTCAAACATATATTCATATCGATTCTTAATTAACCAATGATGACTCCAATGAAGAAGCATTAGAAACTCTTTCTAATCTCCTTCCTGCTTTTGGCCAAAAGACTTTTCTCAAGTCATCTATGATTGAGAATACATAGGATGCGATCTCCTCTTATTAGGAGTGATTGATTCCATGTTGACCTACTCACAACCTCCATACACACTCCACCATATCCAGAACACCCCGTACATATCTTAATGCCATGCCTGGGTATGAACCAAAATATGGATTCATGTGCACAAGATTCCATGGTGGTCTCAGATCTAAGGATCACTTGCACAACTCCCACTTAGAGAACCATCTTTAACATGCAAATAAGGCTTCCATAAGATGTTCTCTTTCATCGAGTCAATTCAGTGGACTCATTTCTCAAATGAGCACCCACATCCTTGTATTAGTGTCTCACACAAGTGGCTAGTGAGATCTGTCATCCTCTCCATTTAGCATACATAGGATGTACCAGTCTATCCGGAACATTGATCTCCGACTCAATGCTCCTACGATCAAGAATTTAATATTAGGATTTTAGAATTTTAGGTCTCACTAGCATTACCAATTCATGTCTCCTAAAATCATTATCCTAATCTTTGCAATCATTATCCTAATCTTTGGGGTTCATCATAATCTTAGACATAATAAGTTGCAGCTAATATGATGAATCAATACCTCAAATAATAATAAATGTCATTTCATGAGTTGGAAAATTGTTAAGAAAGTTCCATCGCAACACACTTGCGATTGGCTTAAAGAGTACTTTTCTTTCAATCTCCCACTTGCACTAAAGCCAATCGCCTTTGAATCTCATACAATCAAGATGGCGATCATATAGCTGCTGTGGTATAGCTTTAGTAAATGGGTCTACTATATTGTTCTTTCTGTCTACTCGTTTAAAGATAACATCTTGTCTCTAACGAGATGAAAATGTCTGAGGATGTACTTAGATCTATAATGAGACCTAAGTTTCTTATCTTGAATAACGGCTCCAATGTTATTACTCTAGAGTGACACCGGTCCTTCAATCTTAGGAACGACTCTTAAATCCATGATGAGTTTCTTCATCCAGACAGCTTCCTTAATGACTTCACTAGCAGCAACATACTCTGGCTCAGTAGTTGAGTCAGCTACTATCTGCTGTTTGGAACTCTTCCAACTTACTGCCCCATCAATTAGGATAAACACATATCCTGATATTGACTTGCTATCATCTACTTTCCAATGATCCTTCCTTAGATCAGCCTAAAATCTACTAGCTATACCCAAAGCATAAGCTACATCAGGCTTGGTACATAGCATGGCATACATAATTGATCCCACAGCCGAAGCATAAGGGATTTCATTCATCCTTTTCCTCTCTTCTGGTGTCTTAAGACACATTTTCTTAAAAAGACGTATACCATAACTTACAGACAAGTAACCTTTCTTACTTGCCTCCATATTAAATCTCTTTAATATGAGGTCTATGTACCGTGACTGGGATAAGCCTAACATCCTTTTAGATCTATCTCTATAGATCTTTATACCCAGTATATGAGATGCTTCATCCAAGTCTTTCATGAAAAACTTATTCGATAGCTAAGTTTTGACCAATTGCATCATTGGGATATCATTCCCAATGAGCAATATGTCACCAACATACAAAATCAAGAAGATAATAACACTCCCATTTATCTTCTTATATACACATGGTTCATCCGTATTTTTGATAAAACCAAACTCTTTGACTATCATATCAAATCGGATGTTCCAGCTCGAAATCTGCTTCGATCCATAGATGGATCTCATTAGCTTGCATACTTGATTTGCTCTCCTACTTGAGACAAATCCCTCTGACTGAGTCAATAGACCTCTTCCTCTATATTACTATTAAGAAAAACGATCTTGACATCCATCTGCCAGATTTCATTATCGTAGTATGCTGCTATTACAAGCAAAATCCGGACGGACTTGAACATAGCCACAGGTGAGAAGGTTTCATCATAGTCAATTTCTTACCTTTGACTGAAACCCTTCGCCATTAATCTAGCTTTGTAGGTTTCTACTTGGCCATCTACTCTGATCTTCCTTTTGAAGACCCACTTGCACCGTATACTGGGGTCACACCCTCAGGTGCATCAACCAAGGTCTACACTTGGTTGGTATTCATCAAGTCCATCTCAGATTTCATAGCTTCCAGCTATCTGTCTGAGTCCTTACTCATGACAGCTTCCGAATAAGTCAGTGGATCAACATCCTGAATGATGTTGATAGAATTGTTATTCTCAATGACAAAATTATATCTCAAAGATGCTTGACGCACTCTATCTGACCTTCGGAGAGGTGTGTATTGTGGATGACCTCATCCTTGGGTACTTTTGATTGAGGATCTTTTGTGGTCCAACCACTGGTATTTCTGAATCGATTTGTAGATCATGAACTTTCATAAGTTCAATATTCCTCCCACTGTCCTTCTTGGATAAATTCATGTTTCAAAAAAGTAGCGTGCCTACTAACAAACACCTTTTGTTCAGTAAGGTGGTAGAAATAATATCCATTAATTTTCTTAAGATACTCTACAAACCTACACTTATCTGATCTAGCACTAAACTTATATCCAAAAAATATTTTTGACATAAGTAGGACAGCCCTAAGTCTTAAGATATTTAAGATTAGGCTTCCTTCCATTCCATATCTCATATGGAGTGCTTGTAACAGACTTTGAAGGCATTCTGTTTAATATATATGTGGCAGTCTCTAGGGCATTATCCCTAGAAAGATATTGACAGATCAATGAAGCATATCATGGACCGCATCATATCCATCACAGTACAATTTCTCCTTTTTGCTACACCATTTAACTGAGGCGTATTGGGAGGAATCCATTCAGAGAGAATACCTTTACTTTTAAGATGATCAAGAAATTCAATAGATAAATATTCTTCTCCTCGATCAGATCGAAGAAGCTTGATACTTTTTTCAGTTTATTTCTCGACCATACCTTGATACTCCTTGAACTTATCAAAGGCTTCGAATTTATGTTTCATAAGATACACATATCCGAATCTTAATAAATCATCTGCAAAGGTAATAAAATAGAAGTATCTTCTTCTGGCCTGAGTTGTTATCAGTCCATATACATCTATATGTACTAGAGCTAACAACTCACTTGTCCTCTCTCCATATTAAGAAAATGGAGTCTTGATCATCTTACCCATAAAACAAGATTTATAAGTCCCCAATGATTCATAATCATTTGGATCAAAAAATTCTTCTTTGTATAACTTGTTTATCCTTGACTCACTAATATGATCAAGACGATAATGCCAGAGATATGTGACATTTACATTCTCTCTTTCTTTTCATATTTTTTTCAATATGAAAAATATTTTTATTGAGTGCAAGAATTAAAAGATTGTTATCAATATAACCACTGCCATAAAATTCATTAGAAAAAAAAATGGAGCATCCATTTTCCATTAGCTTTATTTCATAACCTTGTTTTAATAACAAAGGTATAGAAATAATATTTCTAATGACCTTTGACATGTAATAACAGTCTTTTAATTCTAAAATTTTGTCCGAAGATAAATCAAGCATACAAGTTCCCACAGCCACTGTGCTAATGGACTCTCCACTTGCGCCATAAAGCTCGAGGTTACCTCTTTTCAGATCTTTGATATTCTATAGTTGCAGTAACGAACGACAAAAGTACGATCCACTGGTGGTATCCAATACCCAAATATCAATCTGAATTACTTAATGAAAAATAGGTCTGTATCATATACACACCTTTTGATATTACACTTGCACCCTACTTCAATCTTACAAGATTATTCTTGCAATTATACTCCCAATTTTCAAATTTGCCACAAATAATATCCATATGGACATCATTACCTTCTCATTATTACTGACCAAACTAGGATCAGAAATATCCAGAATATCGGAGTTCTTTTCTGATATAAACCTAATTTGTAAGTTCCTCAACCAATCCACATAGTTGTATCGGTCAACATAGTTTTATTTATGGTATCATGGGGTGAAAATAAAGAAGCCATAATGTAGACTTAAATCTACATAAAACAATAGTATAAGCAGACCACTCATGTTTGACATGCATAACTAGATGAGGACTTTTAAAATTAGTTATGTCTCTCATTATTTTATCAGATACCATAGCCCTCTCCTATGGTAAACGAGATATATTTTATATTTATCTCAGTGGGATTGAGATCCTAATTCCTCATAACGATCTTGTGTTAACACAACAAACCCTTATGAGTTCATAGGTAGGAAACTCTTTCCAATTACATCACATGCAATTCTCGATATTTTATCTTGGCCTCTAAAACATTATTAGCCTTGTGTTAACACAACAAGCTATAATATTTTAGTTAAGTAAGACCCTTCATTTCAATACAGTCAAAATTGAATATAACTGTCCTTGTGTTAGCACAACAAAGTAGTATATCCAAAATTGCCGTAAGCATCTTTTATGTACCAGGATTATGTTATATCAATCCTTATGACAAGCCTTATGGTAACACAACAAACTAGCTATAGTTCATGATGTAACATTAACCTAGCATGAAGGAAGGCCCTTAGCAATGTTTAAAACACTAAGCTACCTTCATTCAAGATTCGAACTAATCTAATTGGCCAGAAAAGTATTGAGATTGGTGGGGGTCCCCCATTGCTTTTCTTAGACACCAATAAAATTGACCAGACCAGCAATAGAACCAATTAAATAACCACCGCACTTGAAAAACTCCTTAGATACCAATTAATTAATCGATTCAAGAAAATAGATCAGCTTCTGGTTCACAACACTACGACTTAATATGATTTTTATAAAAGCTTTAATGGTCTCAAACACATCCTAATTCAATCTATCACAAGAATGCACTATAATAGTTGTATCTTAATAATCATAACAACTAATTATGGCATCTTATCATATCTCTAAGATATGGAAGCAGAATCATACAATATGATTATAACTAAACATCTCAAGTATATCATATATACATGAAGTTCTAATAACATGCATGAATATAAAATACTTTTTTCACGGTTCTTCTTCTTGAAATATTACAGTGACACCCCTACACGCCATAAGAATACCCTATAGAATAGGAAGAGAGGGTCTCTGAACCCTACTTGCTCTTATGACCGGACGGCCTGGTGATGAACTCCAACTAGAGTACAAGATACTAAGAAAATTTTACACATACATCATGCATTTTATATTTAAAACATATCTCGAAGACATGATAGGGTTTGGATGTTCAATCGGGTTCAATCCTTGATCCGACTTGAACCAAACCAAAAACTCATGCTTGATCACAATCAAGATAATAATTTAATCTTTGATTACATAAATCAAGATAGGCTCTGATACCACTGTTGGATTCCGGTGGCACAGCGGAAGGATTAGGTGTTTAAAATTTTCATTCAAAACACCCAATGCACCGGAAGCCCTAATGCCCAGAAACTCTTGACTATAATAATCAAAGCATAATAAATATAAATTAGGATAAGAAGAATACCTGTAGCGCTAATCTCAATTTCCACAAGACGTCCAAGTGTCCGCCCTCCAATGGTGATCCACACGAAAATTAAACCAAAGACGGCGCTCCTTCACCTTGCTTCAAGAGTTCTAGCCTCTAGAACTCGACTAGCCTCGTACCGGTCAAGTTTCTTCAAGAACCTGACCTCACCCTCTTAGAACCTCCTCTGGACTTCTGATTCTCCTTCTTTAGGACCCTTACAACCCTTGTTAGGACCAGATAAGATTTTGTCTTAAATCCCAAAGTCTTGTCCTAAAACTAAGATTGTAAGAAAGAAAAGAGAGCAACATGAGAGAAATTGGAAACCCCTCTTAGATTCATCGGATACCCAGCGCCCCGGCCTATTTATAGCCACCAGAGGGATGCCAAAAGAGAGGGACATGCCTTATCCAAAAGGCATATCTGATTTGATTATCAGAGATAAGAGTTCTTTCAAGCAGAAGGACTCTTATCCATGATACGTCGATCAGCACCCTGGTCTGCACGCGTGCAACCAAAGAAGGGATGTTTTCACGTTCCTTCTCAAATCAAAAAAATCCTCAAAAATCCACGTGAATTGGAGATTCAATCTAGATTCCAGAAAATCAAAAATGGTGATAAAATTCTCATGGAAGGATGCTATCCTCGCACCTCTTCACGCGAGTGCTGATCACCGCGCGCGTAGGCATCAGGACCGACTTATGGCATCCGTTTGGCATCCAGATAAGTCTGAAAAAATTTCAAAAAAATTATCAAAAATATCTTATCAAATGTAGAACATTATCACAAAAAATCGTTCCAATCTGAAAGCATTTGATAAGGAGAAGAACTCTCCAAATCCCAGAGAGACGCGATGCTTTTGCGCCCGCGCGAGACATCTTTCTTTTTCCAATGTTTTTCTCTTCCCCAAAAATTCCAGAAAAAAATATATCTCATGCTTTGAGATGTGTACCAGAGGATGGAGGGTGATATGAGCTACCACACATATTTTAATCTCATGAAAAATAATATTTTTTCTTCTGCCCATGCCAACACTTGTACGCAAAACCTGTTTTGCACCAAGAATCCACCACAACTTGGACTCTTCATAATTGGTGTTAACATGGAATGTGGTGCCCCAATTTGGGCTACTTTCAGGTAACATGACCTGACCCAAATATCTACCAAATAGGGCTAGCTAATTAGCAAGGGATGGGACCAAATTGGTCTCCAAAGGAGCAAGGGTTTCCACACGTGCTAGCATGCTTACTAGAACCCTGATTGAATCCAAAATTCCAATCAACCTTTTTCAAAAGGGTCCTTGGCCAATTTCCATATGTGTGTGATCCATTGGGTTCCACATCTAACTGGTAGTAGGTCCGGATATAAGTTGATCAAATTTGATTAGATTTCAATCTAATCGATTTAGGTCCAATCGAGCTAATCCCAGTTCAACAATTAGAATCCTTTCTAATTGGCGATCGAATTAAACTCTTTAATTCAATCAAAAATCTACAAATCAAAATTGACATGTAGCAATGTATCATGACTATCCAGAAGATGTGGAATTTGATGAAAATACCAAATCTACCCTTCAGTGGTAAATTACCGTGCAATTTAATCTTTCGATCATCCTTGCACCCTGAATATGTTCATAAATATGGAATCATGTCAAACTCAAACACATATTCATATCGATTCTTAATTAACCAATGATGACTCCAATGAAGAAGCATTAGAAACTCTTTTTAATCTCCTTCCTGCTTTTGGCCAAAAGACTTTTTTCAAGTCATCTATGATTGAGAATACACAGGATGCGATCTCCTCTTATTAGGAGTGATTAATTCCATGTTGACCTACTCACAACCTCCATACACACTCCATATCCAGAACACCCCATACATGTCTTAATGCCATGCCTGAGTATGAACCAAAATATGGATTCATGTGCACAAGATTCCATGATGGTCTCAGGTCTAAAGATCACTTGCACAACTCCCACTTAAAGAACCATCTTTGACATGCAAATAAGGCTTCCATAAGATATTCTCTTTCATCGAGTCAATTCAATGGATTCATTTCTCAAATGAGCACCCACATCTTTATATTAGTGTCTCACACAAGTGGCTAGTGAGATCTGCCACCCTCTCCATTTAGCATACATAGGATGTACCAGTCTATCCGGAACATTGATCCCTGACTTAATGCTCCTACGACCAGGAATATTTAATATTAGGATTTTAGAATTTTAGGTCTCACTAGCATGACCAATTCATGTCTCCTAAAATCATTATCCTAATATTTGGAGTTCATCATAATCTTAGACATAATAAGATGCAGCTAATATGATGAATCAATGCCTCAAATAATAATAAATGTCATTTCATGAGTTGAAAAATTGTAAAGAAAATCCCATCACAACACACTTGCGATTGGCTTATAGGGCACTTCTTTCAGGACAGACAACAAGGGCCTTTAATTCAAGAACTTCTCCAACTATATTTGATTCAGCATCCAGTCTCTATCAAATATGTTGATGTCTTTATGGGTAAGGCTCTCCAAAGACACTGCTAAATAATGACTAACCTATTCCATCTCTTTTTTCTTTGTAGAATCTTTTGGTCCAATCTTTTTTTGCTCCATGTAACAAGATCTAACAAATTTTGCATGGACAGGCTCCTCAATATTAAAATAATGCAGATAATTATTCCTATGTATACAGGCAAAAAAAAATAAGGCAGAGTCTTGTAACAAACTCAATAATTGGTTGAAAAGAGTTCAATATTTGAATTAGCATGACATGAGAAAAGCACATACTATGAACCAAAGAGCCAAGTACAAATCAATCAGAACAAGATCCACTACCCAACAACATATGGATAGCATGGCATGGAAAAAGCATATTTATGAAACAAAGAAGCAGGTATAAATCAATAAGGGAAAAATCAGATAGCCAACAACATATGAATAGCCAGTCACCTGCTGAATACGAGCACGCTTTTGAAAAATTTGTTCTTCATAAATGGCAACCGACTGGATGAAATGCTCTACCCTATCCAATGAAACCTACGCACATAAAATCCTCAAGTTAGAGAAAGCTTGGCCCGACATTTTGATTCACCGACTTATTAAATATACACACAGATCAACCAGATAATCATAGAGACACTTAAAAAATCTCGATAGAATAGTACTGTTAAATAATATAATGCTGTAAGATGGTTAGGCCCAGTTGCACTATGGCAGTAGCAGGTTCAACACAGAATCTAATCATCATTTCTTTTCCTCTTTTTCCGGCTAAAGCATCTGATCATCCTTGAGTCTTGTGATGTACAAAACACTAAACTCAATTCCACCTTTCGTTTCATTGATGTTTAGTACAGTGCACATTGTATGATCATGACCTGGCTTATTGCCTAAATAGTAAAATGTAAATTAGAAAAGCCTATATCATACTCTCAACTGAGAGTATCATACAAATTCATGAAAACAATAAGGATTTCATATTTTTCCTAAAAAAAGGCCTATAGCATCATTAACAGATCATAGATGTATGGAATATTATGCCAGAAACAATACCATATGGAATAGTTTTCTTTTTTATTAATATTATGAAGCTGTACTGACAAATGGTGTGAATAGAGTAGGGAGAAGAAGAAAAACAGAATTAGGAAACACAGAACAGTAACCAAAAAGTAATGGTCAAGGTTAACTTCCTGTCTTGTAAGTTCATTGTCCGATAGGCTAAAACACTTAAAACTCAATGTTTTGACTCATGAAGATTAAAGTTTCAAGATCAGCTCTCGCTCATAACAATGTGAAAGGTTCCCCAAATGGTAAGAAAATATTTCTTATCTTTTGGAGAAACAAGCCTCTTCATTACTTGTTTTCAAGTTCATCTTAGTCATGCTCTTAATGATGAAGCATAAACATAGAGATGAGATACACATCCTAAAAACATAAGATATAGATGGCAGGGACAAAAATCATAAAATAATATTTGTCTTTATATACGCCGTTATATCATCCATGTTTTATGATTACACCACTGAAAATTCTGTAGCTCTCTTTATCTCTATCTCTGCATGTAGGGCACATGATAGGTGAAGATAAAATCAGGCTTTATTTAACTGAATGGATTGTAAACCTAGGTGTTGAATCCATACAACCTGAAACCTGCCAACTATGATAAATATTCAAGAGATGTTCAGGAAATAGCTGAAATGGATGAGATGTACCTAACATGTACCAGATTCTATTTGAGGCAGTTCAGAATCTGATACACATCAAATATAGCAACGGCTACTCTTAAAAAAAGTATCCAAGCTTCACTGGTTCTCATGTCCGTTAATATTAGTTTTAGGACTCCCAAATATGATAATAAAAAGGGAAAAATTGTGCAATATCAGGAGTTTCTAGTTCATGATATCCATCGGTCCTTTTGCTGGAGTTGGAGGAAGAGCATAAGAGTTAACAGTACTTGGGAGTGCGAGCATGGTATGTCGTAGTGGTACCAAGCACCATTCCGGTAGCCCAATAGTACAGTACACCACCATACCGGCACATGGTACACTATTGGAGATGAGACAGCAGCTATGCTTTAAGGTATAGTACCGTATCGAACATGTATACGGTATCAATGCCGTAACAAAATGGTGTCGTATGCCTGGGATGGGGCAGTATGGGTCAGTATGGTAAACCATGCTTGGGAAACATTTGTGATTTCATACAATTTTCTCTAGATCTATTTGGAATTATACATCAGGTGTCAAAAGGATCTGCATTTTGTGGACTAAGTCATTCATTCTTTTAACATGCAATTGGTTTATTTGCAACACTACATTTTAATGTTTCTCCCCTTAGAAGTCCTAGTAACTGTTTGCTCTATTCAAGTTGTTGCAAATATCTGTATTCAATTTTACTGTAGTTAAATTCTATTCTCGCCTCCAGCTCCCATAATCCATGTTGGATATGTATCAGTTAGGCAACACTTGGATACATATCAAACTTTTTTTACTGGCAATTTTCGGAAAATTGTTAAAGAGCTGGACCCTCAATAAGTTCACCCACTATAATAACGTTAAAATGGAGTCTTTGTTCTTTTTAGAGATTGGCTAAAGATGTGCATATTAAAATAAATCTACAAACTGTCTTGTTTCTCAAATCCTTAAGCTAATTGGTAAGTTTGGATGAGAAACATGCATATTGGAAGAAACATTAACAAACAATATCTTTTAATTTTTATTTTATGTAATACTTAAAATATGCTTCAGTTAAAATTATTTTCCTACATATCCCTAATTCTCCTTTTTTTTTTCTTCCCTAGTTAGGCACCCAGGCACATGTCCCAATCCAATTTTCATATCTGTGTCCATGCAACACTGCCTCTATTGCTGCACTTTTACCTGTATTGTTGTCAACAAATAAATTTAGTGGTGGGACTACCTCATAAACAGAAGATTTTTTATCTTCTATTTTTTGCTAAAATATTACTGTTGGTCTAGATATATTCGCAAAAAAAAAAAAAAATCTAATCTATAGACTTTGCAAGTGGTATCCACTTAGCGCATTCACAGCTTTAGTGGAGGCCACCTCTAAAATCATAAGCATAGAAGCAAAAAAGAAAGAAAGAGAAAACTATGATTATGTCTTAAAAGCTTTGCCATGATATTCAGATTCTTGTAATCATAACACACGGGGAAAATCACAGAATGAAGGTTTGAATGTCTTTTTCAAATTAATCTCTGACATCTGGAACAAGCACTTGCTACAACATAGAACGGCTTCTACTTGTGGCTCAATACAATAAAAGGAGGAGAAAAAATTACCTCACCCGCATCTGTGAGATAACCACCCATTGCTGCAAACTCCTTTTTATAAACAAACATAAGCAGGTTTATCGCACCCTACAGCATCCAAAAAACTTATGTAAATTTGAAGACACTTAAATTTTTTGAACACAGAAATCATGAAAGAGTCTCAGCTTGTTGAGCATTATGTATTTGCATTTGAGATTTTCTAAATTGAAATTACAACTAATAAATGCATACTAAACAACCAAAATAAAAAATACAGAACCTGAAATCAAAATCTAACCTCTCGAATTTCAAATGTTGGCATGTGGGGAAGAAAATCATTTCCCACAAAGAAGCAGAGAAAGACAAAATCATCCACAAGCCGTTCAAAGTTTATCTCAAATGGAGGATCAGGTATTTCCAAATCATTCTCCAAGTACTCTCGCAAAATCCAGATGTTAAGAAACTGCTCGCAAATTGAATGGTTAATTATATGAAGACAAATCTAATATTCAGGAAAGTTTTTGAGACTGGATCAAAGGGGAAAAGAGAATAAAAGCATGTGCTAGTCAAGAATGCTACAACTGGTTGAAAAAAGCTGCATGGTCAGAATTCAACCTGATATTTCTTTTTGTAAATTGGGGTATCATCCACGGCCTTCCCATCCTCAGAAGTTTGTTCACCAGACTTGTCTTTGCAGTCAGCTGCAAAATGCCCAATCTGACCACAGAGAAAGCATTTCTCTTGTTGTCCTGGCATGGAGATCACCTGTACAATCAGAGACAGTTTTCCAGTCAAAATGACATAGATATCAATGTTTATGTAACACCCCAAGCTAGCAAAGTGGTAATCTAAGAGATTTGCAATTTCATTTAGCATTCATGTATGTGTAGTATGGCACTTCATCATATATTTGAGCATTTAAATGTTGATTAAGCAATAGTAATAAAGCTTTAGTTGTTAGTTAAGAAGGAAAAAGATTTAAGAGTGAGATCAATAGCAATGACATTAAAGTCGACTGTTGGTGACTATTGAGCATAGAATGCATGATATTTTGAAGGATAATATTTATGGGTGTGACAATTTTGGAGTGTAAACTTATAATTTATAGCAATTTCTGAAAACCCAGAGGACTGGATCGACTCAATTTTAAAAAGGATTAGCTCAGTCGTAGAAAACAGAAAGCATATCAGAAAAGAAATGTGGCAGCACACAAGTTGGTCGACCCAGTTTTATGCTGAGTCGGCTAAGTTGTGGACTGAGTCAGCTCAGTCTCAGAGTGAGTCGACTAAACTACGAGAACAATTAAGTGGCTGGAGTCAGCTGAGGTATTTTAATTTGGGGATTTAAAAAAGATTTTTAAAGGGATTACTCAGCAGCCATTTTGTATAAATATAGGGGTGGAAAACCAAGATATTTGTTGGGTATTTCATGGGATTGACACCTAGCAAGCAGCTCTCTTAAATTTATTGTATTTCAAGCCTTAGCTACCAGTTTTTTTTTTCCCTTGTGGCGTTGTTCTGAATTTTCGGTGAACCCAAAAAGGATAGAGAGGGAGAGGGGCTGGAAAAAGAGGTGTTCTCAGTTAGAAATTAAAGGGATTTCAGCTAGTAAAAAGTGCTCTAGTTGAGGAAAGGAAAGTTCAACAAGGATGTTTTGAATGAGTTAAGCATCATATAGCAGCCATAAGAAGTGAGTGATTTCTATCTAACTGTGGTGTTTTTATTGTCTTTTGTTATGGAAAAAGTTTATTTTGAAAAGAAAGTTAGTCTTTTATGGTTTTACAACTATATACATGCATGTAAGCATGGAAACAGGACATGATTTTATTGACGGGTTACTCATGAATAAATATATATATGTGAAACTATTTTGGACAACTGAGCCTTCTTATCTTGAAATTGTATTGTATTAGCTCATCAGCTTTTTGATGAGATTTATCAAACATATTTTTTTAGCAGACCACCCATAGGAGTGATCAACCTATGGGATAGTAGATGAGTCCAATTGACTAGTCGACGGTAGAGTATCTGCCTGTGGTAAAGAGCCTGTGATGAAAACTACATGCCTGTAGTGACGAGCCTGTGGCAAAACTATACGCCTGTAGTGGTGAGCCTGTGGCGAAAATATAAGCCCATGGTGAACTTTGCCTGTGACGAAATAATATGCCTGTGGCGAAAGAGTATACCTGTGGCAAAATAATGTACCCATGGGGGCTTCATGGTTTTAAGGGTATGTCGTGGTGTAGTCAACGGTAATCAGATGCTTGTGTTTGTTACGGTAATCAGATGCTTGTGTTTGTTATGATCTTTTACATGGTTTCATCCTTATTCAGCATATAGACAGTCTTTTACACGACTTTATCCTTGTTTGGTATATAAAAGTGTTGGAGCTATATTAGTTTATTCCAGCAGTGCATGATATATGATATTATGTGTATTAAGTTATACTTTCCTGATATCTTCACTATTAGATGGACTATTCATTCACTGAAACTTTAGTTTTATTATGTGGTTCTTTTTTTTCTTTTCTTGACAGATTTAGAGCATCATAACTCAGCATAAAGGTTGCATTATCATCACTCATGTTAGCAGGAGTTGGTTGTGTCAACTAGTGGATGGGGCCTATTTGCTTTTGGTCATGTTAGCCTATGAGAATATTATATTTTGTGACGTTTTGTATGATAAGTAGTTTAAGTCTAAATGTAAACAAAGTACCAGTTAAAATGTACGATACATGTTAAGCTATGAAAGTCAGTAAATGTTAAAGATATCTTACTTTTGAACTATGGGTACAAAGCATAGTTTGATGAATGAAATCCTGGATTGATTTTGAGAAATGATGAGTTAACAGAATTATTTGTGTTAGCAATTCGAGTTATTAATTTGAGTTGAATGTGAACAGGTTATCAGCTCAGTTATAATTTAGTTTTTTCCTTCGCCCTTATTTAAGGGTGGGGTGGAGCACCGTCGTCCGATTTTAGGGGTGGAGTGTTACATATTTGGTATCAGAGTAAAGGTTTATAACCACATGGGACTGTGGCATAGATGGAATCAAAACTTGAGATTATAATCACCTAAGGATGTGATAGAATAGTATCAGAACTTAAAGGTATGATTATTGAGGATGGACAATTTGCTGGATTATTAAGGATATACTTGGGCATATGCATAGCATAATTAGTTCACCTCGGTTGCTTAGCAAATAACATAAAGTAGGTTGAGTGGTCTTGTAGTCAACCCAACTAATTGATGAGTCGACTCAATGTCTTTTAAGGGCTCTTTTCAATGGGATTTGTTTCTAACTTTATGTTTCAATTCGAGGTGTTCTTAATTGGTCTCAGTTTCATTCTAATGGTATTCTTCGTCTACAAAAGCATTCTAGAGGAAAAATCAAGAAAATAATAGTAGATGTTTTATGTTGAGATTTGCTTATCATTGAGGTCATCTTAAAGGTTGATAAATTTGATTATGCCAATTGCATCTTGGAGGAAGATGGTGCAAATAAGATCAAGACTTAGTGGAGGGCAACTATCCCCAGATTGGAGTAGAGGCCAAGGTCAGGGTAGACCAACAAGAGTTGATAGGGATGGTCAACCTCATAGGGTATCATCTTATGCTTCATCTTTTGCCCCGAGAGCAGAGGTAGAGGATTTACAGTCGCATGAGCATGTGCATGGTTCTCCATCTATTACACCAATAACCACACCTCCAGCACAAGCACCCATTCCTAGACTACAGAAATTGGTATGCATAATTACTTAGGCTGTTGCTGCTACCATAATTTCTGCTCATAATATACAATCTCAAAGTTCAAATAGAAAAAGAAATTTTGAAAGAGCTAGAAAGTTGGGGGTAATGGAATTTTCGGATACTACAGACCCAATGGAGGCAGAAAACTGGATCCAGAAAATAGAAAGGGTGTGTGCACTGATGAAAGTTACCGATGAGAAGAACGTGAGCATCGCTACCTTCCTACTAAAAGGTCGGGCTCGACATTGGTGGAAATTCTATGTCAACAGACAACCGCAGGATTATGTTATCTCTTGGGATGATTTCAGAAGGTAGTTTTAGCAGCAGTATTACTCGATTGTATATCAGGATTAGAAGAGGAGAGAGTTTCTCAATTTGACTCAGAAGAGAATAACAGTGGCTGATTATGAAGCCAAATTTGTTGAGCTATCCCACTTAGCTCCAGCATTTGTTGTGGATGAAAGGAAAAAATGTCGATTGTTTCAGGATGGGCTGCGCCTTGAGATCAAGACAAAAACAAAAATACATAACTATGGTAGTTTCACAGAGTTGGTTGCAGGAGCAATTAGGGCAAAGGAAATTAAGAAGGAATTTTACAATCATAAGCAGGAAAGGGGTAAGAGAAGTGCGCAGAACTTTTTTCTGGATACACAGAGAAGTCAGTCATCAAAGAAGGTTGAAGTATTTAGGCAGCCTAATCAGAACTTCAGAGCATCAGTAGAGTCAGGCATGTGCTCTTTTACTTTTACCAATCTGGAATAGAGGAGAATAGAATAGAGGGTTGTGCCACAATCAGTAGAAAGCAGGGTGATAGAAAGAAGGAAGAATCAGGGTAATTTTAGTAGGGATGCCAGTCCAGTTACCACTTCACTAAGCAAGTCCCTCAATATGGTGTTTGTGGGAAGTTCCATCGTGGAGAATGTAGAAGTGGATTAAGAAGATGTTTCAAGTGTGATCAAAGAAGTCATAGACTGCCCTAACAAAGCTTCAACTAGGGGTCTCCCACCAAAATCAAATGTTACATGAAAATTTCAAACCAGGGATGACAATTATATTACTGATGTACAAGCAAATAAAGTAGGGACTAATACCTGTGGGCAGGATGCTATACCAGCAAGACCGAGCATTGAGTCAAGAGTGGTGACAGGAGGCACAGATTACTCTTAATGGGGTGTCCGGTATGATATCTATAACCGAATGGATGATTATATCTCTGATTTCAGCAAACAAGATTTGACCAAAGTATAAAAAGGAGTTGATCTTTGAGTTTAGGTTGTTGAACTGATACATCATATTGTAATGTGTATACCTGATTAATTGTTATCTAGTTGAAAAAAAAAAGAGAGAAAAAGAAAGAAGACAAAGAAAAACTCTAAATGTTTCGTGGATTAAATCAAAGTGCGTAGCAAAAGCGTGATGGTTTGAATTGATTAAATTTATTGAAAGAATGTAGTTCTAATTCAAAGGATGATAAAAAGGATTGAAGGTTCCTTTCAGATGAAAAAGATATATGGGAACTCAAGGCTAAATAAGAATTTTGTGTTCTTAATATTTTGACCTTGTAACATGCCAATTTCGAGGGCGAAATTTATTGAAGAGGGGGGAGGAATGTAACACCCCGAGCCAGCAAAGTGATAATCTAAGAGATTTGCAATTTCATTTAGCATTCATGTATATGTAGTATGGCACTTCATCATATATTTGAGCATTTAAATGTTGATTAAGCAATAGTAATAAAGCTTAAGTATAGTTTTTAGTTAAGAAGGAAAAAGATTTAAGAGTGGGATCAATAGCAATGACATTATAGTTGACTTTTGATGATTATTGAGCATAGAATGCATGATATTTTGAAAGACAATTAGGATAATATTTATGAGGGTGACAATTTTGGGGTGTAAACTTATGATTTATGCAATTTCTGAAAACCAGGGGACTGGGTCGACTCAGTTTTAAGAAGGATCGACTCAATCACAGAAAATAGAAAGCATGTCAGAAAAGAACTATCGCGGCACGCAGGTTGGTCGACCCAATTTTATGCTGAGTCAGCTAAGTTGTGGACTGAGTCGACTCAGTCTCGGGTTGAGTCGACTAAGCCGCGATAATAATTAAGCGGTGAGAGTCAACTGAGGTGTTTTAATTTGGGGGTTTAAAAAGGATTTTTAAAGGGATTACTCAGCAGCCATTTTGTATAAATAAAGGGGTGGAAAACCAAGATATTTGTTGGGTGTTTCATAGGATTGACACCTAACAAGCAGCTCTCTTAAATTTATTGTATTTCAAGCCTTAGCTACCGATTTTTTTTCCCTTCTGGCACTATTCTGAATTTTCAGTGAACCCAAAAAGGAAAGAGAGGGAGAGGGGCTAGAAAAGGAGGTGTTCTCAGTTAGAAATTATAGGGATTTCAGCTAGTAAAAAGTGCTCCAGCTAGTTTAGGAAAGGAATAGAGTTCAAAAGGGGTGTTTTAAATGAGTTAAGCATCATATAGCAGCCATAAGAGGTGAGTGATTTCTATCTAACTATGGTGTTTTTATTGTCTTTTGTTATGAAAAAGGTTTATTTTGAAAAGAAAGTCTCTTATGGTTTTACAGCTTATATACATGCATGTAAGCATGGAAACAGGACATGATTTTATTGATGGGTTACTCATGAATAAATATATATATGTGGAATTTTTCTGGACAGCTGAGCCTTCTTATCTTGAAATTGTATTGTATCAGCTCATCAGTTTTTTGATGAGATTTATCGAACATGTTTTTTTAGCAGACCACCCATAGGAGTGATCAACCTATGGGATAGTAGATGAGTCCAATTGACTAGTCGACAGTAGAGTATATGCCTGTGGTAATGAGTCTGTGATGAAAATTATATGCCTGTGGTGATGAGCCTGTGGCGAAACTATACGCCTGTGGTGGTAAGCTTGTGGCGAAAATATAAACCCATGGTGAACTCTATGCCTGTGGCGAAATAATATGCATATGGCAAAAGAGTATACCTGTGGCGAAATAACGTACCCGTAGGAGCTTCATGGTTTTAAGGGTGTGCCATGGTGTAGTCAACGGTAATGCTTGTGTTTGTTACGGTTATCAGATGCTTGTGTTTGTTATGATAATCAGATGCTTGTGTTTGTTACGGTAATCACATACTTGTGTTTGTTATGGTAACCAGATGCTTGTGTTTGTTATGATCTTTTATATGGTTTCATCCTTATTCAGCAAATAGACAGTCTTTTACATGATTTTATCTTTGTGTGGTATATAAAAGTGTTGGAGCTATATTAGTTTATTCCAGCAATGCATGATATATGATATTATGTGTATTAAGTTATACTTTCCTTATATCTTCACTGTTAGATGGACTATTCATTCACTGGAACTTTAGTCTCATTATATGGTTCTTTTCTTTCTTTTCTTGACAGATTTAGAGCATCATAACTCAGCATATAGGTTGCATCATCTGCACTAATGTTAGCGAGAGTTGGCTGTGTCAACTAGTGGATGGGGCCTATTTGCTTTTGGTCATGTTAGCCTGTGAGAATATTATATTTTGTGACGTTTTGTATGATAAGTAGTTTCAGTCTAAGTGTAAACAAAGTACCTGTAGAAATATATGATACGTGTTAAGCTATGAAAATCAGTAAATGTTAAAGGTATCTTACTTTTGAACTAGGGGTATAAAGCATAGTTTGATGAATGAAATCCTGGATTGATTTTAAGAAATGATGAGTTAACTGAATTATTTGTGTTAACAGTTCGAGTTATTAATTTAAGTTAAATGTGAACAGATCATCAACTCAGCTATAATTTAGTTTTTTCCCTCACCCTTATTTAAGGGTGGGGTGTAGCACCATCGTCTGATTTTAAGAGTGGGATGTTACAGTTTAAATAGGATGCATGCCAATGCGTACACGCACACACCTACACACATGCATGCATGCATGTGCACCAGCGCATATGGAGATACCTAAATAGGGCAAGGAAAATTATAGGCGAAATACTACTGACCTCTCGTAAAATTGAGAAGTGGACCTCATGGGTAGCCAAAGAAAGCATAATTAGATCTGCATCCTGCACAATCGCAAAGCCATTTAGGGGAAAAAGGGAAGAGAAAAGAAAGTTGGAATGACAAAAATAGATATCAGCAATATACTGACCAAACCATAAAGACAGTGGTGGGTGTTTGGATCAAAACCAGGAAGATTTCGTTGTAAGCGAATGTATGACATGATCTTATGTTCACCCTCTCCAGGAACGTTTGCATCGGACAAGATAACCTTCAATAAATCATCCAATGCATAGCTCCATGAATACATTTACAGAGAAGTCTCCTGAAAACCGGAGCGACTGACGAAATAAAACCAGCAATGATTACATCGCTGAGAAAGCAACTGGTATGATCCTAAGTCAAACATTAGATGCCTGACAGAATTCAAGTCAACACCTTAATAGACTGCCATCCAGGAGTGCGATTCAATCTCAATTGTAAGTAATATTGAAGTGCAACTGAAAGTGCTGCCATGAACTGAGTCCCTGGTGTTATGACATTTGAGTCAGATGTTTCAGGTCTCTCGTTATGAGTCAAATTTTTTTCTTCAGCCTCAAATTCCTTTCTCAATCTCTGCTCTTCAGCTTCCTGGGAAACACATTAGCTTGTTGCTTAAATATGCTGAAGGCAACTGGTACAATGTTTCTCATTGAAAGTAACCATACCGCATCAGCTGCATCTTTTGCAGCTCTAAAACGTCGAGATCGTTGCTGATTCATTTTAGCCCTGGGTGCAACACCATCTGCAAAATTCATGATTAGCTGTAAATGATGATGCAGTCCTACCATCCAAGGCAACTGAGTTTAATAACACGACATCAGATTTCCTGCAACTCACCTATTGCCATATACAACAGCTTTCTAGGGCGAACCAGCCAAAAAAGATGATCAATATAATTAAAAATAGACTTGAAAACATCATCATATGTGGCAGGCAAAGGCTGCATGGAAAAGAATGATCTTCAGCATTAAATTAAAAAACAAAAAGTAAGAAGAAGAAGAGAATCCACAAACAATTTACAAATTTGTAGATGGATCCTGTTACACAAGATGTTTTCCAGGACAGCTTATTGATCCACTGGACCACTGGATTAAATATTCTAAATAATGGCCGTTAGGTTCATCACCTGAAGATTGGGCAGTGTATAATCAGCAATTCTCTGATTTCCATCAACAAAGTACAGAGCATTGTTCTAAGAAAGAATGTCAAAGACAGACTACAAAGAGAAGCTTCAGTCATTTCAGATGCCCTTTCATGCTGATGAAATTGTTTTGTTCGTGAATTCAGAATTTGGGTTCACTAAATCACTTCCCACAAAGGCTAAATAGGAACCCAATTCATGATTTTTGGCTTATCTTTGTATTTGTTCTAAAAGTAAAGCAATTGAAATGGAATTCTCCTACCACAACCACGATTACCTGACCTATTCTGCACCTACTAAAAGCACACAGAAAAAACTTCTTGTGAAACAGTGATCAGATCCATCTGCACTGGTATCAGTTGATTCATTCAACAACAAGAATGAAATATCGTCTTTCCAACAGAGCAAAAAGTTTATGCAGCCCAACTCACATCACAACAAAGTCACACTACCACAACCAGGATTACCTCACCCTATTTCTGCGCCAGCTAAAAGCAAACAGAAAAAACTTCTCATGAGACAGTGATCAGATCCATCTGCAGTGGAATCTGTTCATTCATTTCACCACAAGAATGATATATCTCCTTTCCAGAACAGCAAAAAGTTTATGCAGCCAATCTCACATCGCAACAAAATCACCAGACCTCTCCCATTTCCTTCAATTAGTTGGAATAGATTTCCCTATAGAATTACCTGAAGAATCATTCCATTCCTATAGTTTTTAATGGCATACGTTTCCTATAAAATATTGCCAATGCCAATCCCAAGCCTTGATCAAAAAAAATGGTGGATTGATGTTAGGCTCCGAATCAAACATAAAATGCATGAAAAACTGTGAAATTGATCTAATTTTGATACTTGTAAATGTTAGGGTGTCCCTGAGGTAGCCCTCATTTGGAATGCTTGGTGCATGAGGATCCGTAAGGATGATCCAAGATAGTTATGACAAGGTTGGATGGTTATGGTTATGGTATATTCTTCCCCCACAACCTAGCAAGACCTAAACTACTTTACCATCCAATTTGGTTAACTAAATACACAAATTTTCAAGATTACCTTTATCTAGGAGAATAGTGGTCATCCTTTTCCTATGAAACCCTCGCATATAATCCAGAATAAGCATACATTTTCACAATCTTGAGTATCAATCAATGCAAGTGTCCACTAAGTAATACAATAAGTACATACACGTATATATATATACACATATATACACATACAGATATATGTGTGTGTGTGTGTGTGTTTTTATATATACATATTCACACACACACATATATAATGTATATACCAGTTTCTTAAGATAACTTCTTGCCTTCGGTTTTTAACTGGTAAAAATAATGTCTTAATATAGATGTTTCCTATACAGACATGGATCTCTGGAATTTTATAGTTTAGCTGAAGATACATGTTCTTGAAGTATTTAGAGTTTCACATTTTCTTTTAATATTTGTCATACATACATGCATATGTGTTGTGTATATATATGCACACATATATATACGTGTGTAAGTTTACATGTATATGTATGTATGTATATGCATTTATGTGTGTGTATGTGTGTGTGTGTAAGTGTACGTGTATATATATACATCAACATGTACATATATGTATCTTATGATCTTCTGGTATCATCATGGTACATGATAACTTAGGCCTTGGTTTAACACGTGCGCATGTATATGCATGTATCTTATGATCTTCTGGTATCAGCATGTTACATGATAATTTAGGCCTTGGTTTAACACATGTGCATGCCCATGCATGCGCGCGCGCGCACGCACATTATATGTGTGTATATATGCACACATATATATGCATCTGTGCGTGTAAGTTTACATGTATATATATGCATGTGTAAGTGAATGTGTATGTGTGTGTGTGTGTGTGCATCTACATGTATATTTATGTATCTTATGATCTTCTGGTATCAGCATGGTACATGATAATTTAGGCCTTGGTTTTTATAAAATAGGTAATAAGATAAAACTAATCCATAGCATAGGTAATTTCTGAGAGACTGAGACATTACAGGCATTATACATATCAAAGATTTATATGGAGAACATGAAAGCTTGGACAGATTGAAACCAATAACAAGCACATGTTGCCCCATTTTAGCCTTAGATATGTGAGATCTGAAAGTTCTGCAGAAAAATGAAGTAACAAAAGGCAAATATCTGAGAAGAGGCCGATGTGAATCATGAAATGAAATCTTAAAATTTACTCAAACAACTTCAAAGTAATTCCTAGATGTAAAAATACAAGGCAAATCCTGGGTATACCAATAATGGTGGGGATGAAAATAAAAATGAGTTCAAAGTCACAGTCAGCTGTACCATGTATGTCCCATGACATTTATTTTTGTCATGCCCATCATATAGATATGTGGTGAAAGCCAGAAGTAAACAGAAACTTATTAAATTCACCTGATCGTCCTGTCTATAAGACTTAGCTGAAACTAGAGCCAGTACCGTTATTGGTTTGGGCAATGCAATGCAAGCAAGAGAAATACTAAATATAAATACTAGAGCTTGAATTTGGACAAAAAACAAGTGCTTTCTTGCAGTTGTTCGGTAATAGATTTCTTGGCTGAAAACCTGGGCAAAGCCAGTACCGTTTCACCAGTCTGGCTATCAACCGACATAGTGCTAAGAAGTCGAGAGTTCAAAAGAGCATATGCTCGAAGACCTCAAGGCCCAATATATTATTGTAGTGATTAGAGTGCTTTATAGATAGTATTAAGGATGAAAACAGATGACAGAATTATGCAGAATGGAAACGATGAGGACAGTTTGCATAAAACATACCTGCATTAATAGATCATCCTCCCCTTACAGGAAAATCAAGACGTGATCATTTTAAAATAAATTGAAGATTTTCCACCAGAATCAATTGCAAAAAGGTCTCCCATCTAATGTCTATCACATTTCCAGTAATCCAGTATGCTAACTAAACTTACAGAAAGAAACATCCCTATAAATCGACTTCCAGGTGAAAATATCTCAGTTGCTTTTCGGCACCATTAGAGTTGAAATCCAGAATTCGTAGAAAATAGAAACACCAAAAGCCATAATTGTCCAGCTACTATTCATAAAACACGCATTCAGTTGATACAACGCCTTCGAAACAAAAGATAAAGAACACAGAAATATCCTATATACACCATGTTCTGCGTATTAATTATCAAAAACGATTATTTATACTATTTCTCTCCGTAATAATCATGAAATAACACCAAATTTTAAAAAAAAAAAAAGAGGGAAAAGAAATGGAGATCAGTACGATCGACGGGGAATAGCATACCCTTCCTTCAGGGTGGAAACAGGGATGTATGATGCCATTCATATCGAGATAAAGATTGTCGAATTCGACACCGTTAGGGTTAGGTTTAATGAGATCGACGGGGACGAGGACTCCATCCTCGCCCTCAGCGGGCTCCTCCTCGATCACGTCCAAGATCGCGAGAGGGTATCGATCGGCAAGCCATCTATAAAAGGCTGGGACTCCCATGGCTTCTCTCCCGATCTCCTCGCTCCCGATCTCTTTCCCATTTGGGGTCCGCGGCAGAAGAGCCCAAATAAATAGGGAAAGGACGGACGATGATAGGGAAAAAAAAAAGGGTCAAGCGGTCTCAAAACGGGCACAGAAATTACTCGGGGGCTTGGAGTCATGCGCGGCCGCTATGAGCTGGAGCACGTGCAATGCACGCTTATAAAAATGCACACGGACATGATGGTTTCGGACAATGCTCATACTAATAAAAAATAAGTTAGATGATATCTTCCTCAAAAACCTCTGATAAGTAATAACAACAATAACCTTATTTCTCAAAAAAAAAAAAATAATAATAACAACCTAAGAACATAAAAGAAAAAAAAATTTAAGAGAGAATGTCCTTTTTGGACCGATACTTGCTACATGTCGTTGTAGCTACAAACTCACTACAAAAAATCTAAATTATACATTATAATATTTTTCTCTCTCTACCATCCACTGGTACTCCATCACCTTTATTTGGATCCCACCATTATCATTCCCATACTGAAGAACTCCGACCATCCTTCTCTTCCCATCCTCAACTGATGGTATAATCCTCCGATCACTCTTCTCTCCAGAAATGCACACGACAGCGACTGCACCATCGACTCCAACCCCACGAACATCGCTGCGTGTTGCTGCTGCTGCTATCCTATATGGAACCACACCATAAATTTTGACATGTAGTCTGGATATTTGCCACCTAAGATCGAATCTATTAACATGATTTGGACGAAAGGGTCCACCATCTGGTGTTAGTCGACATACGGCGGGTGGGATGCCATTGGCATCCGCGTGGAGGCCAAGATAGATAAGCACATGATGGGCGTTGCTTTGAAAAATAAATATATAAAATTTAAATTTTAAAAATTAAAAAAAAAATAAAAAATTAGAAATCTAAATTTTAAAAAAAAATTTACTTCTTTGATTCTCTCCTTGAGATTGGTGTCTCTAACCTCAAGAGCGTCAAATAATTGATGCCAATTCTATGAATATAAGAAACAATTGAAAGTTTGTAATTAGTTAATATTATCAAAAAAATATTTTATAATTAATCAAAAATCATGTGATTTTTTTTCCCTATTTTTTGCTCTTAAGTTCATGCACCCATAATATTATCAAAATAATAATTTATAATTAATGAGGAATCATATGAGTTTTTTGTCCTTTTTTTTTCCGCTCTTAATTTCATGCACCCATAATGCTCAGAGTCGCCTGTGGATTTTTCTTTCTTCTTTTCATTTTTTTTCTTTGAGTTCGCACACACAATGTGTAAAATCATAAGTTGTGGCCATGCAACACCTGTCGAGCCCCATCAACATGAGCAAAAACATTCCCACCCTCTTTTTGGTTGCGAGCCACATGCCACAATAAATACTGTATATATGGCAAATTGGTGTCTCTAATCTCTAGAGTGTCAAATAATTGATATCAATTCTTTGAATATGAGAAACAATTGAAAGTTTATAATTAATTTATATTATCAAAAAAATAATTTATAATTAATCAAGAATTATGTTTTTTTTTTCTTGCTCTTAAGTTCACGCACCCACAATATTATCAAAAAAATTATTTATAATTAATCAAGAATCATGTGAGTTTTTTTTTCTTGCTCTTAAGTTCATGCACCCACAATAAGCAGAATCGCCCATGGATTTTTCTTTCTTCCTTTCCTTTTTTCTTTTTTTCTTTCTCGCTTTTGAGTTCACGCACACACAACACATAGAATCATGGGTTGTGGTGCTATGTATGTTGGCTATAGTAAATTCAGGTTCATTATTTGAATAGGATATATCTAAATGGAATCTATCAATCTTGATAGAAAAGGAGTCATATGCGATTCACGAGATTAAGTTCAGAAGTCTTTGATCAGAGTAAGTGTGAATATTGGAAAAGAATTTCCAACGGATTTACAAATAAAGTCGAGTCACACCAATCTCTAATATGACTAACGATGGGATCTGATGAGTTTTTCATGACCTCCATTTAGTCGGAACTCATGATAGAGAGACTGTATCATAAAGTAACTATACTTAGGGGTTCATTCTTCTATTCTGCTGGATTGCCACTACATATTGCTAGATGTCACTAATGGATTATAAAAACTAATTAAGATCATTTTTGGATCAATAATCTTTGTTGGGATGAGTTAGAACCGTTCCAACCCATCGAAAAGAGTTTCAATAATATTGTAATGGAGATCACAATATGTCTCACTACCAAACAGAATAGAACCCGATGGGTCACACACAAAAAAAGCTGGACCCGATCAACGACTTGGATCATATTCAAATTATCAATTGGATTGATAGTTTGAATTTGAAAACTACTAATTCTAAATGTTACAGATGTAGCAACTGCTAATTATTAGCAGAGAGACTTAATTGCAAGTATTGTAATTTGATAAGATCTGATTAAATTATGGATCAAGTCCTAATTAATTTAAATCAGATTTAGTTTGATTGGACTTGATTTAATTTAAGGCTAATTGAATTTAATTATCTAAATTAGACTTAGATTTCAATCTTGATTGGATCAATTTAGTTAATCAGGCTTGATCCACTAAGTCAAATTTAATCTTGAGTCAATCAATCCACATCAAAATGTAAATCGATACGACCAACTACAACTAGACTCAATTTTGAGTTCCTTTGACCTAACCCTGATCAACAATTGATCAAATTCAATCAACTGCTCAAATCGACAAGGGTACTAACCTGATCTAATCAATGATCCTGATTATAGTCAAGTCACTAGACCTAATTTATTCAACCCATATCCAAATTTCATGTTTTATGCAATGAAATTTAGATCTTAAATTTATAATTTTAGATCATTTAATTTCAAATCTTAATTCTTAATTAAATGCATTATGAACATGAATCTAGTTTAGATGTCAAAATAATTTCTAATCTAAACTAATTTAAATTATATCTCATATAATTTTTTATCTGTAGAATCGAGTCAACTCGTTCTGATACTAGAGATGGAGTCGACTCACTTGTGATAAATAGAAATCGATAAGCTATGGCCTACAGAATTGAGTCGGCTCATCTGCAAATGAGCCGACCTACCAGGGTCTTGAGTTGACTTCAATAAAAATGAGTGGACATGCCAAGTACTCGAGTCAATTCGAATAAGAATCGAGTCGACTTCACAGGCATACCAACCACAATTTTAGGATTTTATGCTAACAGATCCTACAATTTTAGATCTAGAATTTTGTAGAACTTAAGTTTCAGATCATTTGCCAAAAACTATATATCACATATATCATTTTTCTGATCTAAAACTAATAAAAACACATATCAAATACATGCATAAAAGGATCTAGATCTAAATATGTATCTCATACAATATTTCGTTCGCAGTTCTTCTTCATGGAAAATATTCCAAGTGGTACCCCTACACATCATAAGAGAATCCATCGAATGAAAAAGAGAGAAACTTTAATCCCTGCTTCCTCTTATGACTGGACGGCCATGGTGATTACCCCATTCTGAGTATTAGGCTATTAAGACATCTAATCTAATATATCAAATATGCATCAGATTAAATATCAGATCTAATCATCTTTCATATATCATATACATAAATAAATTCAAGTTATAGAAACTAATTTCAGATCTAAATATATTATCACATATCATATATATAAATAAAATTTAGATCAAAGAAATTAGTTTCAAACCTGAATTCTATTCTGCAACAAACTTAGATCCAAATTAAACTCTACTTAACGTATTTAGATCTGAAATTAATTTCAGATCTGAACCACTTATGGTTTATTTTAGATCTGAAATAATTTTAGATCCAAAATAATTTTTAAATCTGTCATTAATTAATATTCTACATCATTCTCAGACAATGATTTGCAGAACAATATCAACAATTAACTAATCTTCAGATCTGATTTCTGCAAATCAGATTTCAGATTTGAGTAGTTTCGTGTTTATATCAGAACCTGACTTTGATACCACTGTTAGTTTGAATAGTGATTTCATAGGTATAGTTTAAAATTTTTTATAAATCAAATTTATTAGAGCAACAAAAATAAAATTCAATGAAATTATTTTAATTTAAAATATACTAGATCATATCTAAAAATCACATTGAGGATCTTCATACAAACACGATGCCAAAGCCTAAAATCTGAAACAAAAAACAAAAATGAGTAGGAGATTTGATCTCCATACCTGATTTCTTTTCTTAGATCTTGTAAATGTTCAGAGTTTCTGTTGGAACCACACAAGCACCCGACCTCTGCTAGTATCTGTTAGGAAATATGTCCTAAAGTCAATCATATGGATGATTGTGCTTTTTGTCATCTATATATGAATTATAAATTAATAAAAGTTATTTGATATTTTTTATCATAAATTATACTCTTCTTTATTAGAACTCTTGTATTATGATGAAGTTCTTAGAACTATAAAATAATCAATAAAAGAGGATTTATCAAATAGTTCTTAAACCATGATCGCGACTAAATGATATATCATTAAAGGATGATGACGTTTATTGAGTATAGATCGTTGTGTGCCATACAGGTTGGCTATCCTCGTAACCAAGGAGTGTGGAGATACTGGTATGATATACAAGTGAGATGTAAGAGTACAACGTCACTGAACAAGTGACTCACCTGCAGAGTACTCTATTGTCAAGGATAACTCGCGAAGTGTATGGATATAAGTGTCTCTCAAATCTGAGATCATCATAGTGACTTGTAAGCAACTTACCGTACTTTGATATCGAACTATCTATATTTCTAATATAATGATGGAAAGCTACTGGGTACAGTCAAGTACTTATGAAGTCTGTGTGTAGATCGAGATGAGATTGACTCCTTCGAATTATAAGAGAAATGTATCACTATATTTCAATTTAATAAAATCTCAATTGGGGTAATCTATGTGATAGATTTGAAATATTGAAATACAATGTGGATGACTCATTCAGGATTGACAATTAAATTCGAGGTCGTCTTGAGCATTCAGGATCAAAGAGATGAATTATGTAGTAACCATATTCCATAGTTCTTAAATGTTACTTTACAAATATTTGACCTATCTGAACATCAAAAACTATTACCAAGTGATAACTTCGATTAGTACAGAAAATAGTTCTTATGCTATCGTCTTAGTGTTTGAATCTATGGAGTCACGTACAAAGTCAGACAAAATAGAAAAGAATTAACCTAATATCTATGTATTCAAATTGAAAATATATGATTTGATTGAACAAATAGATTAACTTAATTGAAAATTAAGTTAGAGATCATATAGAATTAAACAGTTGTCTATATCTAGCTAGCACTAGACATGAGATACAGATTTGATTCTGGAGATGATATTGATCTGATCAGTGATCTAAGAAATTTATGAGAGACTGAATTTATATCCTAATTAATTTTAGATTAAATCAAATTTAATTAAGATTAATTAGATTAAAAATCTAAGTTAAACTTGGACCAAAATCCTAATTAGATTAAGATTGACAGGCTCTTCAAGTTTGATTCGAATCAAGTTCGAATTGGATTTGAATTGGATTAAATTTAAGCCAGTTTGGTTTAGAACTAAAGAGTCAAAAAATCCAGGGACTCTCTCATAAGTCACCGACCAAGAGAAGGAAAAAAGTGATGAAAATTTGCACCCTATTCTTTTGTACATGCATGAAGGTCATGACATGCATATTGGTTGGGTTTCCTAAGATGATAAGGACAAGAATCAATTTAGATTCGATTTGAATTGAAGTCCTAAATCAATTGGGTCATGGGCATGATCTATTTAAGGAGGGGACTCAAACCATCGATGGTTATGGGTGTTTTTGTTTGTGTGCGACAAAACAAAAAGGAAATATAACTACCATAAGAAAAATAAGAGGAGGGCGCATGCTATTTCTTTTTGGCGTGAGTTTCTTCTGGGCACTCCTCTTTTAGGCATGGAGAGCTTCCATCCTAAGCATCCATCATGTGGAGATTTGATCTTTGCCTTCCCTAATTCCCTTCTAAAGATTGATGCACAAGAACTTCATCCTACTTTCCCATGGAGATTGGCGTGCGTGCAAAGTAGAGGGCCTATACATCCGAACCTTGCGAGACATCAGATTTAAGAAATCTCAAGATCCTTGATACCTTCTTTATTGAATCTACTATATACAAAGTATAATTTTATAAAGGTTATAAAATTTAGAATAAAAAATTTCAGATGCACTCGGATGATCCGACCCTGATCGAAATTTTTTTCTTCAACTAGTATCAGAGCCAGGTTGTAATGCATAATTGATTTATTTTCTAGTATAAACATATTTGATATGTAATCAAATTTTTATGTTAGACATTAAATCTAATTTAGATCTACTAACATAAATTTTTTGATATGATTTTGATCAAATTTCAAGAATCAAATCAATGGTTGATTGAAATCTGTTATAAATCTGTTATAACAGAATTTTTTTGTTACAAATTTTTTATAGAAATAATAAAATATTTATGATCTATTTTAAATTAATTTTTAATAGATTTTTATAGAGTTATTTTAGGTTGAAAGTTAGACTTAATCTAGATCTGAATTAAATCTATTTTGATAAATTTTTAGATCTAATTTTAAACAAAATTCTGCACAACAGAAAAATAAGTTTAACCAAAATTTTATTTTCTATGCATTCATATGTATTTCTGAATAATTTTCTATATGATTCTAGATATGAAATTAATTATTTTATATATTGTATAAAAGTAGGTTCAGATTTGAAATAAAATAGATGATGATATGATATAATAAGATTATATATATGTCATGGTTGATATGATCATATTCATGTACACACCTGAATTTTTGTAAATTGCATGTGTAGATGCAATTAATTTTAAAAATTAGATTTTTGATCTTAGTAGCCCAATATTCAAATTGAGATAATCACTAAGATGTCCGATCATAGAGTAAGTAGGGTTTAAAGACCCTCACTTCTCATTCGATATGGTGCTTTTATGACGTGTTGGGATACCATATAATTATATCTCATAAAGAAAAACAGCAAAAAAAATTTTAAAATTATTTTGATTATAAATATTTTAGATTAAATATAAAGTGATTTATGATTTATTATAATTGTAATAAAATAAATTCAGATATGAAATTGATTTTAAGATCTGAATTGTATGTTGCATATGATGTAATATGTAGTGATCTAAAAGTTTCTATGATACATATGATGTACATATGAAATATAGATCAAATTGATCCATATTAATTATTAAACATAGATATGAAAATTAAATTTTAAGATCTAAAAATTGTATAGCATATGACGTATGCTTCACTTGAAATTTTAGTAAAATAGTTTTACAAACTGAAATACACGTTTCATGCACTTAATTTGGATTTAAGTTTAAAAGATTTAGATTTGAAAATTAAAGATCCTAAGATACCACATAAACTATTGGGGCAATGGGTTAGCTTGAATCAGATCATCTAACTAGGTTAGATCTAAAGTTAGAAATAAATATGGACTAATTAAAAAAATAATTAAATCTAATCAAAAATTGAGTTAGATTAGATCAAAATTTCTCTAAGATCAACCTCAATAGTTGTAGCTTGATCAAATCAATATTTTTTACCATACCAAATGGACCTGACTGTGGCTCAGTGGTTTAGTCCGAGTTCTCTAGTTGATCAAATCGAAACTAATCGATCAATTGGTATATAAGATAAGTATAACAATTCGACGGATAGTTTTTAATTGACAGTCCACTTATCTGATCATTTCGATGGTGTCTAAGGCAAGTCGAGGTAGATCCTTCCATCGATCTTACTTACCTGACTAATTCAATAGATTATATTTTGATTAGGTTACTGATTAATTCGAATTGACCCACGCTAGTAAGATAAATCAGTGTGACTGATTTAGATGTCCTGGATCAGCTTGTCTCTAGTCTTTTTTATGACTTGATAAAATCAGTGAGAGAATTTATCACTTGCTGGTTGATCTCTTCTCTTATTCTTAAATTATTAAATCAAATCAGTGTGATTGATTTAGATACCATTAGATTAGCTTGTCATTAGTCCTCTTCATGATTTGGTGAAGTCAGTGGAAGGATTTATGACTGGCATGTCAATTTTTTTTCTATCTTCTAAAATTATATAACTAAATTCTTTAAATTATTAGGTCTTTAAAATAAAATAGTTATGAGGATAACTAGATCATAGCCCCCATTAAGTTGGGTGATAATGGATCCATTAGCTTGATGATCATTGGAGGTGCAAATGCCTGGTGCTTATCTGCTATTGGAATTATCATTCATAATATGATGACTCAGATGTGACTCTCTGATGGGTGGTTAGATTGGTCGTGTTAGAAATTATATCCTATTGGTGCAAAAATCCGCTTGCGCCGGAGAAGCTGGAGTCGGGGAAGCCGCGGTCGCCGTCGGGACCTGCAAGGGAAGTCTAAATCGGAGGTGGGGTTGCTCCGGCAAGACCCTCCGACGCTCAAGTCAGTTTTCTGCCTCAACAAGAATGGAGTACTCGAACGGAGAATTTAGCAGAGTTTTGAGGTAAGGGAAAAGGAGCTTAAAGAATAACATATCTGGGTCTCCCTTTTATAGGCGGAGGAGGCAAAGGATTGATGGCGACATTTGTAACCGCCTGGCAGCGGGCCGCCCATGGTCAGGGGAATTGATTGCGAAAGGTAGTGGGGTAGATCCGTGGCTATCGCCATAGCCTGCCACGTAGGGCCTGTTGTAGGTAGTGGGGCGGCGTCCGTTGCCGCTAGTTGTCAGCGAGTAGTGGGATCATGCAGCACCTGCCACAGGGAGTGGAGCAGAATCGTGGCCATTGATACAGCCTGTCAGAGAGTAGTGGGTCCGTCGTAGGGGGTGGTGGAGCCGCGTGGAATCTGCCACAGGAAGTGAAACAGGTCCATGGCTGTTATTGTTACCTGTCAAGGGACGCGGATCTGTTGATCAAGGCTCGGGAGTGGTCGGAGTTCGGCCTTTGCAGGAGTCTGGGAGGAGTCCCCCCTTTGGTTGAGGTCGTGGGTGGAGTCCGGCTCCAGTAGCCGATACTGAGGTCGGAGACTGAGGTCGGAGCTTGGCTCTCGTAGGAGTCCGGGTGGAACCCTCTCGGAGCCGGAGTTGCAGGAGGAGCCCGACTCCCGTAGGAGTCCGGGCGGAGCCGTTTCGCTGTCGATGGCGGAGCCCGGCTCCCGTAGGAGTCCGGGCGGAGCCGTTCTGCTGTCGATGGAGGAGCCCGGCTCCCGTAGGAGTCCGGGTGGAGCCGTTCTGCTGAGGATGGAGGAGCCCGGCTCCCGTAGGAGTCCGGGCGGAGCCGTTCTGCTGAGGATGGAGGAGCCCGACTCCTGTAGGAGTCCGGGCGGAGCCGTTCTGCTGTCGATGGAGGAGCCCGGCTCCCGTAGGAGTCCGAGCGGAGCCGTTCTGCTGAGGATGGAGGAGCCCGGCTCCCGTAGGAGTCCGGGCGGAGCCGTTCTGCTGAGGATGGAGGAGCCCGACTCCCGTAGGAGTCCGGGCGGAGCCGTTCTGCTGTCGATGGAGGAGCCCGGCTCCCGTAGGAGTCCGGGCGGAGCCGTTCTGCTGTCGATGGAGGAGCCCGGCTCCCGTAGGAGTCCGGACGGAGCCGTTCTGCTGAGGATGGAGGAGCCCGGCTCCCGTAGGAGTCCGGGCGGAGCCGTTCTGCTGAGGATGGAGGAGCCCGGCTCCCGTAGGAGTCCGGGCGGAGCCGTTCTGCTGAGGATGGAGGAGTCCGACTCCCATAGGAGTCCGGGCGGAGCCGTTCTGCTGTCGATAGAGGAGCCCGGCTCCTGTAGGAGTCCGGGCGGAGCTGTTCTGCTGAGGATGGAGGAGTCCGGCTCCCGTAGGAGTCCGGGCGGAGCCGTTCTGCTGAGGATGGAGGAGCCCGGCTCCCGTAGGAGTCCGGGCGGAGCCGTTCTGCTGAGGATGGAGGAGCCTGGCTCCCGTAGGAGTCCGGGCGGAGCCGTTCTGCTGTCGATGGAGGAGCCCGGCTCCCGTAGGAGTTCGAGCGGAGCCGTTCTGCTGAGGATGGAGGAGCCCGGCTCCCGTAGGAGTCCGGGCGGAGCCGTTCTGCTGAGGATGGAGGAGCCCGACTCCCGTAGGAGTCCGGGCGGAGCCGTTCTGCTGTCGATGGAGGAGCCCGGCTCCCGTAGGAGTCCGGGCGGAGCCGTTCTGCTGAGGATGGAGGAGCCCGGCTCCCGTAGGAGTCCGGGCGGAGCCGTTCTGCTGAGGATGGAGGAGTCCGGCTCTCGTAGGAGTCCGGGCGGAGCCGTTCTGCTGAGGATTTCGGCTGCGGGTGTTTTATACCCAACATATCCCAAAGTCAATTGTCAGTCTGTTGATGGTCATGCTAATTGATATAAATATATATAAATTAATCATTAATAAAATATTATTGATAGTTTTCATCATAAGTTGTACATCTTCATTTACGAACTCGTATGTTATGATGAAGTCTTTAGGACTATTTTGATCGATAAAAGAGGATTTATTATTTAGTCCTTAAACTTGTTTGCGATCAAATGATACATTAATTACAAGGACGATAATTCTATCAAGTGTAGGTTGTTGATGCCATATGAGTTGGTTGTCCTCTTAACCAAAGAACATGGAGATGCTGGTATGGCATACAGGTGAAATGTAGAAGTACATTTCACTGAACGTGACTAACTCTGGAGCACTCTACTATCAAGAGTTGCTTCAAACGGATATGGATATAACTGTTCCTCTGATTTGAGATCATCACGGTGACTTACAAGCAACTCGCTATGCTTTGGTGCTGGACTATCTGAATTTCTAATTCAAGATCGGAAGATTTCTGGGTATAGTTAAGTACTTATAAAGTCGGTGCATAAGTCAAGATGGGATTGATCACTCCAAGAGATTGGAGAGAATGCTTTGTATTTCAATTTAGTAAGACTTTGGTCAAGACAATCTTTGTAAAGAGTCATAGAATTTATTAAGTTGAGACATATAATGGATGTATTGTTAAAAATTGACAGTTTAAACTCTAAGTCATCCTAAGCATCAAAGATCAAAGGGATGAATTATACGACAACCATATGCTAGTAGGTTATGAGTGTTGCTTTGTATATATTCGGTCTATCCAGACGTCGGGTACCATTGCTAGATGGTTACTTTGATTGGTATAGAAATCTATTCCTATGCTACCAACTTAGGTTTGAACCTATGAGATCATATACATTAGAAGTTTCTCTCCGATCAATTGGTAGATCGACGATTGAGAATCATCCATGGGTAATGTCATCAATACAATTGATGATCAACCATGTGCAATAGTTGCAATAACATTATTCACTAAGTGTTAATGAAATTTAGGAGGATTAGTCAGCAATTAGATTACTGATTAGCTTAATTTGATGGAATATTAAGGTCTGAATCAAGTCTAATTGAATTGGATTCAATTAGGTCAAGCTCGATTAGGTTATGAGATGACCTAATTGCTAAGGAAGAATTAATCTTGATTTTATCAGGACTATGACTCAGTTAATTCTCTGATTTGATCAAGTTTAATTGAGGCCATAGGAACCTAATTAGATTAGGTTCATCATAATCTATTTAGGTCTAATTAAATTGGACTTAGATGAAACTTAATTAAGGACTTAATTGACTAAACCCTAGAGTCCAATGTGATTGGACTATCTTCCAGTGCCTCATCCCTTCTTTTCATGCATTTATTCATCACACAAATTTGTTTGTGCACTGAATGTTCCATGCCAAAGCTCCTTGTAGTCGCCCATTCCAGATAGGATAGGTTGGTTAGGGTTTGAATTCAAAAGGTATTTGAATTTGACTTAAACGCTAACCCTATCTTATCCTACCCGCCGGCTCCTTGAGAAGGGACTGCTTTGTGTGATAAAAGGGAGGTGTTCCCGTATTATTTTCTCCATGCCCAATGCTTTGCTCGACCTCTTTGATCTGAGAATGGATGGGGATAAGAAGCGTTCAATTTGAATTCAAAGTTAGTTTGAATTTAAACTAAACAATCTTTATCTCATCCCTTTTCTCTCTTGTTTGGTTAGCATAAAATACTTTTGTTTTTTGTGCACTGATTATGAGGGCTATTCCACCATAAGAAATCAGATAGAGAGAGGGGCCGAACATCCTTGCGGGGCATGAGATCTGGGGTGGGTGGCAAGTCCTTGGCATGAGCATTGGAGGAGATCCAACTCCTCTTTGGGTGAGAGACTTTAAATTGTTCTAGGATTTTTGGGTGAGGAAAAATATAAGAGAGAAGAGAGTTCTCCACTAATTTTTTCTTCCACCATCTAGCACCTCCTTTGATCTATCTTCAACATTAAAAAGATTCGAGATGATCAAAGAAGAGGATTAAATCAAATCTACCATTAGAAGCCGTCTATGTGAGCTAGCACTCCCGTAGAAGGCTAATCGGTTCAAGGGGTTCGTGTGGACTATCCGTAGACGTTAGATACTTTATGCAGCTATGAGTAACCAGCAGAGCCTCAGATCCATAAGTTTCAGTTGCAGTGTTCATCTACCCATGCTCAGGTATAGGGTTTGGAATCCTAGTAACTGTAGATATGATTTACTCCTTGTGTAGATTTTTTCACATGCTTGCTGATTTTAAATTCAGATTTTTCATGCATACTATATCATATCATAGATCCTTCTGTAGGTGTTTTAAGATCTGATCTTGTGTATGTGTTTGTAGATTAAAATATTTAATTTAGCTTATTCTGCTGCAAAATTTTTGAAATGTATGCATGAAACCCCTATGCTTCTCAACAGTGATATCAGAGCCCTAAGTTTTTTATGACATATATATCTATGTATATAGTTTTAAATCTAGTTTAAAATTGAAGCATGTGATGTTTATTATCTGATTTTGATATGATCAAAATGTAATAATCAGATCTAAAAATAATTTAGATTAGATCTAAATTAATTAGATTAGATGATCTGAGCAGTGTAGTAGTTAGATTGGGTAGATTGCTATGGCCGTCCGATCATAGAAGAAAGTAAGATTTCATGATCCTCTCCACTCATTCGATGGGGTTCTCCTATGGTATGTAGGGATACCTTTTTTACCTATGAAGATGAATAGCAAAAGAAAGTGACATCTAATCTGATGATTAAAATTATTTTAATCATTGATGTGCAAAATAATTCTAAAAAAATTTAGCAATTTATTGTTGTTCTACTAAACTGAGCCGACTCAATCTTGTTTGAGTCAACTCAATTCGAAAGTTTATCGACCCCTTTTTTGTTTGGATCGACCTAGTACCTTAGTGAGTTGGCTTAGTTTCTTGCTGAGCTGATTCAGTTTTTGTATCAGAAATCTTAATTTATATATCCCCATAGTGAACCGACTAAATTTTAAAATTTAGTCGACCTACTTTGGTGAGTCGGCTCAATCCAAGGATGAGCCGATTTAGTCATTCAGAACTATTATTTTGTACATAAATTTACTTGTAAAAATATTTTATAAAATTTAAAACTATTTTTAAATACCGAATTCTAACCCATATCAGTCCCAAACTTAATTGAGAATTAAATTAAATCTATTAGATCTAGAATTATAAATTAAAGATCTAATATTATTCGCATAAAATATGGAGTGATGGATTTACAGGTTAGCTGGATCAAATCCTCCTAATTGGGTTTGACCCTAGAGTTAGAATTAAAGAACTAAATAAATTAAATAAAAAATTGATTAAGTCTAACCAAACGTTGAATTAGATTAAATTAAGATTTCTCTAGAGCCAAAACAATAGTTGTAGTTGGTCGAGTTCATATATTTGATTAGACTCAAATAAACTTTGATCTTGAGCTCAACGATTGAAACCAAGTCTATAAGCTGATTCAATTGAAACTAATTAATCAGTTGGTGTCTAAAGTAAGTTTGACAGTCTTGATCAGTGGTCATTAATTGGGAGCTAGTCACATAAATTGAGTCTATGATGAGTTAATGGTATATCCCTCCCACCAATCTAACTTACTTGGCTAACATGGTGAATTATATTTTGATCAGATCATTTAATGATTAGAGTTGACCCATGCTTACTAGAAATCAGTTGTGACTGATTTAGGTGCCCCTAATTCGACTTGTCTTAGGCCTCTTCATGACTTGGTGAAGTTAGTAGAAGGATTTGTAACTTGTCAGTTGGACCGCTTATTTGTAGTTCACTATGATCTAACTTGGTGAAGTCAGTGAGAGAATTATGATTAGCTGATTTGTGACTTTAGTTCTATTAAATTATATTAATCAAATTTTTTAAATTATTAGGTCCATAAAATGAGCTGATTATGGAGATAATTAGATCATAGCCTTCCATTAAAATGAATGATAATGGATCCATTATTTTAGATTGACATTGCAGGTGTCTTACACCTAATGTTTTTCTGAATGATAAAATTATCATTCATTATATGATGACTCTGCTGTACTATCTAATAAATGATTGGATTGGCCAAGCCATACTCAGGCTTGACCATTCATTAGTTAGAATCACTAAGCAAGTTCGTGTTAATGGCTGGACCTAACCGAGACTTTCAGTGGAGGCCCTTAGCCTACTGAAATAAAATTTGTGATGAAACTTATTATTAGAAATTGTTTGAAGAAATAATTGATAAATAACCTACCCATAAATGCATATGGGTTGGTCGAGCCAAACTCGGATCTATATGCAGTCTATTTGGATTTTAGTACCCATTAAGAAATTAAAAAAAAATTTCTTATTGGAGGTAGAGGCTACCAATTCACATAAAATAGTAGAAGAATCTTTAGACTAAAGTTCATATCGTTAGGCTTAATTAATTCATATACTAATTAGGTCTGTGTTTTTTCTTTCTTTTCAATAATGGCCAGTACCATATCACTTCGCTCACTGTTTGATCGTGATGAGCTTATTGGATCCAACTTCGATAGCCAGTATCAGAAGTTAAATATTGATCTTGAGTCTAATCTAGCTGAGAAGTCTAAGGCTGAACCGAGTTAGGCAGACTATGATCCAAATAGACTAAAGAGAAATGAGCAATTTGTTGCTGGTTAAGGTACTTATATGATAACATCTTATAATTTCTCTATATGTGATACTACTAACTAGATATTGAATATCAAAAGTCCCGTTCATATTTGCAATTTATTGTAAAGACTACAAGTTAGTAGAAAATTTGAAAATGACGAGAGATTCCTGAATGTGAGAGATGAAAGTCAAGTTTCAATCTTGACTTTAGGAGTCATCGAGCTTATTTTCAAATCTAATAATATCATTTTGAGTGATTGTCACTATTGTTCATTTTTCTTGATGAATATAATCTTTGTTGGTCTTTTGGCCAAAGATGGTTATAATTTATCCATAAAGCATGATTATTGTGATATCATTATGAATGATGTTACAATAATAGGAGGACAATTAAGAAATGACATCTATATTTTATCATAGCCTGTGAGTATAATGAACACTCCAAATAAACGTTCTATGTTAGATAATGTTATGGATGCCTAATTTTGGTATTGTAGACTTGGTCATATTAATAAGAATAGAATAAATAGGTTAGCTCAGGAGGGTATTCTGAACATTAATGATTGTAAATCATCACCGACCTGTGAGTCTTGTCTTCTTGAAAAGATAACTAGTCACTTTTTACTAGAAAAGATGAATGAGCTAGTGAAGTTCAATGTCTAATACATAGTGATGTATGTGGACCTATGAACATTATTACCAGAGAAGGGTATAACTATTTCATTACATTCATAGATGATCTATCTAAGTATGGGTATGTCTATTTGATGAAACACAAGTTTGAATCATTTGAAATATTCAAATAATTTCATAATGAAGTAGAGAAATAAACTGAAAAGAGTATTAAAACTCTTTGGTCTGACTGAGGAGTGAATACATTTTTAGTGAATTTCTGATATATCTAGGAAAGAATGAGATTTCTTACAATGGATTCCTCCAGAGACACCATAGTATAATGGCATCTTAAAAAAGAGGAATCGAATCTTGTTGGATATGGTTCGGTCCATGATGGAATTTACAAGTCTGCCGATGTCCTTTTGAGGATATGCACTTAAGATAGCCTGTTTTATGCTCAATAATTATCCGAACAAGTCAGTTAGTAAAATATCATATGAGATATGGTCAGGACGTAGGTCGAATCTCTCTTACCTTAAGGTTTGGGGATGTCCCGCTTATGTCAAATGATTACAGACCGACAAGCTCAAATCTAGATCCGATAAGTGTTATTTTGTAAGGTACCTTAAGAAAATAAGAGGATATTACTTTGACTTTTCTATTGAACAAAAGGTGTTTATCAGCAGTAAAGCACACTTGTTGAAAAAAGAGTTTCTTAGTGAAGGGACAAGTGCCTCTAATGTCGAGTTTGATGAAGTTCGACAGATAGAATAATCGACACCAATGATTGAACTTGAACAAAATTTGATTAAATCAAATTCGGAGCCCAATGTAGAACCACTCTTAAGACGATCTGGTAGAGTACCGTATCAGTCAGACAGATACTATGATTTTTTGGTCTGGAATGATGATCCTATTGAGCTTGATGAGAATGACGAGGATCTGATCACCTATATGGATATGATTCAGAGGTCCGACTCTGAGAAATAGCTTGAAGCCATGAAGTCTGAAATGGAGTCCATAAAGATCAACGATATATGGACATTAGTTGATCCACTTAAAGGGGTAAAACCCATAGGGTGTAAGTGGGTCTTCAAAAGAAAAAGGGGCGTAGAGGGGAAGGTAGAGATCTATAAAGCTCATCTGATTATCAAAAGATATTGTCAGTGTCATGGTATTGACTATGATGAGATATTTTCTCCTATAGCAATGCTCAAGTCCATTCTGTGAGAAATTCAGTGCAGGGGTAAAATGGTAATTTTAAAATTTTTTCAAAATTATGATTTTACAGCGAAAAAATATTAATTAATCTAATTAATTAATATGAATTTATCCTACACTAGGATCTAAATATGATATATAGCATGCATTCATTTAAATTTAAAATTTGAATTTGAATAATAAATACTTTATTGTAATGTGTTCAGAACACAATACCTTTGTGCGGGTAGTAGATCACCGCAATCTGATCACCGTCGGGAGAGTCTGATCATTGCGATGCAGTCACACAGTGTGTCTGACCTCTGCGGATCATCCACACAAAGCTTCCGATCTGATCGACTCCTCACGAGTGCTAGCTCGTTGTAGAGCTCTTTTGACGGTCGATGTTGATCGAACTCCTTCGATCGATGTCTGTCGATTCTTCAGATGCTCAAGATCATCAACAGACGTACTTGAGAGGATGTTGAAGATTTTTCTAAAATTTTATGGGATCACGACACTCGTAGCTCACTTTCTCACTTTCCGAACTCCAGGCTAAAACTTTAGGGAACTCACCGGAAACCTTGCACCCACTTTTCTTTCTTTTTCTCTTAGAAGGATATGGACTTCCTTCTCACGCACAAGACTTCTCATGCCCCAGAATTTTTCTCCAAAAATCTTCTTCTTGCACGCCCCACTCTTCTCCTCCTTTTATAACAACTTCAAACGTCTTATCCAAAAGAAAGGATAAAGATGAGTAATTGCACATTTGAATTCAAATCAAATTTTGAATTCAAATGGACACCAACTCATCCCTTATCCATTAAAGGTGTGAGGCATGGCTTAAATTGTGCATGGAGTGATTTCATGAGAAACTTTTTCTCATGTAATAAATGGGGCGTAAAAAAAGGGATAAGGTGCAAAGATTGATTGCCCATTCAAATTCAAACTTTCTTTTGAATTTGAATGGCCAACCAATCATCTTTATCCATTCATATGGCACATTAAAGTGGGGCGTGGAGAGGGCTTGACATGAAAAAAAAATTCATGAGAAGTTTCTTCTCATGAATTCAAATGGGTGCAATGGAAGTGAGGTGGCGCATGGAGATTGGGTCAAGGTGGTTTAATTATTTAAACCAACCTAATTGAACCAAATAAGTTAGGTCTAATTAGATTAATTTAAACCCAACTAAATTAGGCTCAATAAAATTTTAATCAAATCAGGAATTGATTAAGTCCAACCTTTGATCAAATCAGGGACCAAACCATCTCGACGATTAGATCAACTCTTAACTTAATCGGGTCAAATCCAACTGAATCTAATTCAATTGGACTTGATTCAAAAATAATTACTCAATCAAATTGAGTTAATTAGCGATCAAATTACTAATTAAATCTCTCATAAATACTGAGTCCAAATTCGATGGGCAATCAGGCATCAGAATTCATCGATATGTAACCCTGATCGAAAAGTCCCAACCAGTGGGACTCTTGACCCCGATACCCATAATGTGTGGAACTCGTGATCAGAGAATCCTGATTCTCGATCACTGAGTCCCAAACATGTAGGATTCTACATCAGCCATCAAATCAGATAGGAACCTCTAATGTGTGTGACCCCGCAGGTTCGAACCTAAGTCGGTAGCACAGGAACCAATTCCTGTACTAATCGAAGTGACCATCTAGCAATGGTACCCGACGTTCGGATAGGTCGAATAGTCACAATCGCAATACTCAGAACCTACATAAATATGGTTACTGTATAATTCATCTTTTTGACCCCTATGTTTAGGACGACTCAGGATTAAACTGTCAACCCTGATTAGATCATCCGAATCGTGCTCAACTCAAATAGTCCTGTGACTCCTCACAAAGACTACCCTGGTCAAGATTTTGCTAAATTGAAACACGACTGTACACAGCTTCTAAACTGGAGTGGTCAATCTCATCTTGACACACGCACCGACAAGTCAAGTACTTGACTACACCTAGCAGCCTTCCGTCACTGAATTAGAAATTCAGATAGTTCAGTGCCTAAGTGCAGTGAGTTGCTTGCAAGTGACCGTGGTGGTCTCAGGTCAGAGGGATATTTATACCCATATTCCATCGGAGCAAATCTTGACAGTAGAAATAGCTTCGGAGTCGGTCACGTTTAGTGTAGATGTACCCTTACATCTCACCTGTATGCCATACCAGTGTCTCCACACTCATTGGTTAAGAGGACAACCAATCTATATGGCACACAATGACCTATGCTTGATAAATATTGTCGTTCTTGGTAACAACGTATTATTTGGTCGCGAACAGATTTAAGGACTAAACAACAAATCCTCCTTTGTCGAGTCTAAATAGTCTTAAGGACTTCACCACAACATAGGAGTTCATTAGAAGATGAAATATTTTGTGATGAAAAATATCGAAATAATTTTTATTAATTCATAATTCATATACAAATACAAAAATGAGCACAACCGTCAACAGATTGACGATTGGCTTTGGGACACTATTCCCAACAATCTCCCACTTGACCTAAAGCCAATCGGTGCAATATCTAATACCCATCTTCGACTTGTAGTCGTCGAACTCCTTCACCGTAATGGCTTTAGTGAATAGGTCGGCCAGGTTCTCCTTTCTGTCGATCTTCTGAAGATCGACGTCACCTCGATCCATAATTTTTCGGATGAGATGGTAGTGGCACAGAATATGCTTCGTCCACTGGTGTGCCTTCGGTTCCTTCGCCTGAGCAATGACTCCAGAGCTGTCACAGTAGAGCAGAACTGGACCAACAAGGGAAGATGCTACTTTGAGCTCGGTGATGAATTTCCTCAACCACACCACTTCTTTGGTAGCATCTGATGCGACGACATACTCCACCTCACAAACTGAATTAGCCACTGTGTGCTGCTTGGAACTTTTCCAGCAGATAGCCCCATCATTAAGGGTAAAAATAAATTCCGACACACTTTTGCTGTCATCATGATAAGACTGAAAACTAGAATCTTTAAATCCTATAAGTCTCAAATCCGATTCACTATAAACAAGCCACTGGTCCTTAATATTTCTTAAATACTTCAGGATGGTTTTAACAACCTTCCAGTGATTCTCCCTTGGATCAGATTGGTATCTACTCACTACCCCTAGTGAGTATGCCACATCTGATCGTGTACGTGTCATGGCGTACATGATAGATCTCACTGTCAAAGCATATGGAATCCTATCCATACGCTCTCTCTCTTGAGGTGTTGTCAGACAATCCCTCTTCGAGAGAGAAATTCCATAGCCTATCGGAAGATAGCCTTTCTTGAAATTCTCCATGCTGAACATCTTCAGCATAGTATCAATGTACGTGGACTGAGATAAATCAAGCAATCTTTTAGATCTATCCCTATAGATCCTCATCCCTAGGATGTAGGAAGCTTCTCCCAGATCCTTCATGGAGAACTGTGACGACAGCCAAATCTTTATTCCCTGTAATGCAGGGACATCATTTTCGATTAAGAGAATATCATTCACATACAATACAAAAAATACTACTACTAGACCATTAGCCCACTTATAAATGCATGGCTCTTCTCCATTCTTAACGAAGCCATACATCTTGATCGTCTTATCAAAATGTATGTTCCAACTCCGTGATACCTGCTTAAGTCCATAAATGGACCTCTGTAGCCTGCACACCTTAGACTCATCTGTGGATGTGAATCCTTCAGTTTGTATCATATACACCTCTTCATCCAGCTCTCTGTTTAGGAAAGCTGTCTTCACATCCATCTGCCAGATTTCATAGTCCAGATGGGCAGCTATCGCAAGCATAATTCGAATAGATTTGAGCATTGCCACAGTAGAAAATGTCTCGTCATAGTCTATACCATAATGTTGACGATATTCCTTGGCAACCAGACGGGCTTTATAGGTTTCTACCTTTCCGTTTACGCCTCTCTTCCTCTTGAAGACCCACTTACATCCTATGGGTTTTACTCCTTTGGGTGGGTCAACCAATGTCCACACATCGTTGACCTTCATGGACTCTATTTCAGATTTCATGGCCTCTAGCCATTTTTCAGAGTCGGATCTCTGCATTGCATCCATGTAGGTGATCGGATCCTCATTGTTTTCATCAAATTCGATAGGATCGCCGTCCCGATCCAAGAAACCATAGTATCTGTTTGGTTGACGTGGTACTCTACCAGATCGCCTTAAGGGTGCTTGAACAATGGGCTCCGGATCTGATCTAACCAAATCCGGTTCAGGTTCAGCAACTTGTGTCAGTTTTTCCACCTGTCAAACTTTGTCAAGTTCGACCTTAGAGGCGACAGTCCCTTCACCAAGGAACTCTTTTTCCAAAAAGATTGCCTTAAGGCTGACAAACACTTTTTACTCATCAGTTAGGTAGAAGTAATACCCTTTGGTCTCTTTTGGGTACCCTATAAAATTACACTTATCAGACCTAGGTCCTAGCTTGTCCGTAATTAAACGTTTAACATAAGCTGGATACCCCCAAACCCTAAGGTGCGAGAGTACTGGCTTACATCCTATCCATATCTCATATGGCATTTTGGTTACAGACTTACTCGAAACTCTATTTAGAAGGTAACAAGCCGATTCGAGCGCATATCCCCAGAGGAAGATCGACAGACCAGCAAACCCCATCATGGATCGAACTATGTCCAACAAGGTCCGATTCCTCCTTTCAGATACACTATTATGTTGTGGTGTTCTAGGAGGAGTCCACTGAGAGAGAATCCCATTCTCCCCAAGATATGTCAGAAAATCATTGGAAAGGTATTCACCTCCTCGATCAGATCGAAGAGTTTTAATACACTTTTCAGTTTGTTTTTCTACCTCATTTCGAAATAGTTTAAATATTTCAAATGACTCTGATTTATGCTTCATTAAATAGACATACCCATACCTCGATAGGTCATCTGTGAAGGTTATGAAGTAGAAATATCCACCTCTTGCACTTGAGCTCATGGGTCCACATACATTAGAATGTACCAAACCCAGGAGTTCACTGGCTCGCTCACCTTTTTCAGTAAAATATGATTTGGTCATTTTACCAAGAAGACAAGATTCACAGGTTGGAAGTGATTCACAATCACCTACTTCAAGAATTCTTTCTTGAGCCAACCTGTTTATCCTGTTCTTATTGATATGACCTAGTCTACAGTGCCAAAGGTAGACTTCTAACACATTATCTATTCTAGGATATTTACCGAATGTTTGAACCATATTAACAGGTTATGATAGAAAGTAAATTCCATTATTAAGTTGTCCAACAAACATTGTAACACCATTCAAAATGATATTGCAAATATTTTTTTTTATTAAAAATTGATAACCGTTCATGACCAAAAGGTCTACAGAAATAATATTTAATGAAAAGCTTGGACAATAGTGATATTCACTCAGAATTACGTTTCGAGAATTGATTACAAGGTTCATGATTTCTAATGCTAGAACTGAAACTTTGCTTCCATCTCCAACGTTCAGGAATCTCTCGCCTTCATCAAATCTCCTACTGACCTGCAGACCCTGCATCGAATTGCAAATATGATAAGGGCTTCCGATATCCAATACCCAGGCAGTAGTATCACAAATGAAAAAGTTGCAAGGTGTTATCATGTAAGTACCTTGCTTCTTTTTCGGCCTGTTCGGATCCAGGGAAGCAATGTATAGAGAACAGTTCCTCTTCCAATGCCCCTACTTCTTGCAAAAGAAGCACTCTGCCTGGCTCTGATCAGGCTTGCGCTTCTTGGTCTGATCCTGTGCAGACGTCCCGGCATGCAGCTGCACCTTCTTATTCTTCTTCTTCTTGTTCTTCTTCTTCTTCCCTTTCTTAAAGGATCGACGACCAGAAGAAGACCCTCCCACAATATTCACCGATTCCTTATGGAGCTGGTGATCCTTCTCAAAGTTCTGCAGCAATCCTAACAAACCGTGGTAGTTCACTGCAGGCTTTGTCATTCGAAAATGAGTAAGGAAGGGAAAAAAGGACTTGGGCAAAGAATTAAGGATCGCATCCTTATCGAGCTGCTCGTGCAAGAGAAAATCCAGTTTACTTAGGCGCTCAATCATTTTGATCATGTACAGTACATGATCAGTGACTGAGGCTCCATCTCTCATCCGAGCATTAAAAATGGCACAACTAGTTTTGTGTCTTTCAACGTCGTCAGGCGTGCCAAAGGAGTCGTTCAACATTTGAAGCATCTCCTGTGGCTGGGCGTTCTCGAACCTACGACTAAACTCATCATTCATTGCCACCAGCATAATGCACCAAACGATGGTGCGGTCGTTGAGCCACTTCTGATAAGTATCTTGGACCGTCCCTTTAACGTTCGGGGCTGGCTCCTCAGGTGCCGGATCCGTTACTACATAAAAGGATCCGCTCATGCTCAAGGATGATTTTTAATTTTTGATACCAGCTATCGAAATTAGGTCCCATGAGCTTGTCATTATCTAATAATGACCGGAGCGACAGGGTAGTGACCATAGCTACATAAAGAAAAACCAGACCTCTATTAGTACTAAATTATAAATACTAAAGACTTGGACTTTAGTCTATAGTTTCTCCCAGTATTTTTACGAACTGGTAGCCTCAACCTCCAATTCGAGGAATTACTTTAATTTTTTAGTGGGTACTAGAATCCACACAGACTACACACGAGCCCAACTTTGGTTGGTCAACCTATATGCATCTATGGGTAGGTTCATAATCAGTTGTTTCTCTAAATAACTTCTAGTAATTGATTTTGCCCTAGAACCTAGTCAGTAGGCTTTGTTCTCCACTGAAAAGATCTGGTTAGATCCAACCATTAACATGATTTGATTTGATGAATCGGACCAATAAATGATCAGACCCGACTTTGGCTGGCCAACTTGACCACCATCAGAAAGACTCAAACCAAATTATCATATTATGAATGATAATTCCATTAGTCAATAAGCATCAGGCCTTTGGGCCTCCAATGATTATTAAACTAATGGACTCATTATCACTCATTTAATGGGAGGCTATGACTTAGTTATCATTATAACTTAATCATTTTAGGGACCTAATAATTTTTGAAGATTTAATTAAAGAATTAAAGAGAAGAAATTATCCAGCCAATTTCAATCCTCCCACTGACTTCACCAAGTCAGATTAAAAAGGATTTAATTAAAGCTGGCATTAGGAGCACCTAAATCAGTCACACTGATTTACCTAATGACATGGGTGAGCCATAATCACCAAGTGATCTAATCAAAACCTAATTTACCAGGTTGGCCAGGTAAGTGAGATCAGTGGTGGGGATAAGCCATTAACTCGTCAGAGATCGAATCACTGCGAGTAGCTCCCGCTTAAAAACCACTAGTCAAACTGTCAAACTTACCTTAGACACCAACCAGTTCATTAGTTTTAATTTGATCAACTTAGTAAATAGGGTTCCACCGCGTAGCCATGAATTAAGTCCATCTTGATCTAGTTAAAGACATGGACCCATTCAACTACAACTATTGGAGTTGAGTCTAGAGTATCCTTGACCTAATCTAATTCAACTTTTGATTAGATTTGATCAATTACTCTAATTTAGTCCATTTCTTTAAGCTAACCTTAGGTCTAACCCAATTATGGATCTAATCCATCTAACCCATTGATTCACAAGTTTATGCAATTGTCTTAGGTCTTAATTCACAATTCTAGACCTACTAAACAATACTTAATTCTTTTAATTAAGTATTTGGGCTGATGGGTCAGGGTTTGGCATTTCGAAAATAATTTTCAAATTTGAAAGGTTTTATTTTCTGTTCACCAAATATGTTGACTCATTTCATAAATAGATCAGCACATTTCATAAATAGCAATCCTATTGCTAATTACATAACAGAAAATAACTCAATCAAAATAAATCATGAATATTCTTTTAGATCTAATCTAATACATTCATGATAAATTTCACAATTGAACCTTTACATCTTAATTTCTTTCGTTGCTTCATCTGCATGGGATATAATTGCAGCGGCACCCCTACCGCCATAGGAGACCCCTATCGAATGGGAGGAGAGGGCCTTTAAATCTTACTTTTCTCCTATGACTAGACGGCCATAGCAACCAACCCAATTCGATTACTTGCTACTTGGATCAAGTATATCTAAATATACCAATTTCAAAATTTAAATTTCAAATTTTAAATTTTAAATTTTGAATTTCAAATTTCAAACAAATTTTAAATTTCAAATTTCAAAATTTTAAATTTTAAATTTTGAATTTCAAATTTTAAATTTTAGATTTTAGATATACATACATGCATATTAGTTTATGTCATAGATCCTATATGTTGATTTATATTTGATCTAAGCATGTATTATAGATTAAATTATTTAATATACATATGCTCTGCTGTAAAATTTTAAAAATACATGCACATCACCCACCATACTTTCCATCAGCAGTCTACAACCTAAAGATGAAGATCTATAGGGATAGATCTAAGAGGCTGCTTGGGCTCTCTCAGTCTACGTATATAGATACCATGTTGAAATAGTTCAATATGAAAAATTTCAAGAAAGACTATCTTTCGATAGATCATGAAATTTTTCTCTCGAAGAAGAATTGTCTGACAACTCCCAAGAGAGAGACCATATGAGCAGAATTTTATATACCTTGATAGTGAGTTCTATAATATACGCCATGACATGTACGAAGTAGGATGTGGCATACTCACTAGAGATAGTGAGTAGATACCAATATAATCCGAGTGAGAACTCTTAGAAGGTTACAAAAATCATCCTTAAGTATTTGAAAAATTTTAAGGATCAATAGCTAGTTTATGGAGAATCTAATTTGAAACTCGTGGGATACATTGATTCCAGTTTTCAGTCAGATCATAACGATAGCAAGAGTGTATCGGAATACATATTTACCTTGAATAGTGGAGCAGTTTGCTAGAAGAATTTCAAGCAGCACACTGTGGCCGACTTAGTATGGGAGGTGGAGTACATCACAGTATCTGATGCTGCAAAAGAAGCTGTATAATTGAGGAAGTTTATCAGCGAGCTTGAAGTGGCATCTTTCATTGATGGTCCAATTCTGCTCTACTGCGACAGTACTAGAGTCATAGCTCAGGCAAAAGAGCCGAAAGCACATCAGTGGATGTAGCATATTTTGCGTCACTACCATCTTGTCTGGAAGATCGTAGATCGAGGTGACATCGAGCTTCAGAAAATCGACGGAAAGGAGAATCTGGCCAACCCATTTACTAAAGCTCTTGCAGTCAAGGAGTTCAAAGATCATAAATGGACAATGGGTATATGATATTATATCAATTGGCTTTATCCAAGTGGAAGTTGTTGGGAATTATATCCCAAAGCCAATCGTCAGTCTGTTGACGATGTTGAGAAATGTATCCCAAAGTCAATCGTCAGACTGTTGGTGATTGTGTTCATAGTTGTAATTATATATGAATTTTTCATTAATAAAAGTTATTTGGCTTTTTCATCACATTTTGTCCATCTTATTTTGAACTCTTGTATTGTGATGAAGTCTTTAGGACTATAATTAGTTGACAAAGGAGGATTTGTCATTTAGTTCTTAAAAGTGTTGACGACCAAATGATATGCTGTTAATAGGATGATAGCAATATCAAGTATAGATCATTGTGTGCCATATGAGTTGATTGTCCTCTTAACCAAGGAGTGTAGAGACATTGGTATGGTATGCAGATAAAATGTAAGAGTACATCGCATCGAATATAATCATTTATCGAGCACTCTACTATCAAGAGTAGCTCATGAAGGGTATGGGTATAAGTGTTTCTCAGATCTGAGACCACCATGATGACTTGTAAGCAACTCATTGTACTTTAGTATCGGACTATCTGAGTTTCTAACTCAATGATGGAAAGATACTGGATGCAATCAAGTACTTATCAAGTCAGTATATGAGTCAAAATAGAATTGATCCATTTGAATTAGTAGGAGATATGCATCAGTGTATTTCAATTTAGTAAAACCTTAGTCAGGATAATTCATGTGATAGATTTGAAAGGTTGAAATACAATGTGGTCAACTATATTAGGATTGACAGTCTAAACTTAGATCATCTTGAGCATTAGGTTCAAAGAGATAAATTATACGGTAACTATACGCCAGTAGGTTCTAGAATATTGCTTTGCAATCCTTCGACCTATCCGGACGTCGGGTTCCAATGCTAGATGGTTACATCGATTAGTATAGAAAGTTATTCCTATGCTATCGATTTAGGTTCAAACCTATGGGGTCACACACATTAGAAGATTCAATCAAATCTGATGGCTGAAGAGTCTAATTAGATTGTGACTCTGGTGAAGAGTCCCACTGAGATTGGGACTCTAGAGGAGAGTCCCATTGGACTGAGACTCTACTATTAATAGAGAATTAATTAGTAATTAGATTACTAATTGACTTAATTTGATTGAGTAAAGAGCTTTGGATCAAGTCTAATTGAATTGGATTTAGTTTGACTTAGATTGGATTGATATGATCAAGCCTGATTGTAAGAAAAATTTGATCCTGATTTGATCAAGATTTAGACTCAACTAATTCCTAATTGGGCAAGAAATTTATTAAGATGATTGGATTCTTAATTTGATTAGGTTTATTTTTATTATTAGGTTCAAACCGTATTTGATTTGGTTTAGAATTAATTTGAAAATGAAGAGTCCCAGTCGGTAGGGACTCTATCCCTATCTCTTGTGCCACCCTAGACCCATGCACCTATTCTCAATACCAAATTGGATTTGGCTTAAGATTTTTAGCATGATGAGAGTGGGCCCAATAAGGGTGGGTGGCATAGCATAATGAGTCTTAATCTTATCTCCTACCTAATTCGAATGCGATCCGAATTAGAGATAAGGAGATAAGAAGGAAAGAGATTTTTCAAACAAGGAAAGAAGGATGGCACCTAGAGTTTTTTCCTAAATTTCTTTGAGGAGTTTTTGACATGAGAAATACTAGATTTCTATCTTCATGCCATCACTCCTTTTTTGGATTTTTGGGATGCCAAAAATGGTTCTTGGCGTTGAGATATTGGTGCCCTTCCTTTTGACCAAAACCCTATAGTCCATCTATTTAAAGGGGTTCTCCAATCTTGAATGCCCCATCTTGGTTTTCGCTTGCTGATTTTATTTTCTCCAGAGCTCTTTCTCCTCTCCTCTTTCTCTTCTAGATATCTTCATCCTTTGGAGTATCCAAGATCCTTGAAGAAGAAGGAAGAGATCAGCCTCAAAGATCCTTGCAAGCTAGCACTTCCAAAGAGCCTGATCTGCGCTGGTCTTCGTGTGGATGATTTGTAGAGGTCGGACGACTTTGTATGATTGTGAGCAATTTGAAAGAGATTCTATCTAAGCATTGGACCAGCAGAGATCAAGAGTTTTCAGTTTGGTAATGGTTTCTAAACTTTCTTGATAGTGTTTGTTAGATCTAACAGTTAGATCTACATGACAGCATCGTTTAGATCGATGCAAGTTTTTATTTTCAGATCTCATATGCATGTTAAGTCATATTATAGGTCTTGACATGGTAGTCTGGATTAGATCTTATGCATGTAATTTAAATTAAATTATTTAATCTTATAGTTTCATTATATAATATTTTGAAATTACATGCATAGCACTGCCATTATTTCTTTCAATTGGTATTAGAGCCATATTCATTATGATGTGATTTAATATGCTATTAGATTTGATAATATGCTTTAGATCTGATTATTTGCTATTTAGATTAGATCTAAATATTTTTTATTTTTAGATCTGATTATTTATATGATAGATTATATGATCTAAGTAGCAAAGTACTCGGATTGGATAATCACTAGGCCGTCTGGACATAGGAGCAAGTAGAATTACATGACCCTCTCCTCTCATTCAATAGGATGCTCTTATGGAATGTAGGGCTGCCACTGTGAGGTCCCATAAAGAAGAAAGTGAAAAAAGAAAAACTTACTTTCTTGCAAAATCTTAGATCTTGAAATCCTAGGAGTTGTTGTATGTGATGCAAGTTGCATAGAAAATTAGTTATATCTAATTTTTATAATCAAAATTATTTTGATTTAAAATTATAAAAATTTAGATTTGATCTAAAAAGATTTTATGATTTAATGTTAAAAATTTATATGAGAAATTATTTCAAAACCTAAAGCATGTTGATACAAAAATTTAATTAAGAATTAAGTGTTGGATTGATTAGATCTAGAAATGTGATTTAAGATCTAATGACATTGCATAAAATATGGGGTATGAGTTAGCTCAAATTAGATCCTTTTAATTGGATTAGATCTAAGGTTAGAATCAAAGAGTTAATTGACAATGTAGAGAAATTGATTAAGTTTAACCAAATATTGAATTAGGCTAATCAGGGTTTCTCTAATACAATAGTTGTGGATGATCAAGTCCATATCTTTGATTAGACCTAATGAATCTTGATTGTGGCTTAGTGGTTGAACTCGAATTATTAGATTGGTCAAATCAAAATTAATTAACCAATTAGTATCTAAGATAAGTTTAACATTTCGATCGATGGATTTTAATTGGGAGCGGCTTATTTTGGCCATTTCGATGATGTCTAAGGAAAGCTTAGCAGATCCTCCCATCGATCTCACTTATCTGGCCAATTTAGTGAATTATATTTTGATTAGATCGTTGTGTGATTTGAGTTAACCCATGCTATTAGGATTGATTAGTGTGACTAATCTTAATGCCATTTCAATCAGTGTGACCCTAATCCAATTCAATGACTTGGTGAAGTCAGTGGGAGGATTATGGTCTATTGATTGATCTCTAAATTATTAGGTCCTTTAAATGAGATAGTTATGGTAATAACTAAATCATAGCCTCCTATTAAGTTGGATGATAATGGATCCATTAGTATGATGATCATTAGAGGCCCAAAGGCCTGTGCTCATCTACTATTAGAATTATTATTTATAATATGATGACTTAGTCGAGTCTTTATATCAAGTGATCAGGTTAGCCGACCAAAATTGAGCCTAATCATTTGATAGTTGGATTTATAAGTATGATCGTGTTAATGATTGGACCAAACCAGGGCTTGTAAAGAAGATCAAAGTCAACTAAAAAGTTATCTGAGGCTAAATCAATTACTAGAAATTGTTTGGTGAAATAATTAGTTAATGAAACTACCTATGAATACACATGGGTGAGCCGGTCAAAGTCGGATTCATGTGCAGTTTGTGCAGATTTTAGTACTCGCTAAGGAATTAAAGTAATTCCTCGAATTAGAGGTAGAGACTATCTATTCGTATAAAATAGTGAGAGAATCTTTAGACTAAAGTCCATATCTTTAGACTTAATTAATTCATATACTGATTAGATTTTAATTTTTTCTTATGTGTGCAGATATGGCCTCAAATTTATTGCTCCAATCACTATTGGATAGTAAGAAGTTAACGAGATCCAATTTCGATAACTAGTCTCCAAAACTCAAATCATCCTGGAGCACAAATGGATTTTATATGTGATTACAGATCCGGTACATGAGGAGCCTACTCTCAATGCTCGTGGCACGGTTCGAGATACTTATTTGAAGTGACTTAACGATCGCATCATGGTTCATTGCATAATGCAGGCTTCGATGAACGACGAGTTCAGTCGAAAGTTTAAAGAAGCTCAGCCAGAGGACATGGTCAAGGTGTTAAGAGAGTTTTTTGGTACTCCCAATGATATTGAGCGATAAAAGACTCGTTGCATCATTTTCAATGCTCGGATGAGGAAGGAAGCATCTATCATCGATCATGTATTGTACATGATCGAATAGATCGAGAGACTAAGCAAGCTCAGCTTCCCTTTGCACGAACAGTTGGAGAAGGATGCGATCCTGAACTCCCTGTCCAAATCTTATCTACCGTTTCTCAGTCTTTTTAGAATGACAAAGCTTGTACTCGACTATCATAGTCTGTTGGGATTGTTACAGACTTTTGAGAAAGATCATCAGCTCCATAAAGAGACGGTGAATGTAATGGGAGAATCTTCTTCGGGTGGATGTCGTCTCTTTAAAAAAAAAAAGAAAAATAAAAAGGTATAAAGTGCTGGGAGTCAGATCCAGAAGCTTCAATTCAAAGCTGATCAGAGTCAGGCAGAGTGCTCTATTATAAGAAGCAGGATCACTAGAAGAGAAATTATCCTCAATATATAGCTTTCTTTGATCCAAACATGCCAAAGAAGGAGAAGCAATCGGTTGCTGGACAAGGCACTTATATAATAACACCTTGTAAGTTTTCTATTTTTGATATAATGATCTGAGTATTGGATACCGGTAGCCTTATTAATATTTATAATTCATTGCAGGATCTTTAGATCAGTAGGAGATTTGGAGACGGTGAGAGATTCCTGAACGTTAGAGATGGAAGATCAGTTCTAATTCTAGCTTTAGGAATTATTAAGCTTGTATTCGAGTCTCATTTTATTATTCTAAATGAATGTCATTACTATCTTAGTTTTTTTTTAAATATTATTTCTGTAGACCTTTTGGCCAAATCAAATTATGAAATATCAATAAAATTTTTTTTTTATGATATCATTTTGAATGGTGTTACTATAATATGTGGACAGTTAAACAATGGAATCTATGTTGTATCTAGGCCTAATGTAATGTACATGTCTAATAAACGCCCTAGGATAGTCAATGTCATGGATGCCTACCTTTAGCATTGTAGGCTAGATCATATCAACAAGAACAGAATGAACATGTTTGCTCAAGAAATTCTTGATGACAATGATTATGAATCAGTGCTAACCTGTGAGTCTTGTCTGCTTAGAAAAATGATCAAGTCACTTTTTACTAAAAATGATGAATGAGCCAGTGATATTTTGGGTTTGGTACATACTGATGTATGTGGACCCATGAGCACAAGTGCCAGAGGAAAGTACCACTATTTTATTATGTTCACAGATGACCTATTTAGATATGGGTATGTCTACTTGATGAATCACAAGTCTGAATCATTTGAAATGTTCAAATAGTTTCATAATGAGATAAAGAAACAAACTGAAAAGAATATTAAAACTCTTCGATCAGATCATGGAGGAGAATATCTTTCTAGTAAATTTCTGACATATCTTGAAAGGAATGGGATTCTCTCTCAATGGACACCTCCTGAAATGCCACAACATAATGGTGTGTCAGAAAAGAGGAATCGAATCTTATTGGACATGGTTCGATCCATGATGGACTTTTCTAGTCTGTAGATATCCTTCTAGAGATATGTACTCAAGTTGGCTTGCTATATGCTTAATAGGGTTTCTAGTAAATTTATAAGTGAAATGCCATATGAGATATGGATGGAATGTAAGCCAAGGCTCTCTCATCTTAGGATTTGGGGATGTCCAACTTATGTCAAATATTTGAAAACAGACAAACTAGGATTAGGTTTGATAGATGTAATTTCATAGAATATCCCAAAGAGACTAAGGGATATTATTTCTGTTGGGAAATATGTCTCAAAGGCCAATCGTCAAGCTGTTGACGGTTGAGCAATCAAGTATGATAATTGATTTGTTAATAAATAAAATATATTTGGTATTTTCATCATAAGCATTCATCTTCTAATGAACTTCATTATTATGATGAAGTCCTTAGGACTATTTAGATTCGATAAAGAGAGAATTTATCGATTAATCCTTAAAACTATTCACGACCAAATGATAGGCTGTTAATAAGGACGACAGCTTCTATCGAGCATAGGTCACTGTAGGTCATATGGGTTGGTTGTCCTCTTAACCAAAGAGTGTGAAAATATTGATATGGCATACAGGTGAGATGTAAGGATATATCGTCATTGAACGTGACCAACTCCAGAGCATTCTGCTGTCGAGAATGTCTCTGATGGGATATAGGTATAAGTATCCCTTAAACCTGAGATCACCTCAGTGACATGCAAGCAACTCACTGTGCTTTGGTACTGGACTAACTGAATTTTTAATTCAGTGACGGAAGGCTTCTAGGCATAGTCAAGTACTTGCAAAGTCAGAGTGTGATCGAGATGAGATTGACCACTCTAAGAGTTAGAGAAGAATGAGTCACTGCATTTCAATTTAGCAAAACCTTGGCCAGGATAATCCATCAGATGGATTTGATATATTGAAATACAATGTGGACAACCTGATCAGAGTTGACAATGAAACTCTGAGGTATCCTATGATCATTTTGGTCAAGGAGATGAATTATATGAAAACTATATCCGCATGGATTCTAAGGATGTTGTTCTACACATTCGACCTATCCGGTCGTTGGATACCATTGCTAGATGGTCACTTCAATTGGTACAAGAATTTATTTCTGTGCTACCAACTTAGGTTCAGACCTATGAGGTTATACACATTAGAGTTCATGATCCGATCAGATGGTTGATCAATGATTAAGAATCATTCTAAGGTTAAATGATCAATACGATTGATATTTAACCTAGTGCAAGTGTTGTAGGAGGATCGATTAGCAATTTGATTGCTAATTGGCTTAATTTGATTAAGCCAATGGGCTGAGATTAAGTCTAATTGAATATAATTTAATTAAATTTAGTTTGGATTTGATTGGATCAAGTCCAATTGATTTATTAGATAAGCCAAGTGCAAAAAAAAAACTAGTCCTAGTTCAATTAGGACTTGGGTCAACCTAATTTCTAATTTGATTAGAAAATTAAATCAGATTTAAATCTAATTTAATCTAATTAAATTAAATTTTTAATTAGGTTAAAATTTATTTTAATTGGGTTGATCTAATTTTGATTTGATTTGGTTTGAAAAATCAAATTAAAACAAGTCATAAGATAGAATCCTAGTAAGACTAGGATTCCACCTTGCGCCACATAAGCCCCCTCCACGCCCTCTCTCTTATTCCACACCAATCTCCTCTTATTTTGTGCGACAAAAGCCCTCTCCCAGGTCTTTTCCATGTCCAAAAGGTTTTCTCTCTTCTTTCATACATAGAAAGTGGCCGTGGATCAAATCAAAGTAGGAATAAGTTTGGATTTCAAATTCTATGAGATAGAGTTTTAGAAATCTAGAACTCTTTCCTTTTTGCACCAAATTTATCCAGATTTTTTCTAAGATTTTTATGACTTTTAGGGTATATATTATGCACCCTTTGCTGGTGGTCCATGCACAAAAATAAGGAGGAGGCGCCCAAGAGTTGGGCACCCCTTATCTTGCCATGTTTGGATAAGCTTTGACTAGGTATTTGACCTAGACAAGGACTCTATCATATCTCTGTCTATAAAATGAGTTTTTTTATAAACTTTTTGTAGAACATAGAGATTTGAGAGTCCTTTGGGGCATCCAAAAATTAGAGAGAAAGATCTTTGGGTCGTGGAGATATAATAGACACAAGACAGGGTGTCTAGGAGAGAGTAAAGAGAAGAAGAAGAGGGTCTTATTCTAGGATTGTTAGTTTCATCTCTTCCCTTCCTCCACCTTGAGTTTTCTGAGAGTGTCTCAGATCTAAAACTCTTTCTCCTATTTTTCATCTTTGGAAGAGTCCAAATCAAGAAGAAGGAGGTATCTGATCAACCATCGAAGAAGGATCAGCGCAGTACTAGCATACTGTGCTGATTTCTTGAAGCAAGACTTCTGATCGAGATTCGTGGGCTCGTGTGGACGACTCCTAGAGACTGGATGCATGTGCAGTTTACAACATCATCCTCAAACCCAGATCAGCAAGGTTTAGAATATTTAACTTGCAAGGTAATAGATCTGATCTTCCTGTAGCTGGAGTCGGGGACGAGGTCCGGCTCCCGTAGGAGTCCGGGCGAAGTCTTCCTGCAGTCGGAGTCTGGGATGAAGTCTGACTCCCATAGGAGTCCGAGCGAAGTCTTCCTGCAGCCAAAATCGGAGATGAGGTCCGGCTCCCGTAGGAGTCTGAGCGAAGTCTACCTGCAATTAAAGTCGAGGGCGAAGTCCGGCTCCCGTAGGAGTCCGGGCGAAGTCTTCCTGCAGCCGGAGTCGGGGACGAGGTCCGGCTTCTGTAGGAGTCCGGACGAAGTCTACCTGTAATTGAAGTCGGAGGCGAAGTCCGGCTCCCATAGGAGTCCGGATGAATTCTTTCTGCAGTCGGAGTTGGGGATGAGGTTCGGCTCCCGTAGGAGTCCGGACGAAGTCTTCCTGCAGCCGGAGTCGGGGACGAAGTCCGGCTCCCGTAGGAGTCCGGGCAAAGTCTACCTGCAATTAAAGTCGGGGGTAAAGTCCGGCTCTCGTAGGAGTCCAGATGAATTCTACCTGCAATTGAAGTCGTGGGCGAAGTCCGGCTCCCGTAGGAGTCCAGACGGAGTCTACCTGCAATTGAAGTCGGGGGCGAAGTCCGGCTCTCGTAGGAGTCCGGGCGAAGTCTTCCTGCGGCCGGAGTCGGGGATGAAGTCCGGCTTCCGTAGGAGTCCGGGCGAAGTCTAGAAGGTGGTCGATCATCGTGGAAACTTGGGTGGAGTCCGTCCATCACGATGAATCCGGTCGACGCTGGTGGGGGCTTATCCGTCGGTAAAACTTGGAAGTGTTGCGGAGGCTCGACCGTCGGAGAGGTTCGGAGAGATGTCGTCGAAGGTCGGAAGTCGGTAGAATCTCCGGAGGGTCACTCCTGTCACGAACTTCGGCTGGGGGGTATTTTATACCCAACACCAGTCCCCCTACTTCCGAGTTCGAGTTTCGAATGAAGAAACTACAGAGAAATTTTCATAGTTGAAGTTGTCCCCTTGAATCCTGTGCACGATCGCCCTTAGATATTTTGGCATTTAATGCGCGCATGCTGGAGTCTTTTCAAATCGGAGCGATCCGAAGGGACCTTTCGAAATTTCCGCTGGAGCGTTGGCCCAGGTACGGCGTAGTAATGGCTCTGTCAGCTGTCAGCCACTTTTAGCCACCTGCAGTGGCGAGTGGGACACGTGGCGAGCATGGGTCGGCCTGGAGAGATCCGCGATCATTATAGCACCGGATCCCAGGGTCTATTTAAACCTACCTTTCTGCCTTTAGGAGTCTCATTCCACCTGAGAGTTCTGTCGGTGTCTGCCTTCTCTCCGAGAGCTCTGACCCTCTTTGGCATCCACCTTGGCCCTAAGCGTTCTTCGAGTCATCCCTGTCCTCGCCCCTCTGCTTCCTTCGGAGCGATCTAGGTTAGTCTCGAAACTTTCGTTTCTCTTCTTGCCATCTAGGTGCCCTTTCTCCTCCATTTTTCTTCTACCGCATTCCTCTGGTTTGGTCCCCCGCAAACCTTTCGCCTCTTGTCCCGCCTGATTTCTCCAGGATCTTTAGGGTCTATGTTTAAAATGTCCTCCAGCACCTCCGCCTCTAGTGGTTCCAGGAGTTCGTCCGCCTCAGCCCCCCAGAACCCCCACACTGTAGACGAACCTACATCTAGGACTGGACCTCGCTCGATTTTTGCACCGGGTGCCATTCCTTGTTCTCTGACTCCGGAGGAACTTTTACTGATAAGGGTTCAGTATGGAGTTCCTCCAGAGTATAATCTGGAGCTTCCTGATCCCGCCGATCGGGCTAGCACCCCCCCACCTAGCCGTTTCTGCCTGTATCAGGAGGCCTTCCGTGCTGGGCTTCGGCTTCCACTTTCGCCCTTCGTCGTCGCCCTTTTCCATTTTTTAGATATTTTCTTAGCTTCAGTCACGCCGAATTCTTTTAGGTTTCTGATAGGGTTCCTCTCCCTTTGCCATGTAGTCGAAGTTCAGCCATCTCTTTCTTTATTTAGGCATTTTTATACCTTCAAGCGTCACCCCTCGGCAAAGGACTGATGGTATTTCTTCCCCCAATTTGGTAAGAAGGGGTTGCTGAAAGGTGCTCCCTCTTCAATCCATAACTGGAAGGGGAAGTATCTTTTTGTCCACTGCCCGACCTTGAGGCTGGGATTGCCCCCTTGGGGCTCCTTGAGGGACTCTGTCCGTCGGGCTTCTAGCTTGGGGGAGGATGACCTTCAGGCCGCCCGGAGGCTTCTTGGTTATTCGGCTCCTTCCCTTCCCAACCTTCTGAAGGAGCAGTTTTTGTTCAACATCGGCTTGAGTCCCCTGGATCCTGCGAGTATCCCATCTTTCCTTTCCTCTTCTTTTCTCCTGCTCTTCTCTTTTTTTTTTTTGCGTGTCACTTCTTCCTTTTTCACCCCATCACTGATCTTTTATTTTATTTTGTTTTTATTTTTTTTTCAGGAATGGATGCCGAAGCAACACGGATGCTCGCCAGGGGCCTCAAGGCCCATAAAAGAAAAGGCGCCGCAACCTCCGAATCGGCAAAGAAAGCCAGAATGGAGGAGACGAGCTCGGCCACGCCTGCCCAGGCGGCCCTTGCGGTCGACGTTCCTTCAGACGCCGAACCTCCGACTCCTCGGGCCTCTTCAAGGAGTTTCCCCACTGAGGCTCCTGCTTCGGGGGTCTGCTTCGAGGAGGCATTAGGGGTTGAGAGGGAGAGGAGAAGGAAGTCGGTGGCCCGCTGGGTGAGTAGCCGCCGAGCCACCATTGAAGAGTCCCTTGGTTTCGAAGGAGAGCCGGAGAAGAATCCCTTTAATGACAGGGACCTGATAAAGTGACTGATCAACGACTGCATCCTATCCAAAGTCGTCCAGAGAATTGATCGCGCCGACCCCGAACAACAGGTTTGGGACTCCCTAGGGTCCTTTCTCGAGGTAAACAGATTCACTTTCCTCCTTTCCTTCGCACCTTCATTTAATTAGCTTTTCAACCTCCATTCGGACCTCCTAACCGCCCTTGCAGATCGGGTACCAGCTCCTTGCCAATATCGAGGCGACGAACTGGGCGAGGAGGGACGCCATCCAGACGGAGGAGAGACATCGGGCCGAAGCTGCTCGTCTCAAAGAAAAGGCAGTTGAGATAGTCACCCTCCAAGAGGCCCTGGAGAAAGAAAAGTAGGCCCTAGAGAAAGAAAAGCAGACCTTGGAGGAGATGGTGAGGAAGGCGGAGGTCGAGGTCGCAAATTTGGCGGAGCAGATCCTGGTCCTGGTCTCGGAGGCCAGGGTTCTTGCAGTGGAGGAGTTCAAGGCCTCTGCGGAGATGAGGGATTTGAACGTCAAGTTCGGCCAAGAAGCATTCATCAAAGGATTCGAGCTCTGTCAAGAGAAGGTGGTCAAAAAATTTCCCGAGCTCGACCTCAGCTTCTTGGGCGAGGCATCTGAAGACGAAGCTGGTCCCTCTCCCACTGCTACTACCACCGCAGCCCTCCTTCCGGGGACACCGAGCTCCCCAACTCCTATTTCAGAGGTCTGAGACCTCTGACTTTGTATTTTTCTTTTATTGCAATTTTTCTTTTCCCTCTTATCTTTAAGAAATATTCGATCAATAAAATTGGGTTTCTCCTTTTGGAGGGCTTCTCCACTCTGCTCTCCTCCTTTTTTTTTATTTTGCTTTATGCGATGAGATGCGCCTTGACGCTTTTGTCTCCCGATGGCAGTGTCCTGCCGAAGCACTTCCCCTGCCACAAGGGATTCCGCTGAAGTCCACGATCCAATGTCTGAAGAAGAAAGTTCATCATTTAACAAAAAGGTCGAAGGAGATGGATGGCAAGCTTCGCAGGTTGAGGGAGAGCCACTCTGAAGCCACCGCGGAGGCCACCCACTTTCGGAACCTCCACATGAAGGGGATCATGGAGTACAGTCGGAGGAAGGCGAACTTTGAGAATGAGCTCGAGGAACACAAGAAGCGCACTAGCGATCGATCTTGGGCTCAAGTTGCCAAGATCAGTTCTCTCAGAGTGGAGCTGTCGGCTGCACAGGAGAGGATTAGCCAGTTGGAAGGAAGCTCATCCCAGCTTTTGACTCGGGCCGACAGCGACCGAAAATGGTCGAAGAAGGTCTCCGACCTTCAGCAACAGCTCCAGGATGCCGAGGCGAGCTATAACGCATACCGTGCCGGCTGGTGCAAGCAGGTGGACGACTATAGGGGGAAGCTCAGGATGGCGACCGATGAGGTTGCCCGCCTTCAAAGGCAGCTAGCTGGAGGAGCGCAGTTTGCTCCCGTTCAGGATCCCGACGAACTCCAATCCCTGAGAAGAACCATAGAAGAGCTATCTGTCGCCCTTGGAGAGGGAAAGGCCGAACTGCAGCAATTAAAGATCCAGCTGGTATATGAGCAGCGGGCAGTCAAAGACGTAGAGACGGAATCTAAGGTTCTGAGAAAAAGACGTCGAGAGGTGGAGGACGAAAGCCAGCGGCTTCATCGGAGATATATGGAAATGCTAATGAGAGAGAAGGAATTGGAAGAAGAAGTCGAGAGCTTAAGGCACTCCCTGATGAGGGTCGAAGCCTAAAGTTCGAAGTCGGATGAAGCCGGGCCCCCTTAGGGCTCTTTTTGTCCTTCATCCCTCTAAGTGTCTTCTTTTGCTGCTGTCTGTTTGTTGTCGCCGTTGTTGTTGTCATTGTTGTTTTTGTTATTTTTTTTTCGATCTTCCAGGCTCTGTAACACACATTTTGCTAATGAAATGAAAAGGTTTTTATTACCTTACTCATACATCGTGTTGAATTATCATGCATCGGACTTCTTTCATTTTTGTCCCGTGCAATGTCGATGTTGTTCGAAGGTTCCTTGTTCATCTTTGTATCAGGTCGTCATTACCGAGTTTCTGGTGCTTTTGATTGGTTCGGTGTCGACATCGCTTGGAGGTTCCTAGCCATCACCGTATCGATTTGCCTTTTGTTCGCAACCGTAGATCTTACTTTCTCTTCCTCCCTCTTCATAGAGACGAGATCCTTTGTGCTTTTAGAGTAGTTCGGCCTCTGTTTTTCGTTGGGGTAGCCCATCACTGTTCCTTCACATTTCCCTCCTTCTTCTTTTTTTTTTTTTTTTTTTTAGGCAAGGATTCTCCCTAGCTTTTTACGGAGTCGCGGTAGCGTAGAAGGGTCACCGAGAAGGTTTTCTTCTTTCTTGCCAGGTCTCGAATGGCCGGACCTTAATTGGTGTCGAGACGAGGTTCTTTCCCTATTTTTGATGTGATCAGTTTCCGCTCAGATTAGGACAAGGTTCTTCTTCTGTTTCTAACGGGGCTATGGGGGCACATATGGGCGCTGTATGGCCTCTCCCCCTATCCGATCTACAAACAATCGGGCCTTTGATCTTGCTCATGTTAGGGCGAGGTTCTCCTCCTGTCTCTAACATGGCTGTGGGGGCGCATATGGGCACTGTATGGCCTCTCCCCCCATCCGATCTACAAATAATCGGGCCTTCGACCTTGCTCATGTTAGGGCGAGGTTCTCCTCCTGTCCCTAACATGGCTTTGGGGGTGCATATGGGTACTGTATGACCTCTCCCCCCATCCGATCTACAAATAATCGGACCTTCGACCTTGCTCATGTTAGGGCGAGATTCTCCTCCTGTCCCTAACATGGCTGTGGGGGCACATATGGGTGCTATATGGCCTCTCCCCCCATCCGGTCTACAAATAATCGGACCTTCGACCTTACTCATGTTAGGGTGAGGTTCTCCTCCTGTCCCTAACATGGCTGTGGGGACGCATATGGGTGCTGTATGGCCTCTCTCTCCATCCGATCTACAAATAATCGGGCCTTCGACCTTGCTCATGTTAGGATGAGGTTCTCCTCCTGTCCCTAATATGGTTGTGGGGGTGCATATGGGTGCTGTATGGCCTCTCCCCCCATCCAGTCTACAAATAATCGGGCCTTCGACCTTGCTCATGTTAGGGCGAGGTTCTCCTCCTGTCCCTAACATGGCTGTGAGGGCGCATATGGGCACTGTATGGCCTCTCCCCCCATCCGATCTACAAATAATCGGACCTTCGACCTTGCCCACATTGGAGTTTGTTTTTGTTGTCCGATGGGGTCGTCCCCTATCGTTACAAGTCTATGCCAAAAAAGAAAAGATGTGCAAGTCTGAAAGAAATCTTGATTTAAAGTGGGATCGTTCGCAATACATTTACAAGTTTTCAAACGCTAGAGCTATGGAAGGTCTGCTTCCTGTCAAGATCCTCCAGAGATGGAGTTGATGATCCCAATTGGAGGCCGATCTCCGGGCTGCTCTTCCCTCCTTGGTGGCTCAGGCTGCGGTAGGGCCCTTGGCCGATCTTCTCTACCCTCAGGCCGGCGCCGAATGAATCTATCGAGTCGATCTCATCGGATGAGCTCCTCGATTTCATCTCGGAGCTGGATGCATTCCTCTGTGTCGTGGCCGTGGTCACGATGGTAGAGGCAGAACTTGTTAGGATTGCACTTCCCAGGGTGCGTGCGCATCCTCTCTGGCCTTGGGAGCTGCTCTCTGACCTCCATCAGCACCTGGGTTTTTGATGCATTGAGGGGGGCATAGCTGTGGAATCTTCTTAGGGGAGAGTCCCACCGAGCTCGGTGCATCGGGCTTCCCTGCCTGTGTGCTCGAGGAGGAGTCTGGACGTGCTTGTGCCCGGGAGGAGTTCGAGAACGTGGCCGAGCTTCCCTCGGCCCTTTTTCGACTGCGGGCTTACTCGAGTCTCCCGCCTGCCACTCTCTCGCGGTCTCCTCATCCTTCATTTTGAAGGCTTCTTCCACTTGGGCGTACCCTTCGACCCGAGCCAACAGGTCAGCAAAATCCCTGGGGTACTTCTTTTTCAGGAAGAATAAAAGGTCGTTCTTCTGAAGGCTGCCTTTCAGGGCGGCCATCGCTACCGATTGGTCCAAATTCCGGACCTCCAATGCGGCGACATTGAAACGATTGATGTAGGCCCGAATGGACTCTCCCTCTCTCTGCTTGATGTTGATGAGGGACTTCGAACCCTTCCGGGGATGCCGGCTGCTAACAAAATAAGCCACAAACTGGTGGCTCATCTGATCAAAAAAAAAGATGGTACCCGACTTCAGCACTGAGTACCAGTTTCTCGCCGCTCCCTTCAAGGTGGATGGGAAGGCTCGGCATAGAATGGCGTCGGACGCGTCATGAAGCAGCATCATTGTCCGGAACGCCTCCAGATGGTCAACTAGGTCCGAAGTCCCATCATAGCTTTCAGATTGAGGGAGTTTGAAGTTCGACGGGATCGATTCCTGCATGATCATTTGAGAAAAGGGAGGGTCAGTACAAATGTCCTCACCATAAGTGGGGGGAGCATGGCGGAGTTCTTCGATCCGCCGGTTCATCTCCTGGAGCCTCCGGTCTAGGAAATCCTCTCGACTACGGGTCTCGAGGGTCTTCTGGCAGAATGGAGGTAGAGATCTTTCAGGGGTGGAATCGTGATTTGACTGAGGGCTCTCCACCCTTGGATTCGTCTTTCCGGGAAAGACGGGGCGGCTGGCCCAAGTGGCCTGTCCTACCGTCAGATTTTGGAGTTCTGGTGATGCTCTCTCCAGTCGCACTGATGCCTGCGGCTGCTGCTGCTGTTGCATGGCCTGCACAGCTTCAGTGAGGCCTCTGACCTGTTGCATCAGTAGGTCGAATTGCTCTGTGCTAACCACCATTGTCGGAGGAGGGGGAGGAGGCTGAGAAACTGGAGGTGAGGCCAGAGCCTGAGATCTGATCGCAGAGGCCGTGGATCGCCGCGTGGATGCTTTGCGGGGAGGCATCGGGCGAAAACCTAGTGGGGGAAGGAGGAGTGGACGTCGAAAAAGATGATCGAAGGCGGTCTCGTTGAGTGCTCCTTTAAAAATAAGGGTACTGCGAAGACACAGGACCCTTCCTCTAGCGCCAATCCTATTGGTGCAAAAATCTGCCTGCGTCGGAGAAGCTGGAGTCGAGGGAGTCGCGGTCGCCGTCGGGACCTGCAAAAGAAGTCTAAACCGGAGTTGGGGTTGCTCCGGCAAGATCCTCCAATGCTCAAGTCAGTTCTCTGCCTCAACAAGAATGGAGTGCTCGAACGATAATTTTAGCAGAGTTTTGGGATAGAAATTAGAGCTTAGAGAATAACGTATCTGGGGTCCCCCCTTTTATAGGCGGAGGGCGCAACGGACTGATAGCGACGTTTGTAGTCGTCTGGCCATGGGCCGTTCGGGGTCAGGAGGAGTTTGTTGTCAAGAGTAGTGGAGTGGAATCGTGGCCATCATCGGAACCTGCCACGTGGAGTCTGTTGCAGGGAGTGGAGGGGCGTCCGTTGTCGCGACTTGCCAGAGGGTGGAGGAACTGTGCGGTATCCATCACAGGAAGTAGAGCAGAATCGTGGCCATTATTGTGGTCTGTCAGGGAGTGATGGAGCCGCACAGAATCCGTTGTAGGAAGTGGAGCAGAGTCGTGGCCATTACTGCGGCCTGCCAGGGGGTGATGGAGCCACGCAGAATCCGTTGCAAGAAGTGGAGCAGAGTCGTGGCCGTTACTGCGGCCTGCCAGGGGGTGATGGAGCCGTGCAGAATCCGTTGCAGGAAGTGGAGCAAAGTCGTGGCCATTACTGCGGCCTGCCAGGGGGTGATGGAGCCGCACGAAATCCGTTGCAGGAAGTGGAGCAGAGTCGTAGCCGTTACTGCGGCCTGCCAGGGGGTTCAGGCCTCTCGATCGAAGTTCGACTGGAGTGTCTTGCAGAGAGAGGTGGCTAGCTACCCATCTGAGAGGAGCTTGGAGTCTGACTCCCGTAGGAGTTCGGACGAAGTCTTCCTGCAGTCGAAGTCGGGGACGAAGTCCGGCTCCCGTAGGAGTCTGGGCGAAGTCTACCTGCAATTGAAGTCGGGGGCAAAGTCTGGCTCCCGTAGGAGTCCAGACGAAGTCTACCTGCAATTGAAGTCGGGGGCGAAGTCCGGCTCCCGTAGGAGTCCGGACGGAGTCTACCTGCAATTGAAGTCGGGGGCGAAGTCCGGCTTCCATAGGAGTCCGGACGAAGTCTACCTGCAATTGAAGTTGGGGGCGAAGTCCGGCTCCCATAGGAGTCCGGACGAATTCTTCCTGCAGCCAGAGTCGGAGACGAGGTCCGGCTCCCGTAGGAGTCTGAGCGAAGTCTTCCTGCAGTCGGAATCGGGGACGAGGTCCGGCTCCCATAGGAGTCCGGGTGAAGTCTACCTGTAATTAAAGTCAGGAGCGAAGTCCGGCTCCCATAGGAGTCCGGGCGAAGTCTTCCTATAGCCGGAGTCGGGGATGAGGTCCGGCTCCTGTAGGAGTCCGGACGAAGTCTACCTGTAATTAAAGTCGGGGGCGAAGTCCGGCTCCCATAGGAGTCCGGACGAATTCTTCCTGCAGCTGGAGTCGGGGACGAGGTCCGACTCCCGTAGGAGTCCGGGCGAAGTCTTCCTGCAGCCGGAGTCGGGGATGAAGTCCGGCTCCCGTAGGAGTCCGGGCGAAGTCTACCTGCAATTAAAGTCGGGAGCGAAGTCTGGCTCCCGTAGGAGTCCGGATGAAGTCTACCTACAATTGAAGTCGTGGGCGAAGTCCGGCTCTCGTAGGAGTCCGGATGGAGTCTATCTGCAATTGAAGTCGGGGGCAAAGTTCGGCTCCCGTAGGAGTCCGGGCGAAGTCTTCCTGCGGCCGAAGTCGGGGATGAAGTCCGGCTCCCGTAGGAGTCTGGGCGAAGTCTAAAAGGTGGTCGATCACCGTGGAAACTTGGGTGGAGTCCGTCCGCCGCGAAGAATCCGGTCGACGCTGGTGGGGGCTTATCCATCGATAAAATTTGGGAGTGTTGCGGAGGCTCGGCCGTCGGAGAGGTTCGGAGAGATGTCGCCGAAGGTCGGAGTCGGTAGAATCTCCGGAGGGTCACTCCTGACACGAACTTTGGCTGGGGGATATTTTATACCCAACAAGGTCCATTAGTTAGGTTAGACCTTTGGTTGGATTAAAGATGGACTTAATTAGAGAATTGACTAAATCTAATCAATTGTTGTCTTAGATTAGGTCAAGGATTCTCTAGATCAATTATAATAGTTGTAGTTGGTCAAGTCCATGTCTTTAACAAGAACCAAATGGACTTGATTCTTGGCTAAGCGGTCTTGCACGAACTGTTAGATTGATCTAATCAAAACTAATTAAACCAGTTGGTATCTAAGATAAATCAGATCGGTAGTTTTTAATTGGGAGCCCACTTACCTGGCCATTTTTTATGGTGTCTAAGGCAAGCTTTGGCCGACCCTCCCACTTACCTGGCCTCTTAGTAAAATTATATTTTGATCGGATCACTTGACTATTCGAGCTGACTCATGTCAGCTAGGTAAATCAGTGTGACTGATTTAGGTGCTCCTAGACCAGCCCTTTTAATGGTCTCCCTTAAGCTAACTTGATGAAGTCAGTGGGAGGATCATGATAAGCTGGTTCATCTGATTTCATCATCTAAATCATTTAAATCCTCTAAAATTATTAGGTCCTTAAAATAATAAAATTATCGAGATAACTGAGTCATAGCCTCCCATTAAGGTGTTTGATAATGAGTCCATTAACTCAATAATCATTGCAGACCCAAAGGCCTGGTACTTGTTGACTAATGAAATTATCACTCATCATATGATAACTTGAAAGTGTCTCTCTAATGATGGTTAGGTGAGCCAACCAAAGTTAGGCTTAATCATTCGTTGGTTAGATGCACCAAGTATGGTCATGTTAATGGTTGGACCTAACCGGATCCTTACAGTGGAGGTCAAAGCCTACTGATTAGGTTTCTGGGGTAAAATTAAAATTATTAAAAATTATTTAGAGAAACAATTGGTTATGAACCTACCCTTAGATGTACATGGGTTGGCCAACCAAAGTTGGACTTGTGTGCAGTCTAAGTGGATTCTAATACCCACTAAGGAATTAGGATAATTCCTCGAATTGGAGGTAGAGACTACCAATTCGAATAAAATAGTGGGAGAAATCTTTTGATTAAAGTCCAAATCTTTAGGTTTAATGAATCAATTACTAATTAGGTTATGATTTTCCTTTGAGCAGATATGGCCACTTTCCTATTGCTCCGATCATTGTTGAACAATGATAAGTTGGTGGGATCCAACTTCGGTAGCTGATACCGAAAGTTGAAGATAGTCCTGGAGTATGAACGGATCCTATATGTGATAATGGATCCTACATCTGAGGAGCTAGCTGCCAATGCACATGGAACAGTCAAAGACACTTACCAGAAGTGGCTCAGTGATCGGACCATCTGAGGAGCTAGCTGCCATGCTGGCTGCCATGAGCATGAGTTCAGTCGCAGATTTGAGACAGCTCAGCCAAAGGACATGCTTCAAGTGTTGGAGGATGCCTTTGGCACACCCGATGACGTGGAGAGGTACAAGATTAGTTGTGCCATCTTCAATGCCAAAATACGGGATGGTGTCTCTGTCACTGATCATGTATCGTACATGATCAAGTTGATGAAACGATTAAGCAAGCTCGACTTTTCCTTGCATGAGCAGCTTGGGAAAGATGCAATACTAAACTCACTGCCCAAGTCTTATATCCCATTCCTCACTCATTATAGAATGACAAAGTCTGAAGTGAACTACCACGGGTTACTGGGGTTACTTCAGAACTTTGAGAAGGATCACCAACTCTATAAGGAGTTGGTGAACTTAGTGGGAGGTTCGTCTTCTGGTTCTCGACCCTTTAAAAAAAGGAAAAAAGAACAAGAAGAAGAAAGTGAAGAAGGTGCAAGTTCAGGCTGGGACATCAGTGTAGGGCCAGACCAGAAAGATTAAGCCCGATAAGAGTCTATTCTATTGGCAAGCACCCTAGATTAGATAGTGTGTCAGATATCTACTTGTGGCACTGTAGGCTAGGTCATATAAACAACAACAGAATAAACATGTTGACTCAAGAGAGAATCCTCGAAGTCAGTGATTGTGAATCACTTTCAACCTGTGAGTCCTGTCTTCTTAGTAAAATGACCAAGTCACCTTTTACTGAAAAAGGTGAGAGAGCTATTGAGCTCATGGGCCTAGTACATACTGATGTATGCGAGCCCATGAGTACAAGTGCTGGAGGTGGATATTTTTACTTCATAACTTTCACGGATGATCTATCCAGATATGGATATGTCTATCTGATGAAACATAAGTCGGATTCATTTAAAATGTTCAAACGATTCCAAAGTGAAGTAGAAAAATAAACTAGAAAGAGCATTAAAACTCTTCGATCTGATCGAGGGGAATATCTTTCTAGTGAGTTTCTCACATATTTAGGAGAGAATGAGATTCTCTCCCAACGGACTCCTCCAAGAACACCACAGCATAATGGTGTGTCTGAAAGGAGAAATCGGACTCTGTTAGACATGGTTCGATCCATGATGGGTTTTGCCAGCTTTTCGATATCCTTCTGAGGATATGCACTCGAATCGGCCTGTTATCTATTAAATAGGATTCCAAGTAAGTCTGTAATTAAGACTCCATATGAGATATGGACAGGGCGTAAGCCAGCACTTTCACACCTTAGGATCTGGGAGTGCCCGACCTATGTCAAACAATTAGTCACAGATAAACTTGGACCTAAGTTTGACAAATACACATTCATCGGGTACCCCAAAGAGATCAAAGGATATTTTTTTCTACCATGCTGATGAACAAAAGGTGTTCGTCAGCCTTAAGATAATCTTTTTAGAAAAGGAGTTCTTGGTGAAGGAACTGTTGCCTCTAAGATTGAACTTGATGAAGTTCAACAGGTAGAAGGACCGACACCAATAGCTGAACCTGAGTCAGATTTGATTAGATCAGATTCGAAACCCAATGTACCTGCACCATTAAGACAATCCGATAGAGTACCGCATCAGTCAGACAGATACTATGATTTTTTAATCCGAGACGGTGATCCCATCGAACTCGATGAGAATGATGAGGATCCGATCACCTATATGGATGTAATGCAGAGACTTGATTCCGAAAAATGGCTTGAAGCCATGAAATCCGAAATAGAGTCCATGAAGGTCAACGATGTATGGATATTGGTTGACCCACCTGAAGGGGTTAAACCCATTGGGTGTAAATGGGTGTTCAAAAGAAAAAGAGGCGCAGACGGAAAGGTGGAGACCTATAAAGCCCATCTGGTTGCCAAGGGGTATCGTCAACGTTATGGTATTGACTATGACGAGATATTTTCTCCTATGGCAATGCTCAAATCTATTTGGATAATGCTTGCAATAGTTGCCCATCTGGATTATGTGATCTGGCACATGGATATAAAGACAGCTTTTCTGAATGGAGAGCTGACCGAAGAGGTGTATATGATACAACCTGAGGGGTTTACATCTATAGATGAATCCAAGATGTGCAAGCTTCAGAGATCCATTTATGGATTGAAGTAAGCTTCTCGGAGTTGGAACATGCATTTTGATAAGGTGATCAAAACGTATGGCTTCGTTAAGAATGGAGAAGAGCCCTGCATCTATAAATGGGCAAATGGTCTAGTTGTGGTATTCCTTGTCTTGTACGTGGATGATATTCTCTTAATCGAAAATGACATCCCCGCACTACAAGAAATAAAAGTGTGGTTGTCATCGCAGTTCTTCTTGAAAGACTTGGATGAAGCTTCCTACATCCTAGGAATGAAGATCTATAGGGATATATCTAAAAAGATGCTTGGGTTATCCCAGTCCACGTACATAGACACTGTGCTGAAGAGGTTCAGCATGGAAAATTTCAAGAAAGGCTATCTACCGATAGGTCATGAAATTTTTTTCTCTAAGAAGGATTGTCTGACAACTCCTGAAGAGAGAGAGCGTATGAGTAGAATCCCATATGCTTCGGCCATGGGATCTATCATGTACGCCATGACATGTACAAGACCAGATGTGGTATACTCACTAGGAGTAGTGAGTAGATACCAATCTGATCCCAGAGAAAACCACTGAAAAGTGGTTAAAGCCATTCTTAAGTATTTGAAAAATACTAAGGACCAATGGTTGGTTTATGGCGAGTCAGATTTGAAACTTGTGGGGTTCATAGACTCCAGGTTTCAATCTGACTATGATGACAGTAGAAGCGTGTCGGGTTATATCTTTACTTTGAATGGTGGAGCTATCTGCTGAAAGAGTTCCAAGCAGCATACTGTGGCAGACTCTGTTTGTGAGGTAGAGTACATTGCAGCATCGGATGCCGCGAAGGAAGCTGTGTGGCTAAAAAAATTCATCACCGAGCTCAGAGTAGTGCCCTCCCTCGATGGTCCGATCCTGCCCTACTGCGACAGCACTGGTGCCATAGCTCGGACGAAGGAACCCAAAGCATACTAACGGACGAAGCACATTTTGCACCGCTTCCATCTGGTCTGGAAGATCGTGGATCAAGGTGACGTCAACCTTCAGAAGATCAACGAAAAGGAGAACCTGGCTGACCCCTTCATTAAAGCCCTAGTGATAAAGAAGTTCGACAACCACAAGTCAAAGATGGGTATTAGATACTGTGCTGAGTGGCTTTAGGACAAGTGGGAGTTATTGAAAAATATGTCCCAAAAGTCAATCATCAAGCTATTGACGGTTGAGCAATCAAGTATGGTAATTGATTTGTTAATAAATAAAATATATTTGATATTTTCATCATAAGCATTCATCTTCTAATGAACTCCATTGTTATGATGAAGTCCTTAGGACTATTTAGATTCGATAAAGAGAGGATTTATCGATTATTTTTTAAAACTGTTCACGACCAAATGATAGGCTGTTAATAAGGATGACAGCTTCTATCGAGCATAGATCGCTGTAGGCCATATGGGTTAGTTGTCTTCTTAACCAAGGTGTGTGGAGACACTGATATGGCATACAGATAAGATGTAAGGGTACATCATCATTGAACATGACCAACTCCAGAGCATTCTGCTGTCGAGAATGTCTCTGATGGGATATAGGAATAAGTGTCCCTTAGACCTGAGATCACCTCAGTGACTTGCAAACAGCTCACTGTGCTTTGGTACTGGACTAACTGAATTTCTAATTCAGTGACGGAAGGCTTCTGGACATAGTTAAGTACTTGCAAAGTCAGAGTATGATTGAGATGGGATTGACCACTCCAAGAGTTGGAGAAGAATGAGTCACTATATTTTAATTTAGCAAAATCTTGGCCAGAGTAATCCATAAGATGGATTTGATATTTTGAAATACAATGTGGACAACCTGATCAGAGTTAATAGTTGAACTCTGAGGTGTCCTTTGATCATTTTGGTCAAGGGGATGAATTATATGAAAACTATATCCGCAAGGATTCTAAGGATGTTATTCTACACATTTGACCTATCCGATCGTCGGGTACCATTGCTAGATGATCACTTCGATTGGTATAAAAATTTATTTCTGTACTACCGACTTAAGTTTGGACCTATGAGGTCACACACATTAGAGTTCATGATCCGATCGGATGGTTGATCAACGATTAAGAATCGTTCTAGGGTTAAATGATCAATATGATTGACATTTAACCTAGTGCAAGTGTTGCAGGAGGATCGATTAGCAATTCAATTGCTAATAGGCTTAATTTTATTAAGCCAATGGATTGAGATTAAGTCTAATTGAATATAATTTAATTAAATTTAGTTTGGGCTTGATTAAATCAAGTCCAATTGGTTTATTGGATAAGCCAAGTGCAAGAAAAAAACTAGTCCTAGTTCAATTAGGACTTGGGTCAACCTAATTTTTAATTTTATTAAAAAATTAAATTAGATTTAAATCTAATTTAATCTGATTAAATTAGATTTTTAATTGAGTTAATACCTATTTTATTTGAATTGATCTAATTTTGGTTTGATTTGGTTTGAGAAACCAAATTAAACAAGTCATAAGATAGAATCCTAGTAAGACTAGGATTCCACCTTGTGCCACATATGCCCCCCATGCCCTCTCTCTTATTCCATACCAATCTCCTCTTATTTTATGTGACAAAAGCCCTCTCCCAAGTCTTTCCCATGTCTAAAAGGTTTCCTCTCTTCTTTCATACATGGAAAGTGGTTGTGGATCAAATCAAAGTAGGAATAAGTTTGGATTTCAAATTCTATGAGATAGAATTTTAGAAATCCAAAACTCTTTCCTTTTTGCATCGAATTTATCCAGATTTTTTTTGAAATTTTTATGACTTTTAGGGCACACATTGTGTACCCTTTGCTGATGGTCCATGCATAAAAATAAGGAGGAAGCGCCCAAGAGTTGGACGCCTCTTGTCTTGCCATGTTTGGATAAGCCTTAACTAGGTATTTGACCTAGACAAGGACTCTATCATATCTTTCTCTATAAAATATGTTTCTTCATAAAATTTTTATAGAACATAGAGATTTGAGAGACCTTTGGGGCATCCAAAAATCATAGAGAAATACCTTTGGATCATGGAGATATAATAGACACAAGATAGGGTGTCTAGGAGAGAGTAAAGAGAAGAAGAAGAGGATTTTCTTCTAGGGTTGTTAGTTTCATCTCTTTCCTTCCTCCATCTTGAGTTTTCTGAGAGCATCTCAGATCTAAAACTCCTTTTCCTACTTTTTATCTTTGGAAGAGTCCAAATCAAGAAGAAGAAGGTACCTGATCAACCATCGAAGAAAGATCAGCGCAGTACTAGCATACTGTGCTGATTTTCTGAAGCAGGACTTCTGATCGAGATTCGTGGGCTTGTGTGGACGACTCCTAGTGATCGAATGTGTGTGTGGTTTGCAACATCATTCTCAAGCCCAGATCAGCAAGATTAGAACATCTAACTTGCAAGGTAATAGATCTGATCTATTGTTTAATATATACATTAGATGTAGTATAGAAATATGTTGATATGATCAACATGTAGTTCATATTCTATATATTTTAATTTTTGATTTAATGCTATGTAATAATCATGTAATAAAATTTTAAATCTAGAGATTTTCTGATTTTAAAAAATAAATTTTGATTTATTTTAGTCTTGCACTGTCTGATCTTGAAAAGTTTCAAGATCTAACCCTGAAACCATAGATCTAGTTCCTTCAATTTCTACTTTACTGATGAACAAAAGGTGTTTGTTAGCCTTAGGACAGTCTTTTTAGAAAAAGAATTTCTTAGAGGAGGAGTTAATGCCTCTAAGGTGGAACTTGATGAAGTTCAACAGATAGAACCGTCACAGTCTAGTAAGTCCACAAAATCGGACTTGATGATGTCAATCCAGAATCCATTGTAGAGGCACTATTAAGGAGATCCGATAGAGTATCGAGTCAATCGGACAGTTACTAGATTTCTAGATCCGAGATGGAGATCCTATTGAACTTGATGAGAACAATGAGGATCCGATCACCTATGTAGATACAATACAGAGGTCCGACTCTGGTAAATGGCTTGAAGCTGTGAAATTCAAAATAGAGTCCATGAAAGACAATGATGTATGGACATTAGTTGACCCACCTGAAGAGATTAAACCCATAGGGTATAAATGGATCTTCAAAAGGAAGAGGGGAATAGATGGGAAGGTGGAGAACTATAAAGCTCATTTGGTTGTCAAAGATTATCGTCAGCGTTATAGTATTGACTATGACGAGATATTTTTTCCTGTGGTAATGTTCAAATTTATTTGGATTATGCTTGTGATAGCGACATACATGGACTATAAAATCTGACAAATAAATGTGAAAATAGTTTTTCTAAATGGAGAGTTGCAAAAAAAATGTATATGATATAGTCTAAGGGTTTCACATCCACAGATGAGTCCAAAGTGTGCAAGCTTCAAAAATCTATTTATGGATTGAAGCAAACATCTAGGAGTTGGAACTTGCATTTTAATAAGGTTATCAGAATGTATGGTTTTTTTAGGAACGGAGAAGAATTCTGTATTTATAAATAGATAAATGAGTCTGTAATTATATTTCTCATTCTATATGTGGATGATATTCTCTTAATTGAAAATGGCATCCCTGTATTACAAGGAATAAAAGTCGGGTTATCATCTCAATTTTCTATGAAGGACTTGGGAGAAGCATCCTACATCTTTGGGATGAAGATCTATAGAGATAGATCGAAAAGGTTGCTTAGATTGTCCTAGTCCACGTATATAGACACCGTGCTGAAGTGGTTCAATATGGAGAATCTCAAGAAAGACTATCTCCTGATAGGCCATAAAATTTTGTTCTCAAAGAAAGATTGTTCAACAACTCTTCAAAAGAGAAAGCGTATGAGTAAGTTCTATATGCTTCGATATTGGGTTCTATAATGTACGCCATGACATGTACAAGACTAGACGTGGTATGCTCACTAGGGGTAGTGAGTAGATACCAGTCTGATCTAGGAGAGAACAATTGAAAGGTCATAAAGACCATCCTTAAGTATTTAAGAAATATTAAAGACCAGTGGCTTGTTTATGGTGAAACTGACTTGAAACTAGTGGGATTCACCGACTCCAGCTTTCAATCAGACCATGATGATAGTAAGCATTTGTTGGGTTATATTTTTATCCTGAATGGTGGAGCGATTTGCTGAAAAAATTTCAAGCGGCACATCGTGACTGACTCTATTTGCGAGGTGGAGTATATCGCAGCATCTGATGCTCCAAAAAAAATTATATGATTATGAAAGTTTATTGGCGAGCTTGGAGTGGCACCCTCCATCAATGGTCCTGTCTTGTTAAAATACGACAGCACTGGAGTCATTGCTTAAGCCAAGGAGCCGAAGTCCCATCAACGCACTAAGCATATTCTGCACCGCTACCACTTTATCTGAGAGATCATGGATCGAGGTGACATCGATCTTCAGAAGATCGATGGAAAAAAGAAACTAGCCAATCTATTTATTAAAGCTCTTAGAATCAAAGAGTTCGATGATCACAAGTCGAAGATGGGTATATGATACTGTACCGATTGGCTTTAGTTTAAGTAGGAGCTGTTAGAAAATATGTTCCGAAGCCAATCATCAGTTTGTTGATGATTGTACTCATACTTGTAATTGTATATGAATTTCTCATTAATAAAAGTTATTTGGCTTTTTCATCATATTTTGTCCATCTTATTTTGAACTTTTGTGTTGTGATGAAGTCCTTAGGACTATAATTAATCGATAAAAGAGGATTTATTGTGTAGTCCTTAAAAATGTTTGCGATCGAATAATATACTATTAATAGAATGATAGCAATATCGAGTATAGATCATTGTGTGCCATATAAATTGACTGTCCTCTTCATCAAGGAGTGTGGAGATACTGATATGACATACAGATGGAATGTAGGAGTATATTCGCATCGAATGTGACCATTTATCGAGCACTCTGCTTTCAAGAGTAGCTCGTGAAAAGTATGGGTATAAGTGTCCTTTAGATCTGAGATCATCATGATGACTTATAAGTAACTCACTGTACTTCAGTATCGAACCATCTAAGTTTCTAATTCAGTGACAAAATGATACTGGGTGCAGTCAAGTATTTATCAAATCGGTGCGTAAGTCAAGATAGAATTGACCCCTCTGAATTAGTAAGAGATATGCATCAGTGTATTTAAATTTAGTAAAATTTTGATCAGGATAATCTGTGTGATGAATTTGAAAGGTTGAAATATAAAATATGATCGACGATATTAGGGTTAACAGTCAAATCTTAGATCACCTTGAGCATTAGGGTCAAAGGAATGAATTATATGGTAACCATACGTCAGTAGGTTCTAGAATATTGCTTTACAATCCTTCAGTCTATCTGGACGTCAGGTCCCATTGCTATATGGTTACATTGATTAGTATAGAAAGTTGTTCCTATGCTATCAGCTTAAATTCGATCCTATTGGGTCACACACATTAGAAGATTCGGTCAGATCTGATGGCTGAAGAGTTCAATTGGATTATGATTTTGATGAAGAGTCCCACTTGACTGGAATACTACTATTAATAGAAAATTAATTAGTAATTAGATTACTAATTAACTTAATTTGATTGAGTAAAGAGCTTTGGATTAAGTCTAATTGAATTGGATTCAGTTTGATTTAGATTGGGTTGATATGATCAAGCCTGATTGCAAGAGAAATTTGATCCTGATTTGATTAGGACTTGGACTTAGCTAATTTCTAATTGAGTTAAGAATTTATTGAGATAATTGAGCTTTTAATTTGATTAGATTCATTTTTATTATTAGGTTTAAACCAGATTTGATTTGGTTTAGAATTAATTTGGAAATGAAGAGTCCCAATCAGTAAGGACTCTATCTTTATCTCTTGTGCCACCCTGGACCCATGCACCTATTCTCAATGCCAAATTGGATTTGGCTTGAGATTTTTGGCATGATGAGAGTGGACCCAGTAAGGGTGGGTGGAATAGCATAATGAGTCTTAATCTTATTTCCTGCCTAATTCGAATGTGATCTGAATTAGAGATAAGGAGATGAAAAGGAAAGGAATTTTTCTAATAAAAAAAGAAGGATGGTGCCTAAAGTTTTTTCCTAAATTTCTTTGAGGAGTTTTGGCATAAGAAATATCAGATTTCCATCTTCACGCCTTCACTTTTTTTTCTGGATTTTTGAGATGCCAAAAATGGTTCTTGGCATGGAGATATTGGCGCCCTCCCTTTTGACCAAAACCCTAGAGTCCATCTATTTAAAGGGGGTCTCCAATCTTGGATGCCCCATCTTGATTTTCTTTTGCTGATTTTATTTTCTCTAAAGCTCCTTCTCCTCTCCTCTTCCTCCTCCAGATCTCTTCATCCTTTAGAGCTATTGGGATGCGTAGGCGATTTCATGCATGTATTTCAAAAATCTTTTGAGAAAATTGTAACAAAAGACTATTAGATTAATCGAATTAATCTAATATGTATATGATCTAATCATCAAATCAACCTACTCTAGGATCTATGACATGATATGTTACATATAAAATCTAAAAAATACTGAAGATAAAATCAGCATGTATGCATGTGAGCAGTAGATCATATCTACTTTTAATCTGAATTCAAAACTCGATATCTTTGTATGGATTGATGATCTCCGCTGCAGAGAAACATGGTGAAGAGGATCTTTGTTGGTTGCTCGTAGCCACACATGCATCCGACTTCTACAGAAAATCCACTTGAAGCTCCGATCTGATCGATCTTCTCGGGAGTGCTAGCTCGTGTGAAGACCTTCTTCTTGATCGATTTGAATCTTTTCTTCAAATCTCTAAAATCTTTTTAAAGATTGAAGATGAACTTTTGGAGGAGATGAATAAGTGAAAGAAAGATGAAGAAAAAAATAATTTTTCTCTAATTTATTCTCTCTTCTCAAACCCTTAGAACCAAAAACCTAAAATTCAGATTTTTATGCACACCCCAAGAGAGAGGACCCTCCTCTCTATTTTTCATATCATGAACTATGCCCAAACTTCTACCATATGAAGAGCTCTCTTCTGGTATCTTACACACACAAAAGAAACCATAAAAGTCCCTTTTATAGATATGTAAGTAGGTGGGGTGAAGAGTCCTAGTGATCCTAGACTCTTATAGGATTCCACCTCCTTTCATAATTCTACATCCTAAAACATATAAAAAAAATATGGGATTTTTCTTTTCATATTTTTTTATAATAAATTAGTTCTCTAACTAATCTATTACAAAAAATCTCCTCAAAATATTGCATATATAAGGAGAAAGAAATTTATTGGTGTGGAAAGGTTGATCTGGATGAGAACAGATTTTCTTGATAAGGAATATTTTGAAATTCAATTTCAGAATCTTTATTTTATCAAAACTAAATTAGATTTGGATGTAAGGTAGAAAAATAAAAGTACTCTTTGGTGTGTAAAAATCTCATACAAAATAATTTTGTTCATGGAGATATATGACGTGCAAACTAGATTGGTGCAAGGGAGAAAGTCCTATTCCAATAAGGACCTTAATTTTCTTATTTGGATCCAAACCAAATCACATTTGGTTTAGCCCAAATAAAATATATGAAACCAATCTAATTAGGTTTATAAATATTTACTCAAATTCTAATCAAATTAGGAATTGATGGAATCAAAGTTCTAATCAAATCAGGGATAATTTTTTCTTGGTGTTTAGGTCATCTCATAACCTAATCGGGTCAAACCTAATTGAATCTAATTCAATTAGATTTTATTTAATCATCTTTGCTTAATTAAATTGAATAAATTAATAATTTAATTATTAATTAATTTTTTATTAATTTACTAACACTTGATGAATTAATTTATTATAACTTTTGCATAAGGTTAACCATCAATCGAATTGATGATTAAACCCTTGAACGATTCTCAATCGTTGATCAGCCACATGATTAGTCAGAAATTTTTTTTGAGTGTGACCCCATAGGTTCGAACCTAAATCGATAGCACAGAAATATCTTTCTAAATTAATCAATATAATCATCTAGCAATGATGATCTGACGTTTGGATAGGTCGAATGAAGGCGAAGGAATATTCAAAAATCTATTGGTGTATGGTCACCGTATAATTCATCCCTTTGACCCTAATGTGCGAGGATGACCTAAGATTTAACTATCAATTCTAGATAAATTATCCATATTATATTTAAATTTTTTTTAAATCTATCACATGGATTCTTCAGGTTCAGATTTTGCTAAATTGAAATACACTGATGCATATCTCTTACTAATTTGGAGGGATCAATTCCATCTTGACTCACGCACCAACTTGACAAGTACTTGACTGTACCCAAAAATCTTTCATCACTGAATTAAAAACTCAGTTAGTCAGACATCAAGATATAGTGAGTTGCTTGTAAGTCACTATAATGATCTCAGATCGGAGGGACACTTATACCCATACCCTTTATGAGCTACCATTGACAGTAGAGTGCTCTGTAGTTGGTCACGTTCAGTGATGATGTACCCCTACATCTCACCTATATATCATATCAGTATCTTCATATCATTTGGTTACAAGGACAACCAACGTATATGGCACACAACGACCTACACTTGATATCGCTATCGTCTTAGTAATTGCATATCGTTTGATCGCGAACCAATTTAAGGACTATGCGATAAATCTTTCTTTATCGATCAAAGTAGTCTTAAGGACTTAATCATAATATAGGAGTTCATTAGAAGATGTAATCTTGTGATAAAAAATATCAAATAACTTTTATTATTTATCAATTCATATACAATTATAATCAACACAATCGTCAAACGATTGACTTTAGAACATAGTTTCCAACAACTCCCATTTGGACTAAAGCCAATCAGTATAGTATCATATATCAATCTTCGATTTATCATCTCAGAACTCCTAGATACCGAAGCTTTAGTAAATGGATTGGTCAAGTTCTCCTTTCCGTCGATCTTCTAAAGATTGACGTCATCTTTATAGATTTTTCGAATAAGGTGGTAGCGATGCAAAATGTCTAGTAAGCTAATGGGACTTTGGCTCTTTAGCATGAGCTATGGCTCCGGTGCTGTACAATATAGCAAGACTATCATCGGAGGGTGCCACTCCTAGCTTACCAGTGAACCTGTACAATCACATAGCTTTCTTGCAAGCATCGAATGCTGTAATGCATTCTACCTCGCAATTTGAATTTGGCTATATTGCTCTGCTTGGAACCTTTCCAGCAGATTGCTCTATTATTTAGGATAAGGATATATTTCGATATGTTCTTACTATTATTATATCCAACTAAAAATTGAAATCAAATTCTATAAGTTTTAAGTCAGATTCTCTATAACCGAGTCACCGATCCTTAGTATTTTTCAAATACTTAAGGATGACCTTCCAGTGATTCTCACTCGGATCTTGCAAGTATCCACTCACTATCCTAGTGACTATACCATATCTGATCTCTTACATGGTGTAATGATAGAATAAATTCTACTCATAAACATCCTTTGTATGTTGGACTAAAAAAATCCAAACAGCCTCTTAGATGTATCTCTATAGATCTTCATCACTAGGATAAGAGATGCTTTTTTCAAAGTTCTTTACGGAAAACAATAATAATAGCAAAACCTTTATTCTCTATAATGTAAGTGTTGGGTATAAAATATCCACAGCCGAAGTCCTCAGTGGAATCGACTACACGACAACTTCACCCGGACTCCTACGGGAGCCGGGCTCCGTCACCGAGAACTCCAACAGCTTCAGCCGCAAGCAGACTCCGCACGGACTCCTACGGGAGTCGGGCTTCGCCGCCGACATCGACTACAGGACAGCTCCGCCCGGACTCCTACGGGAGTCGGGCTTCGCCGCCGACATCAACTACAGGACAGCTCCGCCCGGACTCCTACGGGAGCCGGGCTTCGCCGCCGACATCGACTACAGGACAGCTCTGCCTGGACTCCTACGGGAGCCGGGCTTCGCTGCCGACATCGACTACAGGACAGCTCCGCCCGGACTCCTACGGGAGCCGGGCTCCATCCTCAGCATCAACCGCTGGTAGGCCTCATCCGGACTCCTACGGGAGCCGGACCTCTCCTCTGACTTTAATTGCAGGGAGACTTCGCCCGGACTCTTATGGGAGCCGGGCTTCATCCTCGACGCCAACAGCTTCAGCCACAAGCAGACTCCGCCCGGACTCCTACGGGAGCCGGGCTCCGTCGCCGACATCGACTACAGGACAGCTTCGCCCGGACTCCTACGGGAGCCGGGCTCCGTCCTCAGCATCAATCGCTGGTAGGCCTCGTCCGGACTCCTACGGGAGCCGGACCTCCTCTCTGACTTTAATTGCAGGAAAACTTCGCCCGGACTCCTACGGGAGCCGGGCTCCGTCCTCGACTCCAACGGCTGCAAGGCAGACTGCGACCGGACTCCGACGGGAGCCGGACGGACTCCTACGGGAGCCGGACTCCGCCGATAACTTCAGCTGCGAGCAGACTCCGCCCGGACTCCCACGGGAGCCGGGTTCCATCCTCAACGTTAATTGCTGGTAAGCCCCGTCCGGACTCCTACGGGAGCCGGACTTCGCCTTTAACCTTGACTGCAGGAAAACTTCGCCCGGACTCCTACGGGAGCCGGGCTCCGTCCTCGATTCCAACGGCTGCAGACAGTCTTCATCCGGACCTCTACGGTGGCCGGACTATGACCACTGCCGAACTTCAGCCGACAGATCAGTATCAGCACTCCCAGGCCACGATCGCGGCCACGATTCTGCTACATTTCCTACGGCGGATTCCGCGCAGCTCCACCACTCCCTGACAGGCCGCAGTAACGATCGCAGCACTGCTCCACTCCTCATGACAGATCCCGCGCGGCTCCATTACTACCTGACCAGCCACGATAAACGGCCACGATCCTGCTCCACCTCCTGCAACGGATACTGCGCGATTCTCTCATCCACTGGCAAGTCACGACGGCAAAATGCTGCCCCACTTCATGCGGCAGACTCCACGTGGCACGCCCCAGCGATAGCCACGGGTCTGTTCCACTACGCTTCGCAGCAAACTCCGCCTGACCCTGGGCAGTCCACTGCCAGACGGTTACAAACGTCGCCATCAATTCGTTGCTTCCTCCGCCTATAAAAGGGAGATTCAGATACGTTATTCGATAAGCTCATTTCTTATCTCAAAACTCTGCTAAATTCTCCGTTCGAGCACTCCATTCTTGTTGAGGCAGAGAACTGACTTGAGCGTCGGAGGGTCTTGCCGGAGCAACCCCACCTCCGGTTTAGACTTCCTTTGCAGGTCCCGACGGCGATCGCGGCTTCCCCGACTCCAGCTTCTCCGGCGCAAGCAGATTTTCGCACCAACAGGATTGGCGCTAGAGGAAGGGCCTGAGCCTTCGCGGTACCCTTGTTCTTAAAGGAGTGTTCAACGAAGCCACCTCCGATCGTCTCTCCGACACCCACTCCTAATTTTCCCCCGCGAGATCCACGCTCGATGCCTCCACGCAAGGCGTCCACACGACGGTCCACGGCCTCCGCGGCCAGATCTCAGGCTCCGGCCTCCCCTCCTATTTCCCAGCCTCCTCCTCCTCCTCCGGCGGTGGCGGTCGGCGCGGAGCAATTTGACTTGCTGGCACAGCAGGTCAGAGGCCTCATCGAAGCTGTGCAAGCAATGCAGCAGCAGCAACCGCAGGCGTCGGTGCACCCGAAAAGGGCATCTCCGGAATGTCAGAACCCGACGGCGGGGCGGGCCACCTAGGCCAGCCGCCCTGTCCTTCCCGGGAAAATAAATCTGAGGGTAGAGAGCCCTCAATCGGACCACGACTCCACCCCTGGAAGATCCCTGCTCCCGCTCTGCCAGAGGACCCTCAAGACTCGAAGTCGAGAGGATTTTCTGGACCAGAGGCTCCAGGAGATGAACCGGCGGATTGAAGAACTCCGCCACACGCCCCCCGCTCATGGTGAGGATATTTGTACTGACCCTCCCTTCTCTCAAATGATCATGCAGGAACCGATCCCGCCAAACTTCAAGCTTCCCCAGTTCGAAAGCTACGACGGGACTTCGGACCCGGTTGATCATCTGGAGGCCTTCCAGACGATGATGCTGCTTCACGGCGCTCCTGACGTCATGTTATGCCGGGCTTTCCCGTCTACTTTGAAGGAAGCAGCGAGGAACTGGTACTCGACTTTGAAGCCGGGCACCACTTTTCCTTCGATCAAAAGAGCCACCAATTTGTGGCCCATTTTGTCAGCAGCCGGCGCCCCCGGAAGGGTTCGAAGTCCCTCATCAACATCAAGCAGAGGAAAGGGGAGTCCATACGGGCCTACGTCAACCGCTTTAACATCGCGGCGTTGGAGGTCCGGAACTTGGACCAATCAGTTGCCATGACCGCCCTGAAAGGTGGCCTTCAGAAGAATGATCTTTTGTTCTCCCTGGAGAAGAAGTACCCCAGAGATTTTGCCGATTTACTGGCTCGGGCTGAAGGATACGCCCGAGTGGAAGAAGCCTTCAAAATGAAGGACGAAGAGACAGCAAGGGAGCGTCAAGCGGGAGATTTGAGTAGGCCCGCAGTTGAGAAAAGGCCAAAGGAAGCCCGGCCACATTCTCGATCCCCTCCTGGACATAAGCGCGCCCATACTCCACCCCGGGCACGCAGGCAGAGAAGCCCGGACCGCGGGGTTCGGCGGGGCTCCCCACCAGGGAGATTTCGCAACTACGCCCCCCTCAACGCCTCGAAGGCCCAGGTACTAATGGAGGTCAGGGAGCAGCTCCCTAGGCCGGAGAGGATGCGCACACATCCCGGGAAGCGCAACCCCAACAAGTTCTGCCTCTACCACCGCGACCACGGCCACGACATCGAAGAATGCATCCAGCGCCAGGACGAGATCGAGGAGCTCATTCGACGAGGTCGACTCGACAGATTCATTCGCCGCAGGCCTGAGGGTAGAGGAGACCGGCCAAGAGCCCTCCCACAGCCTGAACCGCAGAGAAGGGAGGAGCAACCCGGGGACCGGCCTCCCATCGGGACCATCGACTCCATCACCGGAGGGCCTCCAGGAGGAGCGGGAAAACTGTAAATGTATCACTTACGATTTCACCTTGAATCTACTTTCCTTTCTACCTAACGTGCCCTTCCCACCTGGCGTGGATTTATTATGACTGGATATGATCCCTCCAAAAACAAAGCCATGTCAGGAACAGAAGGAGAACCTCGTCCTGACATGAGCAAAGTCAAAGGCTCGGTTCTCTTAGACTGGATGGGGGGAGAGGCCTTACAACGCCCTAATGTGCCCCCACAGCCATGTCAGGAACAGGAGGAGAACCTCGTCCTGACATGAGCAAAGTCAAAGGCCCGGTTCTTTTAGACCAGATGGGGGGAGAGGCCTTACAACGCCCTAATGCGCCCCCACAGCCATGTCAGGAACAGGAGGAGAACCTTGTCCTGACATAAGCAAAGTCAAAGGCCCGGTTCTTTTAGACCGGATGGGGGGAGAGGCCTTACAACGTCCTAATGCACCCCCACAGCCATGTCAGGAACAGGAGGAGAACCTCGTCCTGACATGAGCAAAGTCAAAGGCCCGGTTCTTTTAGACTGGATGGGGGGAGAGGCCTTACAACGCCCTAATGTGCCCCCACAGCCATGTCAGGAACAGGAGGAGAACCTCGTCCTGACATGAGCAAAGTCGAAGGCCCGGTTCTTTTAGACCGGATGGGGGGAGAGGCCTTACAGTACCCTAACGCGCCCCCACAGCCAGGCTGGTAACGAGGGGAGAACCTCACACCGGCTCGAGCAAAATGGAAGGCCCGGACTCCTACGGGAGCCGGGTTCCGCCCGCAAGGAAGACTTCACCCGGACTCCTACAGGAGCCGGGTTCCACCCACAAGGAAGACTTCACCCGGACTCCTACGGGAGCCGGGTTCCGTCCGCAAGGAAGACTTCACCCGGACTCCTACGGGAGCCGGGTTCCGCCCGCAAGGAAGACTTCACCCGGACTCCAACGGGAGCCGGGTTCCGCCCGCAAGGAAGACTTCACCCGGACTCCTACGGGAGCCGGGTTCCGCCCGCAAGGAAGACTTCACCCGGACTCCTACGGGAGCCGGGTTCCGCCCGCAAGGAAGACTTCACCCGGACTCCTACGGGAGTCGGGTTCCGCCCGCAAGGAAGACTTCACCCGGCCTCCTACGGGAGCCGGATTCCATCCGCAAGGAAGACTTCACCCGAACTCCTACGGGAGCCGGGTTCCGCCCGCAAGGAAGACTTCACCCGGACTCCTACGGGAGCCGGGTTCCGCCCACAAGGAAGACTTCACCCGGACTCCTATGGGAGCCGGGTTCCGCCCGCAAAGAGGACTTCACCCGGACTCTTACGGGAGTCGGGTTCCGCCCGCGAGGAAGACTTCACCCGGACTCCTACGGGAGTCGGGTTTCGCCCACAAGGAAGACTTCACCCGGACTCCTACGGGAGCCGGGTTCCGCCCGCGAGGAAGACTTCACCCGGACTCCTACGGGAGCCGGGTTCCGCCCACAAGGAAGACTTCACCCGGACTCCTACGGGAGCCGGGTTCCGCCCGCAAAGAGGACTTCACCCAGACTCCTACGGGAGCCGGGTTCCGCCCACGAGGAAGACTTCACCCGGACTCCTACGGGAGCCGGGTTTTGCCCACAAGGAAGACTTCACCCGGACTCCTACGGGAGCCGGGTTCCGCCCGCAAAGAGGACTTCACCCGGACTCCTACGGGAGCCGGATTTCGCCCGCAAGGAAGACTTCACCCGGACTCCTACGGGAGCCGGGTTCCGCCCGCAAGGAAGACTTCACCCGGACTCCTACGGGAGTCGGGTTCCGCCCGCAAGGAAGACTTCACCCGGACTCCAACGGGAGCCGGGTTCCGCCCGCAAGGAAGACTTCACCCGGACTCCTACGGGAGCCGGGTTCCGCCCGCAAGAAAGACTTCACCCGGACTCCTACGGGAGCCGGGTTCCGCCCGTAAGGAAGACTTCACTCGGACTCCTACGGGAGCCGGGTTCCGCCCGTAAGGAAGACTTCACCCGGACTCCTACGGGAGCCGGGTTCCACCCGCAAGGAAGACTTCACCCGACCTCCTACGGGAGCCGGGTTCCGCCCGCGAGGAAGACTTCACCCGGACTCCTACGGGAGCCGAGTTCCGCCCGCAAGGAAGACTTCACCCGGACTCCTACGGGAGCCGGGTTCCGCCCGCAAGGAGGACTTCACCCGGACTCCTACGGGAGCCGGGTTCCGCCCGCGAGGAAGACTTCACCCGGACTCCTACGGGAGCCGGGTTCCGCCCGCAAGGAAGACTTCACTCGGACTCCTACGGGAGCCGGGTTCCGCCCGCAAGGAGGACTTCACCCGGACTCCTACGGGAGCTGAGTTCCGCCCCCCAAGGAAGACTTCAGCCAGGCTCCTACGAGAGTCGGGCTCCATCCACGACTTCTACAGCGAGGGCTAATGGTGGCGAAACCTGGCCGGCTAACAAGATCAGATGAAAGGAAAAAGCTCCCTCCCAACGATGTCAACATCGGGCAAGATAGATGGCAAGAAAGGTTCGACAGACAGCGATATTAGTGCAGCGCGCGGACGAGGTAACGCAAAGCGCTCTTTTTATTCCATTTTCGATATACACACTACAAAGCCAGGAAGGCCATGGAAAGGAGGGCAAAACGACAAAAAGGAAGTAACTACATGATAAGACAGAAAGGCAAAAAGAGCTCTAAGGAGGCCCTGCTCCCTCCGACCTAGAGTTATCTATTCCATCCCTCAACCAAGACTGCCTCAGATTCTCTATTTCTCCTTCTAGCTCTTCCCTCTTTCGCAGTGCGTCCTGGAGCGCCCGACGAAGTTGCTGGCTCTCAGCCTCCGCTTCTCGATGCCTCTTCCTCAAAACTTCGGACTCCGCCTCTGCGTCTGCGACGGCCCGCCGCTCAAGTGCCAGTTAGATCTTCACTTGTTGCAGCTCGGCTGACTTCTCCCCGAGGGAGACAGAAATCCCTTCAACAGTGCTTCTCAGGGCTTGGAGCTCTTCAGAATCTTGGGCGGAAGTAAGCTGTGCCCTATTAGCCAGCTGTCTCTGGAGATGAACGACCTCGTCGGCCGCCGTCCGGAATCTCCCTTTATACTCTTCCACCTGCCGGCGCCAGCTGGCCCGCTGAACGTCATGGCTCATCTCGGCGTCCTGAAGCTGCTTCTGAAGGTCGGAGACCTTCTGCGATCACTTCTGTTCATCATCGACCCGGGCCAAGAGCCGAGATGAATTTCCTTTCAGCTGGCCGATCTTCCTCTTCGCAGCTGACAGTTCCACCTTAAGGGCGCTGATCCTAGCTTCTTGAGCCCAAATACGGTCGCTGGTGCTCTTCTTGCACTCCTCGAGTTCCTTTGTGAAGTTCGCCTTCCTCCGGCTGTAATCCATGATTGTCTTCACATGGAGACTCCGAAAGTGGGCGGCCTCAGCGGCGGCTTCAGAATGGCCTTCTCTCGATTTGCGGAGTTCGTCTTCCGTCTTCTTCAACTTCTTCGTCAGGTGAAGGACCTCTTTTTTCAACCGCTGGATTGTCGATTTCAACGGGACCCCCAGGGGCAAGGGGAGTGCTTCTGCAGGGCACTGCCATCGGAAGGCAAAAGCATCAGGGAATGACTCATTGCAAAGAGAAAAGCAGAAAGAAGAAGGAGGGGGAAGGAGAAGCCATCCACAACAAGAAATTCGACTTTATTGATTGAATAATTGTGAAGACAAACAGAAAGGAAATATTGCGACAAAATAAGGGCACAAGATCAGAGGTCTCAGACCTCAGGGGCGGGAGGTGGAGAACCCGGCGCGGGGGGTGCGACCGCAGTGGCGGCAGACGAGGGGCCGGCCTCATCTTCGGACTCCTCGAGGAAGCCGAGGTCGAGCTCGGGGAATTTGCTGGCCACCTTCTCTTGGCAGAGCTCGAACCCCTTGGTGAACGCCTCCTGGCCGAACTGGATATTCAGGTCCCTCATCTCCGTGGAGGCCTTGAATTCCTCCACCGCAAGGGCCCTGGCCTCCGAGACCAGGACCGGAGTTTGCTCGACCAAATGGGCGACCTCAGCCTCCGCCTTCCTCGCCGACTCCTCCAAGATCTGCCTCTCCTCCTCCCGGGCCTGCTTCTCTCTTTCCAGGGCCTCCTGGAGGGCGGCTACTTCAGCCGACTTCGCTTGGAGGCGGGCAACCTCGGCTTGGCAGCGTTCCTCCGCCTGGAGGATGTCCCTCCTCATGCGGCTCACCGCCTCGATATAGGCGAAGAGCTGGTGCCCAATCTGCAAGGACGGATAGAGAATTACGACAGAGGCCGAGTGACCATGTAAATAAAGATCCGTTTACCTCGAGGAAGGACCCCAAAGAGTCCCAAGCCCGCTGCTCAGGATCGATGCGGTCGATCCTCCCCACGATGTCGGACAGGATGCAGCCGTCGATCAACTGCCTGATCAAGTCCCTATCATTGAAGGGATTCTCCGATCCCTCCTCGGAGCAGACGGACTCGTCTACAGCAAATCGGTGGCTACTCGCCCTGCGAGCCACCGATTTCCTCCTCCTCCCCGCGGCGGGCGCCTCCGTGGAGCGAACCCCCGGAGCGGGGGCCCCGGTCGGCGGGCTCCTCGAGGAGGCCCGGGGAGCCACTGGCTCGGCGTCTGAAGGAATGTCGATGGTCGGGGCCGCCTAGACGGGCGCAGCCAAGCTCGTCTCCTCCGTCCTGGCCCTCTTCACTGATCCGGAGGCCGCCGCGTCCTTTCTCTTCTGAGCTCTCATGCCCCTGGCGAGCATCCGCGTTGCTTCGGCGTCCATTGCTAAAAAAAAAAAAAAAAAGAAAAGAAAGAGAAGAAAGAAGAAAAAGGGGAAAAAGAAGCAACACCGATCAATCAAGAGTCAAAAAAAAAAAAGAAAAAGAAAAAGAAGAGAGTGGAAAGGAAAAAGAAGTAAGGAGAAGAAGAAGAGGAAGGCAAGAAAAGAAAAGATAAGACGAATACTCGCTGGATCCTGGGGGCTCAGGCCGATGTTGAAAAGAAGCTGCTCCCTCAGAAGATTAGGAAGGGAAGGAGCGGGATAAGTTAGAAGCTTCTGGGCAGCTTGGAGGTCGTCCTCCCCCAGGCTGGGAGCCCGACGGACGGAATCCCTCAGAGAACCCCAAGGGGGCAGGCCCAGTTCCAAGGTCGGGCAGTGGACGAAGAGGTATTCCCCTTCCAATTGTGAATCGAAGAAGGGGCGCCTTTCAGCAGCCCCTTCTTACCAAACTGGGGGGAGAAGTACCACCAGTCCTTCGTCGAAGGATGGCGTTTGAAGGTATAAAAATGTCTAAACAAGGAGAGAGATGGCTGAACCTCGACTATGTGGCAGAGGGAGAGAAACCCTATCAAAAACCTAAAAGAATTCGGAGCCACGGAAGCGAGAGAGATGTCCAAGAAGCGGAAGAAGGCAGCGACAAAGGCAGGAAGCAGAAGCCGGAGTCTGGCACGGAACGCTTCCTGATACAAATAAAAGCGACCGGGAGGAGGAGTGCTGGCCCGATTAGAGGGGCCAGGTAGCTCTAGGTCGTACTCCGGAGGAACCCCATACTGAACCCTTATCAGAAGGAGTTCCTCCGAAGTCGAGGAACATGGAATAACGCCCGGTGCGAAAATCGGGCGAGGCCCAGCCCCGGACGCGGGTTCGTCCATAGAGACAGGGACCTGGGGGTTTGAAGCAGAAGAACTCTCGGAACTGCCAGGAGCAGAAGAGCCAGAGGACATTCTGAGTAGTTTCGAAGGGAGGATCTAAAGAACCCTAAAAAGACGGACCGAAAGGGGAACGAGAGGCCGAAGACTAACTCGGAGGGATACACAAAAGTAATGATGAGAAAAGAAGCCCCTAGGCGGTGAGAGGAAGGTTGGCACTAACCTATATTACTCTGAGGGACCTGGGGGACGAAAAACGGGAGGTGCCTACGGCTCGAGAAGACGCTCACTAAAGCAGGGCTCTCGAAGAGAAGACAGACACCAGCGAAAACTCAGGAATGGAGTAGGACGCCTAAAGGAGGGAGGACGGGTTTAAATAGATCCTGGGATCCGACGCCATAATGATCGCGAATCCCCCAGGCCAGTCCGCATCCGACACGTGTTCCACTCCCCCTAGCAGACGGCTAAAAGCGGCTGACGGTTGGCAGGATCATAATTGCACCGTACCTAGGCCAGAGTTTCTGCGAGAATTTTGAAGCGTCCCCTCGTACCGCTCCAATTCGAAAAGACTCTGGCATGCGCACATTTAATGCCAAAATATCCGGAGGCGGCAGTGCGCAGGATTCGAAGGGATGGTTTCGGCTGTGCCCATCTCTCTCTCTGTACTTCCTTCGTTTGAAATTCAAACTCGGAAGTAGGGAGACTGGTGTTGGGTATAAAATACCCACAGCCGAAGTCCTCAGTGGAATCGACTACACGACAACTTCACCCGGACTCCTACGGGAGCCGGGCTCCGTCACCGAGAACTCCAACAGCTTCAGCTGCAAGCAGACTCCGCCCGGACTCCTACGGGAGCCAGGCTCCACCGCCGACATCGACTACAGGACAGCTCCGCCCGGACTCCTACGGGAGCCGGGCTTCGCCGCCGACATCGACTACAGGACAGCTCCGCCCGGACTCCTACGGGAGTCGGGCTTCGCCGCCGACATCGACTACAGGACAGCTCCGCCCGGACTCCTACGGGAGCCGGGCTCCACCGCCGACATCGACTACAGGACAGCTCCGCTCGGACTCCTATGGGAGCCGGGCTCCGTCCTCAGCATCAACCGCTGGTAGGCCTCGTCCGGACTCCTACGGGAGCCGGACCTCCCCTCTGACTTTAATTGCAGGGAGACTTCGCCCGGACTCTTATGGGAGCCGGGCTTCATCCTCGACGCCAACAGCTTCAGCCACAAGCAGACTCCGCCCGGACTCCTACGGGAGCCGGGCTCCACCGCCGACATCGACTACAGGACAGCTTCGCCCGGACTCCTATGGGAGCCGTGCTCCGTCCTCAGCATCAACCGCTGGTAGGCCTCGTCCGGACTCCTACGGGAGCCGGACCTCCCCTCTGACTTTAATTGCAGGAAAACTTCGCCCGGACTCCTACGGGAGCCGGGCTCCATCCTCGACTCCAACGGCTGCAAGGCAGACTGTGACCGGACTCCGACGGGAGCCGGACGGACTCCTACGGGAGCCGGACTCCGCCGATAACTTCAGCTGCGAGCAGACTCCGCCCGGACTCCCACAGGAGCCGGGTTCCGTCCTCAACGTTAATTGCTGGTAAGCCCCGTCCGGACTCCTACGGGAGCCGGACTTCGCCTTTAACCTTGACTGCAGGAAAACTTTGCCCGGACTCCTACGGGAGTCGGGCTCCGTCCTCGATTCCAACGGCTGCAGACAGTCTTCATCCGGACCTCTACGGTGGTCGGACTATGACCACTGCCGAACTTCAGCCGACAGATCAGTATCAGCACTCCCAGGCCACGATCGCGACCACGATTCTGCTACAGTTCCTGCGGCGGATTCCGCGCAGCTCCACCACTCCCTGACAGGCCGCAGTAACGATCGCAGCACTGCTCCACTCCCCATGACGGATCCCGCGCGGCTCCATTACTACCTGACCAGCCACGATAAACGGCCACGATCCTGCTCCACCTCCTGCAACGGATACTGCGCGATTCTCTCATCCACTGGCAAGTCACGACGGCAAAATGCCGCCCCACTTTATGCGGCAGACTCCACGTGGCACGCCCCAGCGATAGCCACGGGTCTGTTCCACTACGCTTCGCAGCAAACTCTGCCTGATCCTGGACAGTCCACTGTCAGACGGTTACAAACGTCGCCATCAATTCGTTGCTTCCTCCGCCTATAAAAGGGGGACTCAGATACGTTATTCGATAAGCTCATTTTTTATCTCAAAACTCTGCTAAATTCTCCGTTCGAGCACTCCATTCTTGTTGAGGCAGAGAACTGACTTGACCGTCAGAGGGTCTTGCCGGAGCAACCCCACCTCCGGTTTAGACTTTCTTTGCAGGTCCCGACGGCAACCGCGGCTTCCCCGACTCCAGCTTCTCCGGCGCAAGCAGATTTTCGCACCAACAGTAAGGAATGCCATTTCTGATTAAGAAAATTTCATTCACATACAAGACAAGAAATATACTCATAGAACTATTAATCCATTTATATTTGCAGGGTTCTTCTTCATTCTCAACAAAACCATGCATTTTGATCACTTATCAAAATGAACATTCTAACTCCAAAATATTTAGCATTGCCATAAGAGAAAAATATCTCGTTATGGTAAATACCATAATGTTGATAATATCTTTAGGTAATCAGACAAGCTTTGTAGGTCTCCACCTTCTCGTCTGCACTACTCTGATCCTATTGAAGATCCACTTACACTCTATGGGCATTACCCCTTTATAGATCAACAAGTGTCCATACATGGTTGACCTTCATAGACTCCATTTCGAACCTATGGCTCTAAGCCATTAATTGGAGTCGAATCTCTATATGGCATCCATGTAGGTGATCAAATCTTTATTGTTCTCATCGAGTTCAATAGGATCACGTCCCGAATCTAGATACCAAAGTATCTATCTGACGGATGAGGTACTCTATCGAATCTTCTTAATGTTGTCTCTGCAATGGGTTCCAAATTTGATCTGATCAAATCTAATTCTATGGGTTTACTAGATTGTGTTAGTTCTTCTACCTATTGAACTTCATAAGTTCTACATTAAAGGCATCAGTACCTTCACCAAGGTACTCTTTTTTTGAAAGAAATATCGAACAACTTTTGTTCTTTAGCAAGGTAGAAGTTATATCTCGAAGAATTTTAATGCTCTTTCAAGTTTGTTTCTTTATCTTATTATGGACTTATTTGAATATTTTAAATAATTCAAATTTATAGCAAATATGTTTGTAGATCCAATATATCAGTATATATCAGATTCAGAACATCATTGACTTGTTCATCTTTTTCAGCAAAAGATGACTTGGTCATCTTACTAAGGAGATAGGATTGACAGGTTGATAATGATTCACAATCATTGACCTAAAAAATTATCTCCTGTTGATCCTATTTTTATTTATATGACCGAGCCTAAATTACCAAGGATAGACTTTCATGACATTATCTACTTTAGAAAGTTTATTTGATTGTGTACAATATACTAACAGGTTGTGACTATTCATAAATATCATTTCTCAATTTTTCACATGATTTTGATATCATTCATAATAAAATCATTAGACAATAGTGACAATCATTAAAATGATATTGTTAGAATTAAAAATAAGCTCGACGATTCCTAAAATCAGGATTTGAATATGACTTCTAACTCTAATGTTCAGAAATCTCTTACGGTTTTCAATCTTTCTACTAACCTGAAGTTGTTGCAATAATTTGCATGGACTTTCGATATCCAATATCTAGGTAGTAGTGTCACAGATAGAGAAATCATAAGGTATTATCATATAATTACTTTATCCAGCAACCCTTTGCTGATTTCTTTTCTTTTACCTGTTTGGATCGAGGAACTCTGCCAAACTAGGTTAACTTTAGATTTTTTTGTCAGTTTGGACTCATTAGCCCAAGCATGACTCTTTTGCACCTTCTTTTTCTTTTCTTTCTTAAAAAATTATTATCCCACTAAAGACACATCTTCAGAGGTATAAAATTTTTTTTTCAATATTTGAAAGATTTTCTCTCACTAAGCACATCAAATTTACAACTAAATTCATGATTTTGGTTGCTCTCAATAACACCACATGGTGATATGATCATTTGACCACTTCTAATAAGTGTCTTTGATTGCATCATGTGTATTGGATGTGAAAACTTTAGATGTTGGATCCATAATTATATTTAGGATCCATTCATGCTCTAAAATTATTTATAATTTTTGATACCAATTATCGAAGTTGGGTCATATACATCAGTCACTGTCAAACAGTGAATGGAACAACGTATATCTAGCTATAACTGAAAGAAAAATATATGACCTCTATGTTTATGAATTGATTGAGCCTAAAGACTTGAACTTTAGTCTAAAGGTTCTCCCACTATTTTAGTCAAATTGGTGGCCTCTGCATCCAATCTGAGGAATTATCTTAATTTCTTAGCAGGTACTAGAATCCACACAGATTGCATACAAGTCTGAAGATGGCTCAATCAATCCATATGCATATATGGGTAGATTCTCAATCAATTATTTCTCTAAATAATTTTTAATAATTAATTTTACCTCAGATTTCATTTCAGTAGGCAATGGGCCTCCACTGAAAGTTTTGGTTAGATCAAACCATTAATATGAACCTACTCAGTATTTCTAACTAATGAATGATCAGACTCGAAGATGGCTCGATCAATCCAACCATCATCAAATAATACAACAGAGTCATCATATGATGAATGATAATCCATCATTCAGAGAGAACGTCAGACGGAAGGCATCTGCAATGTCAATCAGAAATAATGGATCCATTATCATTCACCTTAATGGGAGGCTATGATCTAATTATCTCCATAACTAACTCATCTTATGGACCTAATAATTTAGAAGATTTAAAAATTAATTTAGAGAAGAGATGAGAAGAGATCAACCAGTAAATCACAATCCTCCCACTAATTTCACTAAATCATTAAATTGGATCAAGGTCATACTAGTTGAAATGGCACCTAGATTAGTCACACTGATTAACCTTAATAGCATGGGTCAACTCGAATCACTTAGCGATCTAATCAAGATATAATTCATCAAATTGGCCAGTAAGTGAGATCGGTGAGAGGGTCTGCTAAGCTTGCCTTAGACATCATCGAAATGGTTAGGTAAGTCGCTCCCAATTAAAAATCACTGATCGAAATGCCAAACTTACCTTAGACACCAATTGATTAATTAGTTTTGATTTGACCAACCTAATAATTTGGATTCAACCACTGAACCACAATCAAGGTCTATTTGGTCTAATTAAAGACATAGATTTGACATTTTACAACTATTGTATTGGTTTTAGAGAAATCTTGATTTAATCTAATTCAACATTTGGTTAGATTTAATCAATTTCTCTAGTTAGTCTATTAACTTTTTGATTCTAATCTTAGTTCTAACCCAATTAAAAGGACCTGATTTGAGCTAACCCATGCCCCTATGTTTTATGCAAATGATATTAGATCTTTAATTTATAATTCTAGATCTAATCGATTCTACACTTAATTCTTAATTAAGTTCAGCATCAACATGGGTTTAGGTTATGGTTTGAAACAATTTCAACCTTTTATTTTGTAAACAATTTACAATAAATGATATACAAAGATTTTTTATTCTGAAACTGAGTCGACTCAATCAACATTGAGCTGGCTACATAAAGAAACTGGATCAACTCAGTTCAAAATTGGATCAGCTCAGTAATTGTGCGAGCATATTTCAGATCTGAAAAATATTACATAATTTTAAAATAAAATTAATCATAAATACTTTTTTAGATCATATCTAAACTTGTTTATGATTCGAGATTTTATTTTCTCATGATTAAAATAATTTTAATCACACAGATTAAATATCTTACATTTCATATAACTTTGTATTACATACAACAAACTTAAAATTTCAAGATCTAAGATTTTACAGAAAAGTAAGTTCTTTCTTTTGCATTCTTCTTCATGAGATCTAATTACATAGCACCCTTACATGCCATAAAAACATGCCATCGAATGAGAAGAGAGGGCTTTTAAACCCTTCTTGCTTCTATGACTGGATGGCCTGGTGATCAACCCAATCTAAGTACTTACTAATCAGATTATCTAATCTAATCACATATCATATATGTATAAATTTAGATCTAATCTAAATTATATCAGATCTGATTATAATTTTAGATCACATCTAAATCAGATCATAAACATTACATGCGTGACATAAAATTAGATTTTATCAATGATCAGTACAAACTAGGACAACCTTTTCACTGTAAGAGATAAATCCTACAGCAAGATAACTTTCTATCAATTTGTACGATCAACTATTAATTAAATTTAGATCTAAGATATCACATATCAGATCTAAATAAAATTAAATTTTAGATTTAACATGCACATATAACATATCATAACGAACATAGGTTCTGATACCATTGTTGGGATGCGTAGGTGATTTCATGCATGTATTTCAAAATTTTTTTAAAAAAATTATAGCAAAAGATCATTAGATTAATCAAATTAATCTAACATGCATATGATCTAATAATCAAATTAACCTACTCTAAAATCTATGATATGATATGTTGCATATAAAATCTAAAAAATACTGAAGATAAAATCAGCATGCATGCATGTAAGCAGTAGATCACATCTACTTCTAATCTGAGTTCAGAACTTGATACCTTTACATGAGTTGATGATATTCACTGCTGAGAGACATGGTGAAGAGGATTCTTGCTATTGTTTATAGCTGCACACGCATCCGGCCTCTACAAAAAATTCACTCGAAGCTCCGATCTGATCGGTCTTCTCTAGAGTACTAGCTCACGTGAAGACCTTCTTCTTGGCCAATCTGGATCCTTTCTTCAAATCTTTGATATCTTTTCAGAGATTGAAGATAAACTTTTAGAAGAGATGAAGAGGTGAAAGAAAGATGAAGAAGAAAATAATTTTTTTTTCTAATTTATTCTCTCTTTCCAAACCCTTAGAACCAAAAATCTAAAATTCAGATTTTTGTGCACACCTCAAGAGAGAGGATCCTCCTCTCTATTTTTCACATCATGAACCATGCCCAAACTTCCACCACATAAAGACTCTCTTTTGGAATCTTACACACACAAAAACAACCACAAAAGCCTCTTTTATAGATGTGTAAGGAGGTGGGATGAAGAGTCCTAGTGATCCTAGACTCTTATAGGATTCCACCTTCCTTCACAATTTCATATCCCAAAATATATCAAAAAAATATGAGACATCTCTTCTCATATTTTTTTATACTAAATCAGTTCTATAGCTAATCTTTCACAAAAAATCTCCTTAAAATATTACATATATAAGGAGAAAAAAATTTATTGACATAGAGAGACTGATCAGGATGAGAACAGATTCTCCTGATAAAGAATATTTTGAAATCTAATTTTAGAATCTTCCTTTTATAAAAATCAAATTAGATTTAGATGTGAGATAGAGAAGGAAAATAACTCTTTGGTGTGAAAAAATCTCATCAAAAATAATTTTGTGTGTAGAGATATAAGGCATGTAAATTGGGTTGGCGCAAGGGAGAAGAGTCCTATTCCAATAAGGACTCTTAATTTCCTTATTTGAATCCAAACCAAATCATATCTGGTTTAACCTAAATAAAATATATAAAATTTAATCTAATTATATTTATAAATTTTTAATCAAATTTTAATCAAATTAAAAATTAATTAAACTAAAGTTCTAATCAAATTAGGGATAATTCTTCCTTAGCGATTAGGTCATCCCATAATCTAATCAGATCAAACCTAATTGAATCTAATTCAATTAGATTTTATTTAATCTTTTTTACTTAATTAAATTGAATAAATTAGTAATCTAATTACTAATTAATCTTTTATTAATTTACTAACACTTAGTAAATTAATTTATCGTAACTTTTGCATAAGGTTAACCATCAATTGAATTGACGATTAAGCTCTTGAATAATTTTCAATCGTTGATCAGCTACATGATCAGTCAGAAACTTCTTTTGAGTGTGACCTTATAGGTTCAAACCTAAGCTAATAGCATAAAAATATCTTTCTAAACCAATTGATATAACCGTCTAGCAATGATGACCCGACATTCGGATAGGTCGAATAAAGGTGAAGCAACATTCAAGAACTTATTGGTGTATGGTTACTGATACGATCGCGATGTTGTCATTAGGACATCATGATTATCAATCAAATTCTAACTTTAATAAAAATTAAAAATATATAAAAAATAATGAGTCAGGTTGAATCTATAGAGAAGACAGAATTTTAATTTGAAAACTTTGATTTTGTAAAAAAAAAATAAATTTTTGGAGAAAACAATTTAAGTCAGAAAATAAAAATTAAAAGTATAAAAAATAAATCAGATACTAAGATCTATTAACTAGATCCTAGCATCTACTTACAATAAAATAAATAATAAAAATTTAAAAAGTATAAAAATAAATTGGTACTAAGATCTACTAACTAGATCCTAGCATCTATGTATAAAAAATAAAAGACAAGAATTTAAAATATAAAAAAATAAATTTTATATTAATTAAAATTAAAATTTAAGTATAAAAAATTTTAAAAAAATAATTAAATAAAATAAAAATAAAATTATAATAAGGATCTGAAGTTGATCAGTCCAGCCTCGTCAGAAAGATGGTTGATGATCTCTCCATCTTCCATCGTACTCCTAGAGCGAACTGACTTCTCTCCTTCTTTTTCTTGGATCCCTAAACCTATCTTATTTTTTTCTCTATTTTTTCCTCACTTTCTACTCAATTTTTCTACTCCCAAAGCTTATTTCTGGACTCCTTACTTATAGATGAATTTTTCATAATCTTTTGGTAGGAAAAGGAGTCCTAAAATCCTTAGAAATTATTTTAATCTCCTAGAAATATTTCTGGCCATCGGATCAGCTTCAGACCGCCCAGATCTGATCAAAATCTATAATTTTAATCCTTATCAAAGTTGAATCAAACCACAGCCATCCGATCGCACTTGGGATTGATTCTGGACCGTCGGATCGTGCAAAAGAGTCCTATTCAAAGTCAACAATGAGTCTGGAACGTCGGATCTAATGATGGATGAGTTTTCGATCGTTAGATCATGCAAAAACCCCTCTCTCACTATGAGCCGTGCCTATGGACCGCATGAAGTTTCTTGTGGTCCGCACCCTGGCTCTGTGGACCAAGCGACCAGTCATCATACATCGAAGGTAATATTTTTTATTTTTTAGAATATTTTGGCTCGATTTTTGCTTTAATTTTTTGTCTGAAAAATATAAAAAAATATGTATTAAATTTTTCAAAAATTTTTATCATTTTGATATTTAAATTGCTCAATTAAATTAACATCTATTTTTCATAAATATACTCTAATTTTATTTTTTTTTAAAATTATTTATTTTTGTAAGAAAATTTAATTTATTCATAAAATTAGATTTTTAAGAAGATGTTAGCATCATAAATTATCAAAAATACCTACAATAAATGTAAAAATATATCATTTATCACATTTTTCAACTTGAACTTTGCTCGTTCTCGAGTAAAGAAAGAATTTAGAATTAAGTATCGTTTAACTTATAGTTTTAAATTTCACCAAATAATTTTCAAAAGGGCTATTGATATTCAGTAGAGTGTGAGTGAGATATGTCATTGGGATATTAATACTAATCAATGTGAGAGTTAAACTAAGAATACTAAATTTTTTCTGAACTTTTTCAAATAATTTCTACCTTTATCTCTAAATCATTCATCTTCATATGGACAAGTATATTATTACTTCCGTCTTTCATTTATTGATTGATTTTTTTTCTCTCTCTCTTTTTTTTATTTAATATTGTACTGCTATTGAATGTCTTAACCCCTTAAGCTTTCTGTTTGACCCATGTAGCGAGTTTTCAGCCAATGACTCCCAAACCAGATTGCTTTAGGGTACTAGGTATAGAATATCCCTCGGACCTACTTGCTCGAATCAAACAGGCTACGAGTTAAAACTAGCTTTACAACAAAACTTCTTTGCCCTTCATACCTTTTGATGTGAAACTCAGTGCTTGCTTAGGCAAAGAGGCCCAGTTACTCAGCATGAAGTACTTTAATTTTTTTTTGAATATATGAAGAAACATATAGTTACTTTACATAAGCCCATAAAAAGTTAACTCTTTTTTGATACTGATAGAAAAATTTAGAAATGCGCAAAAACTATTTAAGTTCTAAACTTAACTCATTATTGAGTTTTCTTAATATGTGATCCCTCAATATGTCACAAACTCTTTGGTCTGTGCATCAATTTTTTTTTAAAAATACTTTGTTTAACTTGATTATTTAAGTATAATTAGATGCTTAAATACTAAATACTAACTTACTTGAGGACTTCAAAAATTTAAAATTTTTTTATTATCAATGTTGTCGTTAGGATATCATGATTATCAATCAAATTTTAACTTCAATAAAAATTAAAAATACATAGAAAGTAGTGAGTCGGATTGAATCCACAGAGAAGATAGAATTTTAATTTAAAATCTTTAATTTTACAAAAAAAAATTTTGGAGAAAGTAATTTAAGTCAGAAAATAAAAATTAAAAGTGTAAAAAATAAATTAGGTACTAAAATCTACTAACTAGATTCTAGCATCTACTTATAATAAAATAAATAATAAAAATTTAAGGAGTATAAAAATAAATTGGTACTAAGATCTACTAACTAGATCCTAGCATCTACATGCAAAAAATAAAAGACAGAAATTTAAAGTATAAAAAAATAAATTTTATATTAATTAAAATTAAAATTTAAATATAAAAAATTTTAAAAAATAATAAAATAAAATAAAAATAAAATTATAATAAGAATCTAAAGTTGATTAGTCCAGCCTCATCAGAAAGATGGTTGATGACCTCTCTATTTTCTATCGTACTTCATAGAGCGAACTAGCTTCTCTCGTTCTTTTTCTTGCATCTCTAAATCTATCTTATTTTTTTTATTTTTTTCTTACTTTCTACTCAATTTTTCTACTCTCAAAGCTTATTCTCAGGCTGCCTATTTATAAATAAATTTTTCATAATTTTTTGATAGGAAAAAGAGTCATAAAACCCTTAGAAATCATTTTAATCTCCTAGGAATATTTCTGACCGTCGGATCAACTTCGGATCGCCCAGATCTGATCAAAATCTATAATTTTAATCTTTATTAAAGTTGGATCAAACCACAGCCATCTGATCTCTCCTAGGATTGGTTCTGGGCCGTTAGATCGTGCAAAAGAGTCCTATTCGAAGTTGGCAACGAGTTTGGACCATCGAATCTGATGATGGATGAGTTTTCGATCGTTAGATTGTGCAAAAACCCCTCTCTCACTTTGAGCCATGCCTGTGGATCATGTGAAGTTTCTTGTGGACCGCACCCTGGCTCTGTGGACCAAGCGACCGGTTCATTATACACCGAAGGTAATATTTTTTGTTTTTTAGGATATTTTGGCTCGATTTTTGCTCCGATTTTTTGCCTGAAAAATAAAAAAAAATATACTTTAAATTTTTTAAAAATTTTTCATCATTTTGGTGCTTAAATTGCTCAATTGAATTAACATCTATTTTTCATAAATATACTCTAATTTTATTTTTTTAAAATTATTTATTTTTATAAGAAAATTTAATTTATTCATAAAATTTGATTTTTAAGAAGATGTTAGCATTATAAATTATCAAAAATAACTATAATAAATGTAAAAATATATCATTTATCATACCTCCCAACTTGAACTTTGCTCATCCTCGAGTAAAGAAAGAATTTAGAATTAAGTACCGTTTAACTTATAGCTTCAAATTTCACCAAATAATTTTCAAAAAAGCTATTGATATTCAGTAGAGTGTGAGTGAGGTATGTCCTTGGGGTATTAATACTAATCAATGTAAGAGTTAAACTAAGAATACTAAATTTTTTTTAAATTTTTTCAAATTATTTCTACCTTTATCTCCAAATCATTCACCTTCATATGGACAAGTATATTGTTACTTCCGTCTTTCATTTATTGATTGATTTTTTTCTCTCTCTTTTTTTTTTGTTTAATATTATACTGATATTGAATGTCTTAACCCCTTAAGCTTTCTGTTTGACCCATGTAGTGAGTTTTCAGTCACCCAAACCAGATGATTTTAGGGCACTAGGTATAGAATACCCCTCGGACCTACTTGCTCGAATCAAACAGGCTATGAGTTAAAACTAGCTTTACAACAAAGTTTCTTTGCCCTTCATATCTTTTGACGTGAAACTCAATGCTTGCTTAGGCAAAGAGATCCAGTTACTCAGCATGAAGTACTTGAACATATATTTTTTTTTTTAATATATGAAGAAACATATAGTTACTTTACACAAGCTCATAAAAAGTTAACTATTTTTTGATACTGGTAGAAAAATTTAGAAATATTCAAAAACTATTTAAGTTCTAAACTTAATACTTTATTGAGTTTTCTTAATACTTGATCCCTCAATATCTCACAAACTCTCTGATCTGTGCATCAATTTTCTTTTAAAAATGCTTGGTTTAACTTGATTCTTTAAGTATAATCAGATGCTTAAATACTAAATACTAACTTACTTGAGGACTTTAAAAATTTAAAAAATTTTTATTATCCTTCCAACTTAATCGACATTGTCCTCAATGGAGTAAAAAAAATGAAGGATGCATGTAAAGAGAAAGAAAAGGAGAGATGTCATATGATCCGGAAGTCTTTTCAAAATTTATTCTCCCCCCAACTTTGCCAAGATTATCTTTAGATCTCTATAAAAAATATTAAGTAAGACTCGATTGACCTAAACAAAATATAAAAGATAGCAAAAAATACAAAACTAAAAATTAAAAATTAAGTTGTCTCTCAAGAAGTGCTAAGTTTACCGTCTTCAGCCAGACTATGCTGATTCTCTTACCTATCCTATGTCAAATATTGGATTGATAAATTTTAATAATTTTGGATTGCCAATCTCAGGAAGATGGTCTATAATAAATTTTAATATTTTATTATCAATCTTTAAAAAGTAGTTCATATCTCTGTTCTTAATTTTAGAAAGATACTTCACAAACCCATTCACAGACTCTTGTTTATCGAGAATTTCTTCTATTTGTTCTTCTAAAATACTCATGAATTGAGTTTTTAGGTTAGGAGTTGAGTTTGAAGTAATGGATGCTAAAAGTGTGTCAGTTGATTTTAAACATGTATACTCAGATGTGATTAAGGGCAATTTCAGTTCTGGAGGAGGTGATTTTAAAGTGGAAGAACCGATTTCTGGGGCTGAAGAAAATGAAACTTTTGGTGAATATATCTTTGGCAACTTATCCACTCTCTTATCATTATCACTTAGATCAATATCAGTATTGGGCTCAGGTTCTTCTATTGGGCTAGTCTCAGTACTAATCTCTTCTTCTAAATTCTCTTTTTGGCTAGCATCAGTACTAATCTCACTCACTTGGATTTGATATGGGTCCTTAAGAATCCTATCACTTTTAAGCTCAAAAATTATATTGTCACTTTCAAATTGAGGATTCTTAGGTGGCACATTGGATTGATGACTAAGTCCAAGTGATTGGTGGATGGGTGGGTCATTTTCAAAATTTGATATTGGTTCGTTTGGCAATTGATCTAGTTCTCTCCTCATGGTAGATTCAGTTAATTGATTTATTTGTGCTTCTAGCCTAGCGAGGGATTGCTGTTGGATCATGATCATTTATTGAAGTTGGCTAAATTTATTATCGATTAAATTGGTCTATTAAGGAGGTGGGTATAACGGCTGATTGTAATAGGATGGCTGGATAGGCTGACTAGGCTGACCACTATTATAGGCATAATTTTGGTATTGGGGCCTACTCTGAAAGTTTTGCATAAAAAAAATTTGGTTCTGAGCCTGAGTCTATTGGGGTCTCCAAGAAAAATTAGGGTGGTTCCTCCAATCTTGGTTATATGTATTTAAGAATGGGTCATTGACAGGATTGGAGTAACCTTGAATAGCTTAAACTTGTTCTTGGATGAAAGGTGAAAACTGACATTTATTCACATGATGGGCTGGACTAGCACAGATATAATAAATCTCCTGATAATTAGAAGGTTGTGTGTATTACACAAGAGATGGTAAATCTAAGGCTAGGCATTTATCTATAAGAAGATCGACTTTATCTAATCTTTGGACTAGCAGGTTCAAATCGACCTCAGGACTAGAGTCAGAATATTTGATCCCATATAATGATGGAAACATCGATCAATTATAGGTGAAAAGAATAAAATATTTTTTCATCTGTCTAGGTTGTTCTTAGAATTTCTAGCCATTTGATTATCATGTTTAGCATGGATCAGTCATTCAATTTCAGGATTAGGTTCAACTAGGTTAGAAAAAATTATACCGTGCATGTATTAGTGCAAACCCTAATATGTGTGTTGTTAAGATTTTTTTTTTTAAGAAGGAGGAGAAAAAGAAGAGAAAAGAAAGAAAGAGAAAAGTTCTAAAGGTGAGATCCTTAAGAAAAGTTTTAGCCCTAAAGACGTAAGATGAGAAGAATTAGTTGTGGTTAAGTGTTAATTGCAATCAAGTTAGCAAACAGTTAAACCTAGACACCTACAGATTTTTTAGACCTAACAATTCGATGTAGAGTGGCTTAGTCTAGATACAAATTGGATTTGTTCTCACTTCCTTCAACTAGCCAGATAAGAGGTGAGGTCATGGGGGTCCTCCCGTTGCTTGCCTTAGACACCAATTAAATTGACTAGATAAGCTAACAAAACTAATTAAATAACCACGAGTCCACTTAGACAGAGCCTTTGTAACCACTAGCCTTAGACACTAATTTCAGAGGTGAGTCCAAACTTACTTTATACTTGAATTGACCACAATACTCAAACTGAACTCAATTGATCTTAGAGGCCTATGTCTACTTAATTTTAGTTAGATTTGGATAAATACGGGATGCTGGTTGGTTATTTTTGGATTAAGGAAGGATGATGAGATCTCCACCTTATCTTATTATAGGCGTTGTCCTTAAATTGATTTGAGATGAATATACTGTTGAAAAATGTGTCCCAAAAAGCCAATCGTCAAGCTGTTGACGGTTGAGCAACCAAGTATTGTAATTGATTTGTTAATAAATAAAATATATTTGGCATCTTCATCATAAGCTTTCATCTTCTAATGAACTCCGTTGTTATGATGAAGTCCTTAGGACTATTTAAGTTCGATAAAGAGAGGATTTATCGATTAGTCCTTAAAACTGTTTACGACCAAATGATAAGCTGTTAATAAGGACGACAGCTTCTATCGAGCATAGGTCGCTGTAGGCCATATGGGTTGGTTGTCCTCTTAACCAAGGAGTGTGGAGACACTGGTATGGCATACAGGTGAGATGTAAGGGTACATCGTCATTGAACGTGACCAACTCCAGAGTATTCTGCTGTCGAGAATGTCTCTGATGGGATATAGGTATAAGTGTCCCTTAGACTTAAGATTGCCTCAGTGACTTGCAAGCAACTCACTGTGCTTTGGTACTGGACTAACTGAATTTCTAATTCAGGGACGGAAGGCTTCTGGGCACAGTCAAGTACTTGCGAAGTCAGAGTGTAATCGAGATGGGATTGACCCCTCCAAGAGTTGGAGAAGAATGAGTCGCTGTATTTCAATTTAGCAAAACCTTGGCCAGGATAATCCATCAGATGGATTTGATATTTTGAAATACAATGTGGACAACCTGATCAGAGTTGACAGTTAAACTCTGGGGTGTCCTATGATCATTTTGGTCAAGGGGATGAATTATATAAAAACTATTCCGCATGGGTTCTAAGGATGTTGTTCTACACATTTGACCTATCCGATCATCGGGTACCATTGCTAGATGGTCACTTCGATTGATACAGAAATTTATTCTTATACTACCAGCTTAGGTTTGGACCTATGAGGTCACACATATTAGAGTTCATGATCCGATCGGATGGTTGATCAATGATTAAGAATCATTCTAGGGTTAAATGATCAATACGATTGACATTTAACCCAGTGCAAGTATTGCAGGAGGATCGATTAGCAATTCGATTGCTAATTGGCTTAATTTGATTAAGCCAATGAGCTGAGATTAAGTCTAATTAAATATAATTTAATTAGATTTAGTTTGAGCTTGATTGGATCAAGTCCAATTGGTTTATTGGATAAGCCAAGTGCAAGGAAAAACTAGTCCTAGTTCAACTAGGACTTGGATCAATCTAATTTTTAATTTGATTAGAAAATTAAATCAGATTTAAATCTAATTTAATCTGATTAAATTAGGTTCTTAATTAGGTTAAGATCTATTTTCATTAGGTTGATCTAATTTTGGTTTGATTTGGTTTGGAAAACCAAATTAAAACAAGACATAAGATAGCATCCTAGTAAGACTAGGATTCCACCTTGCGCCACATAAGCCTTCCCCACGCCCTCTCTCTTATTCAACGCCAATCTCCACTTATTTTGTGTGACAAAAGCCCTCTCCCAGGTCTCTCCCACGTTCACAAAAGGTTTCCTCTCTTCTTTCTTACATGGAAGGTGGTTTGGATCAAATCAAAAAGGAATAAGTTTGGATTTCGAATTCTATGAGATAGAGTTTTAGAAATCCAAAACTCTTTCAATTTTGCACTGAATTTATTCAAATTTTTTTTTTAGAATTTTTGTAGCTTTTAGGGTATACATTGTACATCCTTTTCTGATGATCCATGCACAAAAATATGGAGGAGGTGCTCAAGAGTTGGGCGCCCCTTAACTTGCCATGTTTGGATAAGCCTTGACTAGGTATTTGACCTAGACAAGGACTCTATCATATCTCTCTATATAAAATGAGTTTCTTTATGAAATTTTAGGATAAGATAGAGATTATAGAGACCTTTGTGTCATCCAAAAATCAAAGAGAAAGACCTTTGGGTCATGGAGATATAAAAGACGCAAGTTAGGGTGTCTAGAGAGAAAAACGTGAAGAAGAAGAGGGTCTTCTTCTAGGGTTTTTTATTTTCATATCTTTCCTCCCTCCATCTTGAGTTTCCTGAGAGCATCTCAGATCTGAAACTCCTCCTTTTACTTTCCATCTTTGGAAGAGTCCAAATCAAGAAGAAGGAGGCACTTGATCAACCATCAAAGAAGGATCAGCGCAGTACTAGCATACTGTGCTGATTTCCTGAAGCAGGACTTCTGATCGAGATTCGTGGGCTCGTGTGGACGACTCCTAGAGGTCGGATGCATGTGCGGCTTGCAACATCATCCTTAAACCCGGATCAGCGAGGTTAGAGCATCTAACTTGCATGGTAATAGATCTGATCTATTATTTAATACATACATTAGATGTAGTATAGAAACATGTTGATATGATCAACATGTAGTTTATGCTATATTTATATATTTTAATTTTTGATTTAATGCTATGTAATAATCATGTAATAAAATCTTAGATCTAGGGATTCTCTAATTTTAGAAAATAAATTTTGATTTATTTTAGTCTTCCGCTGTATGATCTTGAAAAAGTTTCAAGATCTAACCCTGAAACCCTAGATCTGGTTCCTTCAATTGGTATCAGAGCCTAGGTTCTTTATTACATGATTATTTATACATGCTTAGATTATTTTTTAGATTAGATTTAATTTATAATCTGATTATTAAATCTGAAATTAAAATTTTAGATCAATCACAAACTGCAAGGTTGTCCTGCTGTAAGGTTTACCCCTTACAGTGCAAAGGTTGTCCTAGTTTGTGTAGATCTATCTTTAATCATAAATTTGTTAGATATGATCTAGATTAAATTTATGATTTATTAGATTTAAAATATTTAAATCTAAAATAAAATCTCTTTGTTAATAATTTTTATGCAAAGAAATTGTTTAAAGTTGAAATTGTTTCAATTACATGAACCTGTTTAGATTAGATCAAAAGTAGTTTCATGTTTAATTCACTTGTATCTTGATAATGAATCAAACATGCAATATGGTTGGTAGAATCATATTGTAAAATTATTTTACAAATATGAAAATTATTTTTTGAAAAGCCGAACTCAATCCTCAGCCCAAAACTTAATTAAGAATTAAGAAGTTGTTTGATTAGGTTCTAGGATTGTGAATTGAAGAACCTAAGACACAAATCATAACATATTGGGTTAATGGATTAGTGGGAATTAGGTCCATTAATTGGGTTAGACCTATGGTTAGATTAAAGATGGACTTAATTGGAGAATTGACTAAATCTAATCAATTGTTGTCTTAGATTAGGTCAAGGATTCTCTAGATCAATTACAATAGTTGTAGTTGGTCAAGTCCATATCTTTAACGAGAACCAAATGGACTTGATTCTTGGCTAAGTGGTCTAGCACGAACTGTTAGGTTGATCTAATCGAAACTAATTAAACCAGTTGGTGTCTAAGGTAAACCAGACCGGTAGTTTTTAATTGGGAGCCCACTTACCTGGCCATTTCTGATGGTGTCTAAGGCAAGCTTTGGCAGACCCTCCCACTGATCGAACTTACCTAGCCTCTTGGTGAAATTATATTTTGATCGGATCACTTGACTATTCGAGCTAACCCATGTCAGCTAGGTAAATCAGTGTGACTGATTTAGGTGCTCCTAGACCAGCCCTTTTAATGGTCTCCCTTAAGCTGACTTGGTGAAGCCAGTGGGAGGATCATGATAAGCTGGTTCATCTGACCTCATCCTCTATATTATTTAAATCCTCTAAAATTATTAGATCCTTAAAATGATAAAGTTATGGAGATAACTGAGTCATAGCCTCCCATTAAGGTGTTTGATAATGAGTCCATTAACTCAATAATCATTGCAGACCCAAAGGCCTGGTGCTTATTGACTAATGGAATTATCACTCATCATATGACGACTTGGAAGTGTCTCTCTAATGGTGGTTAGGTGAGCCAACCAAAGTTGGACTTAATCATTCGTTGGTTAGATACACCAAGTATGATCATGTTAATGGTTGGACCTAACCGAATCCTTACAGTGGAGGCCAAAGCCTACTGATTAGGTTTCTGGGGCAAAATTAAAATTACTAAAAATTGTTTAGAGAAACAATTGGTTATGAACCTACCCTTAGATGTACATGGGTTGACCAACCAAAGTTGGGCTTATGTGCAGTCTAAGTGGATTCTAGTACCTGCTAAGAAATTAGGGTAATTCCTCGAGTTGGAGGTAGAGGCTACCAATTCGAATAAAATAGTGAGAGAAACCTTTTGATTAAAGTCTAAATCTTTAGGTTTAATGAATCAATTACTAATTAGGTTATGGTTCTCCTTTGTGCAAATATGGCCACTTCCCTATCGCTCCGATCATTGTTGGATAATGATAAGTTGGTGGGACCCAACTTCGGTAGCTGGTACTGAAAGTTGAAGATAGTCCTGGAGCATGAACGGATCCTATATGTGATAATGGATCCTACACCTGAGGATCCAGCTATCAATGCACGTGAAACAGTCAGAGACACTTACCAGAAGTGGCTCAATGACCGGACCACGGTGCGCTGTATCATGCTGGCTGCCATGAGCGATGAGTTCAGTCGCAGATTCGAGATGGCTCAGCCAAAGGACATGCTTCAAGTGTTGGAGGATGCCTTTGGCACACCCGATGATGTAGAGAGGCACAAGACTAGTTGTGCCATCTTCAACACCAAAATACGGGATGGTGCCTCTATCACTGATCATGTATTGTACATGATCGAGCTGATGGAACGATTGAGCAAGCTCGGCTTTTCCTTGCATGAGCAGCTTGGGAAAGATGCAATACTGAACTCGCTGCCAAGTCTTATCTCCCATTCCTCACTCATTATAGAATGACAAAGCCTGAAGAGAACTACCACGGGTTACTGGGGTTGCTTCAGAACTTTAAGAAGGATCACCCACTCCTCAAGGAGTCGGTGAACTCAGTGGGAGGTTCGTCTTCTGGTTCTCGACCCTTTGAGAAAGGGAAGAAGAACAAGAAGAAGAAAATCAAGAAGGTGTAAGTTCAGGCTGGGACATCTGTGCAGAGCCAAACCAAAAAGATCAAGCCTGATAAGAGTCTATTCTACTGGCAAGCACCCTAGATTAGATAGTGTGTCAGATATCTACTTTTGGCACTGTAGGCTAGGTCATATAAACAAGAACAGAATAAACAGGTTGACTCAAGAGGGAATCCTCGAAGTCAGTGATTATGAATCACTTCTAACCTGTGAGTCCTGTCTTCTTGGTAAAATGATCAAGTCACCTTTTACTGGAAAAGGTGAGAGAGCTACTGAGCTCTTAGGCCTAGTACATACTGATGTTTGCAGGCCCATGAGCACCAGTGCTAGAGGTGGATATTTCTACTTCATAACTTTCACGGATGACCTATCCCGATATGGATATGTCTATCTGATGAAACATAAGTCGGATTCCTTTGAAATGTTCAAACGATTCCGAAGTGAAGTAGAAAAATAAACTGGGAAGAGTATTAAAACTCTTCAATCTGATCGAGGAGGAGAATACCTTTCTAGTGAATTTCTCACATATCTAGGAGAGAATGGGATTCTCTCCCTATGAACTCCTCCAGGAACACCACAGCATAATGATGTGTTTGAAAGGAGGAATCGGACTCTGTTAGACATGATCCGATCCATGATGGGTTTTGCTAGCTTGCCGATATCCTTCTGGGGATATGCACTTGAATCAGCCTATTATCTGTTAAATAGAGTTCCAAGTAAGTCTGTAATTAAGACTCCATATGAGATATGGACGGGACGTAAGCCAGCACTTTCACACCTTAGGGTCTGGGGGTGCCTGGCCTATGTCAAATGATTAGTCACAGACAAACTTGGACCTAGGTCTGACAAATGCTCATTCATAGGGTACCCCAAAGAGACATAAGGATATTTTTTCTACCATGCTGATGAACAAAAGGTGTTCGTCAGCCTTAAGGCAATCTTTTTAGAAAAGGAGTTCCTTGGTGAAGGAACCCTTGCCTCTAAGGTTGAGCTTGATGAAGTTCAACAGGTAGAAGGACCGACACCAATAGCTGAACCTGAGTCAGATATGATTAGATCAGATCCGAAGCCCAATGTACCTGCACCATTAAGGTGATCCGATAAAGTACCGCATCAGCCGGACAGATACTATGGTTTCTTGGTCCGAGACGGTGATCTCATCAAACTTGATGAGAATAATGAGGATCCGATCACCTATATGGATGCAATACAGAGACCTGATTCTGAGAAATGACTTGAAGCCATGAAATCCGAAATGGAGTCCATGAAGGTCAACGATGTATGGACATTGGTTGACCCACCTGAAGGGGTTAAACTCATTGGGTGTAAATGGGTCTTCAAAAGGAAGAGGGGCACAGACGGAAAGGTGGAGACCTATAAAGCCTGTCTGATCACCAAGGGGTATCATCAACGTTATGGTATTGACTATGACGAGACGTTTTCTCCTGTGGCAATGCTTAAATCCATTCGGATAATGCTTGCAATAGCTGCCCATCTGGATTATGAGATCTGGCAGATGGATGTAAAGACAGCTTTCCTGAATGGAGAGCTGACCGAAGAGGTGTATATGATACAACCTGAGGGGTTTACATCCACAGATGAGTCCAAGGTGTGCAAGCTTCAGAGATCCATTTATGGATTGAAGCAAGCTTCTCGGAGTTGGAACATGCGTTTTGATAAGGTGATCAAAACGTATGGCTTCATTAAGTGGTATTCCTTATCTTGTACGTGGATGACATTCTCTTAATCGGGAATGACATCCCCGCACTACAGGGAATAAAAGTTCGATTGTCATCACAGTTCTCCATGAAGGACTTGGGTGAAGCATCCTACATCCTAGGGATGAAGATCTATAGGGATAGATCTAAAAGGATACTTGGGTTATCCCAGTTCATGTACATAGACACTGTGCTGAAGAGGTTCAGCATGGAGAATTTCAAGAAGGGCTATCTACCGATAGGCCAAGAAATTTCTCTCTCTAAGAAGGATTGTCCGACAACTCCTGAAGAGAGAGAGCGTATAAGTAGAGTCCCATATGCTTCAACCGTGGGATCTATCATATACGCCATGACATGTACAAGACCAGATGTGGCATACTCACTAGGAGTAGTGAGTAGATACCAATCTGATCCTGGAGAAAATCACTGGAAAGTGGTTAAAGCCATCCTTAAGTATTTGAGAAATACTAAGGATCAATGGTTAGTTTATGGCGAGTCAGATCTGAAACTTGTGAGGTTCACAGACTCCACCTTTCAATCTGACCATGATGACAGCAGGAGCATGTCAGGTTATATCTTTACTCTGAATGATGGAGCCATCTGCTGGAAGAGTTCCAAGCAGCATACTATGGCAGACTCTGTTTGTGAAGCAGAGTACATCGCAGCATCGGATGCCGCGAAGGAAGCTGTGGCTGAGAAAATTCATCAATGAGCTCGGAGTAGCACCCTCCCTCGATGGTCCGATACTGCTCTACTGCGACAGCACTGGTGCCATAGCTCAGGTGAAGGAACCCAAAGCACATCAGCGGACGAAGCACATCTTGCGCCGCTTCCACCTGATCTGGGAGATCATGGATCGAGGTGACGTCGACCTTCAGAAGATCGACGGAAAGGAGAACCTAGCCGACCCCTTCACTAAAGCCCTGGCGATAAAGGAGTTCGACAACCACAAGTCGAAGATGGGTATTAGATACTGTGTCGAGTGGCTTTAGGACAAGTGGGAGTTGTTGGAAAATGTGTCCCAAAAAGCCAATCATCAAGCTGTTGACGGTTGAGCAACCAAGTATTGTAATTGATTTGTTAATAAATAAAATATATTTGGCATCTTCATCATAAGCTTTCATCTTCTAATGAACTCCGTTGTTATGATGAAGTCCTTAGGACTATTTAAGTTCGATAAAGAGAGGATTTATCGATTAGTCCTTAAAATTGTTCACGACCAAATGATAAGCTGTTAATAAGGACGACAGCTTCTATCGAGCATAGGTCGCTGTAGGCCATATGGGTTGGTTGTCCTCTTAACCAAGGAGTGTGGAGACACTGGTATGGCATACAGGTGAGATGTAAGGGTACATCGCCATTGAACGTGACCAACTCCAGAGTATTCTGCTGTCGAGAATGTCTCTGATGGGATATAGGTATAAGTATCCCTTAGACTTGAGATTGCCTCAGTGACTTGCAAGCAACTCACTGTGCTTTGGTACTGGACTAACTGAATTTCTAATTCAGGGACGGAAGGCTTCTGGGCACAGTCAAGTACTTGCGAAGTCAGAGTGTGATCGAGATGGGATTGACCACTCCAAGAGTTGGAGAAGAATGAGTCGCTGTATTTCAATTTAGCAAAACCTTGGCCAGAGTAATCCATCAGATGATTTGATATTTTGAAGTACAATATGGACAACCTGATCAGAGTTGACAGTTGAACTCTGGGGTGTCCTATGATCATTTTGGTCAAGGAGATGAATTATATAAAAACTATATCCGCATGGGTTCTAAGGATGTTGTTCTACACATTTGACCTATCCGGTCGTCGGGTACCATTGCTAGATGGTCACTTCGATTGGTACAAAAATTTATTTCTGTACTACCGGCTTAGGTTCGTACATATGAGGTCACATACATTAGAGTTCATGATCCGATTGGATGGTTGATCAATGATTAAGAATCATTCTAGGGTTAAATGATCAATACGATTGACATTTAACCCAGTGCAAGTATTGCAGGAGGATCGATTAGCAATTCGATTGCTAATTGGCTTAATTTGATTAAGACAATGGGTTGAGATTAAGTCTAATTAAATATGATTTAATTAGATTTGGTTTGGGCTTGATTGGATCAAGTCCAATTGGTTTATTGGATAAGCCAAGTGCAAGAAAGAACTAGTCCTAGTTCAACAAGGACTTGGGTCAATCTAATTTCTAATTTGATTAGAAAATTAAATCAGATTTAAATCTAATTTAATCTGATTAAATTAGATTTTTAATTAGGTTAAGATCTATTTTAATTAGGTTAATCTAATTTTGGTTTGATTTGGTTTGGGAAACCAAATTAAAACAAGACATAAGATAGAATCCTAGTAAGACTAGGATTCCACCTTGCGCCACATAAGCCTTCCCCACGCCCTCTCTCTTATTCAATGCCAATCTCCACTTATTTTATGCGATAAAAGCCCTCTCCCAGGTCTCTCCCATGTTTACAAAAGGTTTTCTCTCTTCTTTCTTACATGGAAGGTGGTTTGGATCAAATCAAAAAGGAATAAGTTTGGATTTCGAATTCTATGAGATAGAGTTTTAGAAATCCAAAACTCTTTCAATTTTGCATCGAATTTATCCAAATTTTTTTTTTTGGAATTTTTGTGGCTTTTAGTTTATACATTCTACACCCTTTTCTGATGATCCATGCACGAAAATATGGAGGAGGTGCTCAAGAGTTGGGCGCCCCTTAACTTGCCATGTTTGGATAAGCCTTGACTAGGTATTTGACTTAGACAAGGACTCTATCATATCTTTCTATATAAAATGAGTTTCTTCATGAAATTTTAGGATAAGATATAGATTAGAGAGACCTTTGTTCCATCCAAAAATTAGAGAGAAAGACCTTTGGGTCGTAGAGATATAAAAGATGCAAGTTAGGGTGTCTAGAGAGAAAAACGTGAAGAAGAAGAGGGTCTTCTTCTAGGGTTTTTTGTTTTCATATCTTTCCTCCCTCCATCTTGAGTTTTCTGAGAGCATCTCAGATCTGAAACTCCTCCTTTTACTTTCCATCTTTGGAAGAGTCCAAATCAAGAAGAAGGAGGCACCTGATCAACCATCAAAGAAGGATCAGCGCAGTACTAGCATACTGTGCTGATTTCCTGAAGCAGGACTTCTGATCGAGATTCGTGGGCTCGTGTGGACGACTCCTAGAGGCCGGATGCATGTGCAGCTTGCAACATCATCTTTAAGTCCGGATCAGCGAGGTTAGAGCGTCTAACTTGCAAGGTAATAGATCTGATCTATTGTTTAATACATACATTAGATGTAGTATAGAAACATGTTGATATGATCAACATGTAGTTTATGCTATATTTATATATTTTAATTTCTGATTTAATGCTATGTAATAATCATGTAATAAGATCTTAGATCTAGGAATTCTCTGATTTTAGAAAATAAATTTTGATTTATTTTAATCTTCCGCTGTATGATCTTGAAAAAGTTTCAAGATCTAACCCTGAAATCCTAGATCTGGTTCCTTCATATACATAATCAATTTCAAACAAGGGGTTCTATGCAACTAAATTAGATGCATGAAATTAATCAAACTTGAAAGCTTATCTTATCTCCAGCAATCACCAAAAGAAATTCTAAGATGATGAATGCTTCTAACAATTAAATTTTTATTCTTGTCATGCAATTTTTATTAGGTTCATGTGGGTAGATTTTAGGTTAATTTAAAAAAATAATAATTAATGCTAAAAAAATAGTTAGGATTAGGGTTAGGATTAATCTCAACAACCAAAATTTGAAGCTTTCTATCTTCTTTTTTTTTTGAATATTTGAATTTTTTTTTGCATAAAGATAAAAAAATAGAAAAGTTAGTAAATTAAATTTATAAAAAAATCAAAAAAATTAAATATTAAAATTATTGTCTTCCCTGGCAATGGCGCCAAAAAATTTGATATGATTGCGATGTTGTCGTTAGGACACCGTGATTATCAATCAAATTTCGACTTCAATAAAAATTAAAAATACATAGAAAGTAGTGAGTCAGGTCGAATCCATAGAAAAGATAGGATTTTGATTTGAAATCTTTGATTCTGTAAAAAAAAATAAAATTTTAGAGAAAGCAATTTAAGTCAAAAAATAAAAATTAAAAGTATGAAAAATAAATCAGGTACTAAGATCTACTAACTAGATCCTAGCATCTATTTACAATAAAATAAATAACAAAAATTTAAAGATCATAAAAATAAATTGGTACTAAGATCTACTAACTAGATCCTAGAATCTACGTGCAAAAAATAAAAGACAGGAATTTAAAGTGCAAGAAAATAAATTTTACATTAATTAAAATTGAAATTCAAGTACAAAAAAATTAAAAAAAATAATAAAATAAAATAAAAATAAAACTGTAATAAAGATCTGAAGTTGATCAGTCCAGTCTCGTCGGGAAGATGGTTGATGACCTCTTTATCTTCTGTCATACTCTATAGAGCGAACTGGCTTCTCTCCTTCTTTTTCTTGGGTCCTTAAACCTATCTTATTTTTTTATTTATTTTTTTCTTCACTTTCTACTTATTTTTTTTGCTCCCAAAGCTTATTCCCAGACCCTCTATTTATAGATGAATTGTTCATAATCTTTTGGTAGGAAAAGGAGTCCTAAAATCCTTAGAAATCATTTTAATCTCCTAGGAATATTCCTGACTATCGGATCAGCTTCAGACCATCCAGATCTAATCAAAATTCATAATTTTAATCCTTATCAAAGTCGGATCAAACCATAATCATTCGATCGTACCTGAGATTGGTTCTGGACCGTCAGATTGCGCAAAAGAGTCCTATTCAAAGTCGGCAATGAGTCTGGACCGTCGGATCTGATGATGGATAAGATTTTGACCGTTAGATCATGCAAAAATCTCTCTCTCGCTGTGAGCCATGCCTGTGGACTACGTGAAGTTTTCTGTGGACCGCACCCTGACTTTGTGGACCAAGCGACCGGTTCATCGTGCATCGAAGGTAATATTTTTTATTTTTAGGATATTTTGGCTTGATTTTTACTCTGATTTTTTGCCTGAAAAATAAAAAAAAATATGTATTAAATTCTTCAAAAATTTTTCATTATTTTAGTACTTAAATTGTTCAATTGAATTAATATCTATTTTTTATAAATATACTCTAATTTTATTTTTTTTCAAAATTATTTATTTTTGCAAAAAAAATTAATTTATTCATAAAATTAGATTTTTAAGAAGATGTTAGCATCATAAATTATCAAAAATATCTACAATAAATATAAAAATATATCATTTATCAGTTACCGTATAATTCATCCTTTTGATTCTAATGCTCGAGGATGACCTAGGATTTAGCTTGTGAAGAGTATGGATTTAAGTGTCCCTCAGATCTGAGATCCTCACGGTGACTTATAAGCAACTCACTGTACTTTAGTACCAAACTATCTGAGTTTCTAATTCAGCAATAGAACGATACTGGGTGCAGTCAAGTACTTATCAAGTTAGTGTGTGAGTCAAGATAGAATTGACCCCTCTGAATTAGTAAGAGATATGCATCTGTGTATTTCAATTTAGTAAAATCTTGGTCAGGATAATCTATATGATGGATTTGAAAGGTTGAAATACAAAATATGATCGACTATATTAGGGTTGATAGTCAAACCCTAGGTAATCTTGAGCATTAGGGTCAAAGGGATGAATTATACGGTAACCATATGCCAGTAGGTTCTAGAATATTACTTTGCAATCCTTCGGTCTATCCGGACGTCAGATCCTATTGCTAGATTATTACATCAATTAGTATAGAAAGTTGTTCCTATGCTATCAGCTTAAGTTCGAACCTATAGGGTCACACACATTAGAAGATTCGATCAGATCTAATGGCTGAAGAGGCCAATTGGATTGTGACTCTGATGAGGAGTCCCACTGGGACTCTAAAGAGAGTCTCACTGGACTGAGACTCTACTATTAATAGAAAATTAATTAGTAATTAGATTACTAATTGACTCAATTTGATTGAGTAAAAAGCTTTGGATCAAGTCTAATTGAATTGGATTCAATTTGACTTAGATGGGTTGATATGATCAAGCCAGATTGCAAAGAAAATTTGATCCTGATTTGATCAAGACATAAACTCAGCTAATTCCTAATTGAGTTAGGATTTATTGAGATGATTGGGCTTCTAATTTGATTAGGTTCATTTCTATTATTAGGTTTAAACCGGATTTGATTTGGTTTAGAATTAATTTGGAAATGAAGAGTCTCAGTCGGTAAGAACTCTATCCTTATCTCTTGCGACACCCTGAACCCATGCACCTATTCTTAATGCCAAATTAGATTTGGCTTGAGATTTTTGGCATGATGAGAGTGGACCCAGTAAGGGTGGACAGCATAGCATAATGAGTCTTAATCTTATCTCCTGCCTAGTTCGAATGCGATCTGAATTAGAGATAAGGAGATGAAAAGGAAGGAAATTTTCCAAATAAGGAAAGAAGGATGGCACCTAGAGTTTTTTCTTAAATTTCTTTGAAGAGTTTTTGGCATTAGAAATATCAGATTTCCATCTTCACACCTTCACTCCTTTTGTGGATTTTTGAGATGCCAAAAATGGTTTTTGGCATGGAGATATTGGCGCCCTCCCTTTTGACCAAAACCCTAGAGTCCCGCTATTTAAAGGGGGTCTGTAATTTTGGATGTCCCATCTTGGTTTTCTTTTGCTAATTTTATTTTTTCTAGAGCTCCTTCTCTTCTCTTCTTCCTCCTCCAGATCTCTTCATCCTTTGGAGCTATTGGGATACGTAGGTGATTTCATACATGTATTTCAAAAATTTTTTGAAAAAATTATAGTGGAAGACCATTAGATTAATCAAATTAATCTAATATGCATATGATCTAATCATCAAATCAACCTACTCTAAGATCTATGACATGATATATTGCATATAAAATCTAAAAAATACTGATGATAAAATCAGCATGCATGCATGTCAGCGATAGATCACATCTACTTCTAATCTGAGTTCAGAACTCGATACCTTTGTATGGATCGATGATCTTTCCTATTGAGAGATATGGTGGAGAAGATTCTTGCTAGTTGCTTGTAGCTGCACACACATCCGACCTCTATGAAAAATCTACTCGAAGCCCCAATTTGATCGATCTTTTCAGGAGTGTTAGCTCGCGTGAAGACCTTCTTCTTGATCGATCTGGATTCTTTTTTTAAATTTTTAAAATTCTTTTAAAGATTGAAAATGAAATTCTAGAGGAGATAAAGAGGTAAAAGAAAGATGAAGAAAAAAATAATTTTTTTCTAATTTATTCTCTCTTTCCAAATCCTTAGAACCAAAAACTTGAAATTCAGATTTTTACTCACACCCCAAGAGAGAGGATCCTCCTCTCTATTTTTTACACTATGAACTATGCCCAAACTTTCACCACATGAAGAGCTCTCTTTTGGTATCTTGCACATATAAAAGAAACCACAAAAGACCCTTTTATAGATGTGTAAGGAGGTGGGGTGAAGAGTCCTAGTGATCTTGGACTCTTACAGGATTCTGTCTCTCTTCATAATTCTACATCTTAGAACATATCAAAAGTATATGGGATACCCCTTTTCATATTTTTTTATAGTAAATTAATTCTCTAGCTGATTTTTCACAAAAAATCTCCTCAAAATGTTACATATATAAGGATAAAAAAATTTATTGATGTGTAGAGGTTGATCTAGATGAGAACTGATTCTCTTGATAAGGAATATTTTGAAATCTAATTTTGGAACCTTCCTTTTATCAAAACTAAATAAAATTTGGACATGAGATAGAGAAAGAAAAAGACTCTTTGATATAAAAAAATTTCATATAAAATAATTTTGTTTATAGAGATATATGGCGTGCAAACTGGATTGGCGCAAGGGAGAAGAGTCCTATTCCAATAAGGACTCTTAATTTTCTTATTTGGATCCAAACCAAATCACATCTGGTTTAGCCCAAATAAAATATATAAAATCTAATTTAATTAGATTTATAAATATTTAATCAAATTTTAATCAAATTAAGAATTGATTGAATCAAAGTTCTAATCAAATCAGAGATAATTCTCCCATAGCGATTAGGTCATCTCATAACCTAATCGGATCAAACCTAATTAAAAATTAGACTTTATTTAATCCTCTTTGCTTAATTAAATTGAGCTAATCAGTAATCTATTTATTAATTAATTCTCTATTAATTCACTAATACTTGATGAATTAATTTATTATAACTTTTGCATAAAGTTAACCATCAATTGAATTGACGATTAAGTCTTTGAACGATTTTCAATCATTGATCAGCTACATGATCAATCAAAAACTTCTTTTGAGTATGACCCCATAGGTTTGAACCTAAATTGGTAGCATAAGAATATCTTTCTGAACTAATTGATGTAACCATCTAGCGATGACCCAACATCCGGATAGATCTAATGAAGGCGAAGGAACATTCAAGAACCTATTGGCGTATTGTTACCATATAATTCATTCCTTTGATCCTAATGCTAATGGATGACCTAAGATTTAACTATCAATTCTAGATAAGTTATCCATATTATATTTAAATCTTTTTCAAATCCATCACATGGATTATCTGGATCCAGATTTTGGTAAATTGAAATACACTGATGCATATCTCCTACTAATTCGGAGGGGTTAATCCCATCTTGACTCACGCATCAATTTGATAAGTACTTGACTGTATCCAAAAATCTTTCGTTATTGAATTAAAAACTCAGTTAGTCCGACATCAAAATACAGTGAGTTGCTTGAAAGTCACCATGGTGATCTCAGATCAGAGGAACACTTATATCCATACCCTTCGTGAGCTATCTTTGATAGTAGAGTACTTCACAGTTGATCATGTTCAGTAATGATGTACCCTATATTTCACCTGCATGCTATACCAGTATCTCCATATTATTTGGTTACAAGGATAACCAATGCATATGGGACACAACAACCTACATTTGATATCGCTATCATCCTAGTAATAGTGTATCGTTTGGTTGTGAACCAGTTTAAAGACTATGCGATAAATTCTTTTTTATCGATCAAAGTAGTCCTAAGGACTTCATCACAATATAAGAGTTCATTAGAAGATATAATCTTGTGATGAAAATATCGAATAATTTTTATTATTTATCAATTCATATACAATTATAATCAGTATAATAGTCAAATAATTGGTTTTAGGACGCAATTTCCAATATGAGCATCCAAGGTCCTTAAAGAAGAAGGAAGAGTTCAGCCTCAAAGATCCTTACGAGCTAGCACTTTCAAGGAGCCTGATCTGTGTCGGTCTTCATGTGGATGATCTGTAGAGGTCGGATGACTTTGTGTGACTACGAACAACCTAAAGGAGAACCTATCCAAGTATTAGACTAGCTGAAATCAAGAGTTTTCAGTTTGGTAATGGTTTCTAAACTTTCTTGATCGTGTTTGTTAGATCTAACGGTTAGATCTACATAGCAGCATCGATTAGATCGATTTAAATTTTTATTTTTAGATCTTATATGTATATTAAATCATATTATAGGTCTTGACATGGTAGTCTAGATTAAATCTTATGCATGTAATTTAGATTAAATTATTTAATCTTATAGTTCTGTTGCATAATAGTTTAAAATTGCATGCATAGCACTGGCAGTATTTTCTTTAGATGATTGTGCTAATTGATGTAAATATATATGAATTAATCATTAATAAAATATTATTTGATAGTTTTCATCATAAGTTATATATTTTTATTTATGAACTCCTGTATTGTGATGAAATCCTTAGAACTATTTTGATCAATAAAGGAGGATTTATCATTTAGTCCTTAAACCTGTTCATGACCAAATGATACATTTATTATAAGGATGATAATTGTATCAAGTATAGGTCATTGTGTGCCATATGAGTTAGTTGTCCTCTTAACCAAAGAGCATGGAGATGTTAGTATGGCATACAGATAAAATGTAGGAGTACAATTCACTGAACATGATTAATTTTAGAGCACTCTATTATCAAGAGTTTGTTAGAAATTGTGTCCCAAAGTCAATCATCAGCCTATTGATGGTTGTGCTCATATTTGTATATTGTATATAAATTTTTATTAATAAATATTATTTGGCCTTTTTCATCATATTTTGTCCATCATCTTTGAACTCCTGTGTAGTGATGAAGTCCTTAAGACTATATTTAATTGATAAAGGAGGATTTATCATTTAATCCTTAAATGTGTTTACGATCAAATAATATGCTATTAATAGGACGATAGCGACATCAAGTGTAGGTCGTTGTATGCCATATAAATTGGTTGTCCTCTTAACTAAAGAGTATAGAGATACTGGTATGGCATATAGGTGGAATGTAAGAGTATATTTACACCAAACGTAATCAATTACGGAGCATTCTGCTGTCAAGAGTAGCTCACGAAGGGTATGGATATAAGTGTCTCTCTGATCTGAGATCATCATGATGATGTGTAAGCAACTCACTGTACTTTGGTACTGGACTATCTAAATTTTTAATTCAGTAATGGAAGGTCTCTGGGTACAGTCAAGTATTTATCAGGTTGGTGCATGAATCAAGATGGGATTGACCCCACCAAATAAGTAGGAGTCAATGCATCAGTATATTTTAATTTAGTAAAATCTTAGTCAGGATAATTTATGTGATGGATTTGAAAGGTTGAAATATAATGTGGTTGACTATTTCAGGATTGACAGTTAAACCCTAGATCTGTTAGATTTGTGTCCTAGAAAGCAATTGTTAGTTGACACATTTCAGAGCTTAATCTTGTACTTATAATATTTTTATTATTAATAAAGATTTTTTTCATTCTAATCATGTTTATATGTCCATGATTTATCCTAAAAATTAATAAAGATAATTTTTGTATATTCTTAAAGTATTAAAAATTTGAGATATACATTAATTAGTGGTTAATTTCTAAATACTCTCGATCAAAGGATCGTCATGGAGGATAGTGATCAATTCGAGATTGATGTATGGTTCTCCTCCCTTGTAGGTAGATGAGTCTCAGGTCTGCAGTGTAGAGACATTGGGGTGAGGGTAGGGTGGTTGTTAGAGAATAACTTACACAGAGTGTGACCAACAAAAAAAATTATTTGGATGTCTACTCACTCGTCAATGATCTTCTCAATGCTGTAGTGGTATGAGTGGTCTTTTGATTTACGGTGTCATTAGCTATTCGCAGCGAGGCTACTGAATTTGATTGCACGTTCTTTGATCCCTAGACATTCGGATCTTTGCTGCGTATGTTGGCTTTAGTAGGTTCAGATTCGTTGTTTGAAGTTAGATACATCTAGATGGAATCTATCGATCTTGATAGAAAAAGAGAAGTCCTATGTTATTCATAAGATTGAGTTCAGAAAATCTTTGGCCAAAGCAAGTGTGAATACTAGAGAAAAAATTTCACGAGATTCACAAATGAACTCGAATCGATCCAATCTAGCATATGACTGATGATAGAGTCTGACTAGTTCTCCATTACCTCCGTCAAGTCGGAACTCATGATAGAATGACTGAATCATATGATAACTGAAGCGAAAATTCAGTGCAAGGGCAAAATGGTAATTTTAAAACTTTTCAAAATTACTATTTTATAATGAAATTAATAATTAATCTCATTAATTAATACTAATTAACCCTACACTAGGATCTAAATATGATACAACAACATGCATTTAAATTTGAAATTCAAATTTGAAACAGTAAACTTTTTACTGTACTGTGTTCAGAACACATCACCTTTTGCGGGTAGTCAATCACCACAATCTGATCACCATCGGGGGCTCTGATCATCACGTCACAGCTATACTAGTGTCTGGCCTCTGCGGATCGTCCACACGAAGCTTCCGTCTGATCGGCTCCTCACGAATGCTAGTTTGTGATTTCACCCTTTTGATGGCTGATGTTGATTGAACTCCTTCGATCGATATGTGCCGACTCCTCAGATACTCCAGATCATCTGCACAATTGGTTGAGAGGCTGATGGATCTCTCTCTAAAATTTGGTGGACTCACGACACTCGTGGCACACCAATCTCACTTCCCGAACCCTAGGTAGAAATCCTAGGGTACACACCAAAAAAACCTGTGCCCAATTTTCTTTCTTTTCTTTCTTTTTCTCTCGGAAGGTTTTGGACCTTCACCTCACGCACAAGGTTTCCTCATGCCCCACTTTCTTTCTCAAAATTTTTTTACGCACGCCCCAGCTCCCTATCTCTTTTAAAATAGTTCAAAACATGTCTTATCCGCGTGAGAGGATAAAGACAAGTGGTTACACATTTGAATTCAAATCAAATTTGAATTCAAACTAAAACCAACTCATCCCTATCCACTTGGGTGTGAGAAGAGAAGGGCGTGGACTCTTTGTGTGTGGAAAGGTTTCATGAGAAACTCTTTCTCGTGTGAATTATGTGGCGCACAAGATGGATAAGCTTGAAGGCAAAAGAGATAAGTTATCCATTCAAATTCAAACCCGCTTTGAATTTGAATGGTTAACTAATCAGCTTTATCCATCCATATGGTGCACAAAAGTGGGCGTGAGAAGGGCTTTGCATGAGAAAAAATTCACGAGAAGTTTCTTCTCGTGAATTCAAATGGGCACAGAGATTTAAGGTGGTGCAGGGATTCAAATTCAAATGGTGGTTTGATCTTAATTGAACCAACCTAATCAAAATAGGTTAAGCACAATTAGACTAAATTAAATCTAACTTAATTAGGCTTAATTAGGCTCAATAAAATCCTAATCAAATTAAAAATTGACTAAGCCCAACCCCTGATCAAATCAGGGACCAAACCATCTCGACGATTAGGTCAACTCTTAACCTAATCGGGTCAAACCTAACTGAATCCAATTCAATTGGACTTGATCCAAAAATAATTACTCAATCAAATTGAGTTAATTAGCGATCAAATCACTAATAAAACCTCTCATAATTATTGAGTCCAAATCCGATGGACAATCGAGTATCAAAGTCCATCAATATGAAACCTTGATCGAAGAGTTCAAATTTCAAATTCAAAATTTTGACCCCGATACCCAAAATATGTGAAACTCATGATCAGAGAATCCTAATTCTCAATTATAGAGTCCCAAACATATAAGACTCATAATCAGCCATCAGATCAGAAAGAAACCTCTAATGTGTGTGACCCCACAGGTTCGAACCTAAGCCGGTAGCACAGGAACCAATTTCTGTACTAATCGAAGTGACCATTTAGCAATGGTACCCGACAATCAGATAGGTCGAATAGTCGCAATCGCAACATTCAGAACCTACGTTAATATGGTTACCGTATAATTCATCCCTTTTGACCCCTGTGTTTAGGATGACTCAAGGTTAAACTGTCAACCCTGATTAGATCATCCGAGTCGTGTTCAACTCAAACAGTCCTGTGACTCCTCACTAGGACTACCCTGGCCAAAGTTTTGCTAAATTGAAACACGACTGTATACAGCTCCTGAACTGAAGTGGTCAATCCCATCTTGACACACGCACCGACAAGTCAAGTACTTGACTACACCCAGCAGCCTTCCATCACTGAATTAGAAATTCAGGTAGTCCAGTGCCTAAGTGCAGTGAGTTGCTTGCAAGTTACCATGGCGGTCTCAGGTCGGAGGGACAGTTATACCCATATCCCATCGGAGCAAATCTTGACAGCAGAAATAGCTCCAGAGTCGGTCACGTTCAGTGCAGATGTACCATTACATCTCACCTGTATGCCATACCAGTGTCTCCACACTCCTTGGTTATGAGGACAACCAATCCATATGGCACACAACGACCTATACTCGATAAACGTTGTCATCCTTGGTAACAACATATCATTTAGTCGTGAACAGGTTTAAGGACTAAGCGACAAATTCTCTTTTGTCGAGTCTAAATAGTCCTAAGGACTTCACCACAACACAGGAGTTCATTAGAAGATGAAACATTTGTGATGAAAAAATGCTAAAATAACTTTTATTTATTTATAATTCATGTACTAATACAAAAGAAGCACAATCATCAACAGGCTGACGATTGGCTTTGGGATACTATTCCCAACAATCTCCCACTTGGCCTAAAGCCAATCGGTGTAGTATCTAATACCCATCTTCGACTTGTAGTCGTTGAACTCCTTCACCGCAATGGCTTTAGTGAATGGGTCGGTCAGGTTCTCCTTTCCGTCGATCTTCTGAAGGTCGACGTCACCTCGATCCACAATCTCCCAGATGAGATGGTAGCGACGCAGAATATGCTTCGTCCGCTGGTGTGCCTTTGGTTCCTTCGCCTGAGCAATGGCTCCAGAGCTGTCACAGTAGAGCAAAACTGGACCAACAAGGGAGGGTGCTACTTCGAGCTCGATGATGAATTTTCTCAGCCACACCGCTTCTTTGGCAGCATCTGATGCAGCAATATACTCTGCCTCGCATACTGAATCAGCCATAGTGTGCTGCTTGAAACTCTTCCAGCAGACAGCCCCATCATTAAGGGTAAAAATAAATCCTGACACACTCTTGCTGTCATCACGATCAGACTGGAAACTAGAGTCTGTAAACCCTATAAGTCTCAAGTCTGATTCACCATATACAAGCCACTGGTCCTTAGTATTTCTTAAATACTTCAGGATGATTTTAACAACCTTCCAGTGATTCTCTCCTAGATCAGATTGGTATCTACTCACTACCCCTAGTAAGTATGACACATCTGGTCGTGTACATGTCATGGCGTACATGATAGATCCCACTGTCGAAGCATATGGAATCCTACCCATATGCTCTCTCTCTTGAGGTGTTGTCGGACAATCCCTTTTCGAGAGAGAAATTTCATGGCCTATCGGTAGATAGCCTTTTTTGAAATTCTCCATGCTGAACCTTTTCAGCATAGTATCAGTGTACGTGGACTGGGATAAGCCAAGCAACCTTTTGGATCTATCCCTATAGATCCTCATCCCTAGGATGTAGGAAGCTTCTCCCAGATCTTTCATGGAGAACTGTGACGATAGCCAAATCTTTATTCTCTGTAATGCAGGGACATCATTCCCGATTAAGAGAATGTCATCCACATACAATACAAAAAATACTACTACTGGACCATTAGCCCACTTATAAATGCAGGGCTCTTCTCCGTTCTTAACGAAGCCATACGTTTTGATTGTCCTATCAAAATGTATGTTCCAACTCCGAGATGCCTGCTTAAGTCCATAAATGGACTTTTGTAGCTTGCATACCTTAGACTTATCTGTGGATGTGAACCCTTCAGGTTGTATCATATACACCTCTTCGTCCAGCTCTCCATTTAGGAAAGCTATCTTCACATCCATCTGCCAGATTTCATAGTCTAGATGGGCAGCTATCGCAAGCATAATCCGAATGGATTTGAGCATGGCCACAGGAGAAAACATCTCGTCATAGTCTATACCATAACGTTGATGATATCCCTTGACAACCAGACGGGCTTTATAGGTCTCCACCTTTCCATCTGCGCCCCTCTTCCTCTTGAAGACCCACTTACACCCTATGGGTTTCACTCCTTCGGATGAGTCAACCAATGTCCACACATCATTGACCTTCATGAACTCCATTTCGAATTTCATGACCTCTAGCCATTTCTCAGAGTCAGATCTCTGCATTGCATCCATGTAGGTGATCGGATCCTCATCATTTTCATCAAGTTCGACAGGATCGCCATCCCAGACCAAGAAACCATAGTATCTGTTTGGTTGATGTGGTACTCTACCAGACCGCCTTAAGGGTGCATAATCAATGGGCTCTGGATTTGATCTAATCAAATTCGATTCAGGTTCAGTAACATGTGTCGATTTTTCCACCTGTCGAACTTTGTCAAGTTCGACCTTAGAGGCAACAGTTCCTTCACTAAGGAACTTCTTTTCTAAAAAGATTGCCTTAAGGCTGACAAACACCTTTTGCTCATCAGCAAGATAGAAATAATACCCTTTGGTCTCTTTTGGGTATCCTATAAAATTACACTTGTCAGACCTAGGTTCAAGCTTGTCTGTAATTAAACGTTTAACATAAGCCGGACACCCCCAAACCCTAAGGTGCGAGAGTACTAGCTTACGTCCTATCCATATCTCATATGGCATTTTGGCTACAAACTTACTCGAAACTCTATTTAGAAGGTAACAAGCTGATTCGAGTGTATATCCCCAGAGGGAGATCGACAGACCAGCAAACCCCATCATGGATCGAACCATGTCCAATAAGGTCTGATTCCTCCGTTCAGACACACCATTATGCTGTGGTGTTCCAGGAGGAGTCCACTGAGAGAGAATCCCATTCTCTCCTAGATATGTCAGAAACTCATTGAAAAGGTATTCACCTCCTCGATCAGATCGAAGAATTTTAATACACTTCCCAGTTTATTTTTCTACCTCATTTCGGAATAGTTTGAACATTTCAAACGACTCCGACTTATGCTTCATTAAGTAGACATACCCATACCTCGATAGGTTGTCTGTGAAGGTTATGAAGTAGAAATATCCATCTCTTGCACTTGAGCTCATAGGTCCACATACATCAGAATGTACCAGATCCAAGAGTTCACTGGCTCGCTCATCTTTTTCAGTAAAAGGTGACTTGGTCATCTTTCCAAGAAGACAAGACTCACAGGTTGGAAGTGATTCACAATCACCAAGTTCAAGAATTCCTTCTTGAGCCAACCTATTTATCCTGTTCTTATTGATATGACCTAACCTACAGTGCCAAAGGTAGACTTCTGACACATTATCTATTCTAGGGTGTTTACCGAAGTTTTGAACCACATTAACGGGCTGTGATAGTAAGTAAATTCCATTATTTAATTGTCCAACAAACATTGTAACACCATTCAAAATGATATTGTAAATATTTTTTTATTAAAAAATCATAACCGTACATGGCCAAAAGGTCTACAGAAATAATATTTAATAAAAAGCTTGGACAATAGTGACATTCACTTAGAATTACATTATGAGAATTGATTACAAGACTCATGATTCCTAAAGCTAGAACTGAAACTTTACTTCCATCTCCAACGTTCAGGAATCTCTCGCCTTCATCAAATCTCCTACTGACCTGCAGATCCTGCATCGAATTACAAATATGATAAGGGCTTTCGGTATCCAATACCCAGGCAGTAGTATCACATATGGAAAAGTTGCAAGGAGTTATCATATAATTACCTTGCTTCTTCTTCGGCCTGTTCGGGTCCAGGGAGGCAATGTATTGAGGACAGTTCCTCTTTCAATACCCCTGCTTCTTGTAAAAGAAGCACTCCGCCTGGCTCTGGTCGGGCTTGCGCTTCTTAGTCTGACCCTGTGCAACCGTCCCAGCATGAGGCTGCACCTTCTTGTTCTTCTTCTTCTTGTTCTTCTTTCCCTTCCCAAAGGGTCGATGACGAGAAGAAGACCCTCCCACTACATTCACCGACTCCTTATGGAGCTGGTGATCCTTCTCAAAGTTCTGCAGCAACCCCAACAACCCGTGATAGTTTACTGCAGGCTTTGTCATTCGAAAATGAGTAAGGAATGGGAGGAAGGACTTGGGCAAGGAATTAAGGATCGCATCCTTATCGAGCTGCTCGTGCAGAGGAAAACCCAATTTGCTTAGGTGCTCAATCATCTCGATCATGTACAGTACATGATCAGTGACTGAGGCCCCATCCCTCATCCGAGCATTAAAAATAGCACAACTAGTTTTGTGCCTTTCAACGTCGTCAGGTGTGCCAAAGGAGTCGTTCAACATTTGAAGCATCTCCTGTGGCTGGGCATTCTCAAACCTGTGGCTGAACTCGTCATTCATTGCTGCCAGCATAATACATCGGACGGTAGTGCGGTCATTGAGCCACTTCTGGTAAGTGTCTCTGATCGCCTTACTAGCATTCGGAGCTGGCTCCTCAGGTGCTGGATCCGTTACTACATAAAAGATCCGCTCATGCTTAAGGACGATTTTCAATTTTTGATACCAGCTATCAAAATTAGATCCAATGAGCTTGTCATTATTAATAATGACCGGAGCGACAGGGTAGTGGCCATAGCTGTATAAAGAAAAACCAGACCTCTATTAGTACATAAATTAATACTAAAGACTTGGACTTTAGTCTAAAGTTTTTCCCAATATTTTTACGAACTGGTAGCCTCAACCTCCAATTCGAGGAATTACTTTAATTCCTTAATGGGTACTAGATCCACACAGACTACACACGAGCCCAACTTTGGTTAGTCAACCCATGTGCATCTATGGGTAGGTTCTTAACCAGTTGTTTCTCTAAACAACTTCTAGTAATTGATTTTGCCACAGAACTTAATCAGTAGGCTTTGGCCTCCACTGAAAAGATCTGGTTAGGTCCAACCATTAACATGACTTAATTTGGTGAATCAGACCTGTTGGGTATAAAATACCCACAGCCGAAGTTCTCAGCAGAATTAGCTCAAGGAGGACTCCGCCCGGACTCCTACGGGAGCCAGACTCCACCGACAACTTCAACCACAAGTAGACTCCACCCGAACTCCTACGGGAGCCGGGCTCTGTCCTCAACATCAACTGCCGGTAAGCCTTGTCCGGACTCCTACGGGAGCCGGACTTCGCCTTTGACTTTAATTGCAGGAAGACTCCGCCCGGACTCCTACGGGAGCCGGGCTTCATCCTCGACTCCAACGGCTGCAGACAGAGTTCGTCCGGACTCCTACGGGAGCCGGACTCCGCCGACAACTTCAACCGCAAGTAGACTCCGTCCGAACTCCTACGGGAGCCGGGCTCCGTCCTCAACATCAACTGCCGGTAAGCCTTGTCCGGACTCCTACGGGAGCCGAACTTCGCCTTTGACTTTAATTGCAGAAAGACTCCGCCCGGACTCCTACGGGAGTCGGGCTTCATCCTCGACTCCAACGGCTACAGACAGACTTCGTCCGGACTCCTACGGGAGTCGGACTCCGCCGACAACTTCAACCGCAAGTAGACTCCGCCCGAACTCCTACGGGAGCCGGACTCCGTCCTCAACATCAACTGCCGGTAAGCCTTGTCCGGACTCCTACGGGAGCCGGACTTCGCCTTTGACTTTAATTGCAGGAAGACTCCGCCCGGACTCCTACGGGAGCCGGGCTTCATCCTCGACTCCAACGACTGCAGACAGACTTCGTCCGGACTCCTACGGGAGCCGGACTCCGTCGACAACTTCAACCGCAAGTAGACTCCGCCCGAACTCCTACGGGAGCCGGGCTCCATCCTCAACATCGACTGCCGGTAAGATCTGTTCGGACTCCTACGGGAGCCGGACTTCGCACCTGATTTTGATTGCAGGGGACTCCGCCCGGACTCCTGTGGGAGCCGGGCTCCGCCCAGACTCCCACGGGAGCCAGGCTCCGCCCACGACTCCAACCGCAAGGAGGACTCCGCCCAGACTCCTACGGGAGCCAGACTCCGTCATCAGCTCCGAGCGCTATCGAACTTCAGCCGACGGATCTGCACTCCCTGGCAGGCCATAATAACGGTCACGATCCTGCTCCACTTCCTGCGGTAGATTCCGCACAGCTCCATCACTCTCTGACAGGTCGCAGTAACGGTCACAGCACTGCTCCACTTCCTACGACGGATTCCGTGCAGCTCCATCACTCCCTGACAGGCCGCAGTCACGGTCACAGCACTGCTCCACTTCCTATGATGGATCTCGCGCAGCTCCACTACTCCCTGGCAGGTCACAATAACGGCCACGATCCTGCTCCACTTCCTGCGACGGATACCGCGCGATTCTCCCATCCGCTGGCAAGTCGCGACAACAGACGCCGCTCTACTCCCCGCGACAGACTCCACGTGGCACACCCCGGTGATAGCCACGGGTCCACTCCACTACTCTTCGCAGCAAACTCCGCCTGACCCTGGACAGCCCACTGCCAGACAGTTACAGATGTCGCTGTCAGGCTACTGCCCCCTCCGCCTATAAAAGGGGGCTCTAGATACGTTATTCAATAGGCTTTCATCTAAAAACTCTGCTAAATTCTCCATTCGAGCACTCCATTCTTGTTGAGGCAGAGAACTAACTTGAGCGTCGGAGGGTCTTGCCGGAGCAACCCCACCTCCGGTTTAGATTTCCTTTGCAGGTCCCGGTGGCGACCGCGACTTCCTTGACTCCAGCTTCTCCGGCGCAAGCGGATTTTTGCACCAACAGGACCAATAAATGATCAGGTCCGACTTTGGCCGGCCAACCTAACCACCATCAGAAAGACTCAACCAAATTATCATATTATGAATGATAATTCCATTAGCCAATGAGCACCAGGCCTTTGGGCCTCCAATGATCATTGAACTAATGGACTCATTATCACTCACTTAATGGGAGGCATTGACTTAGTTATCATTATAACTTAATCATTTTAGGGACCTAATAATTTTTGAGGATTTTATTAAAGGATAGTAGAGAAGAAATCATCCAGTCAATTTCAATCCTCCCACTGACTTCACCAAGTCAGATTAAAAAAGGATTTAATTAAAGCTGGCATTAGGAGCACCTAAATCAGTCACACTGATTTACCTAATGACATGGGTGAGCTCTAATCACCAAGTGATCTAATCAAAATCTAACTTACCAGATTGGCCAGGTAAGTGAGATCAGTGGTAGGGATTTGCCATTAACTCGTCAATGATCGAATCAATGCGAGTAGCTCCCGCTTAAGAACCACTGGTCAAAACTACCGAACTTACCTTAGACACCAACCGGTTCATTAGTTTTAATTTTGATCAACTTAGTAAATAGGGCTCCACCGCGTAGCCATGAATTAAGTCCATCTTGGTCTAGTTAAAGATATGGATTCATTCAACTACAACTATTGAAGTTGAGTCTAGAGTATCCTTGACCTAATCTAATTCAACTTTTGATTAGATTTGACCAATTACTCCATTTAGTCCATTTTTTAAACTAACCTTAGGTCTAACCCAATTATGGATCTAATTCATCTAACCCATTGACCCACAAGTTTATGCAATTGTCTTAGGTCTTAATTCACAATTCTAGACCTACTAGACAACACTTAATTCTTTTAATTAAGTACTTGGGCTGATGGGTCAGGGTTTGGTATTTCGAAAATAATTTTCAAATTTTGAAAGATTTTATTTTCTGTTCACCAAATGTGTTGACTCATTTCACAAACGGGTTAACACATTTCATAAACAGCAATCCTATTGCTCATTTCATAACAGAAAATAACTCAAAATAAATCATGAATTTTCTTTTAGATCTAATCTAACACATTCATGATAAATTTTATAATTAAGTCCTTTCGCTGCTTCATCGGCATGAGATATAATTGCATCGGCACCCCTACCGTCATAGGAGACCCCATCGAATGGAAAGAGAGGGCCTTTAAACCCTACTTTTCTCCTATGATCGGACGGCCATGGTAACCAACCCAATTAGATTACTTGCTACTTTGATCAAGTATATCTAAATATACCAATTTCAAAATTTAAATTTTGAATTTCAAATTTTAAATTTCAAATTTTAAATTTAAAATTTCAATCAAATTTAAAATTTTGAATTTTCAATCTTTGAATTTTAAATTTTGAATTTTGAATTTCAAATTTCAAATTTTGAATTTTAAATTTTAAATTTTAAATTTTAAATTTCAACCAAATTTCAAATTTCAAATTTTCAATCTTTGAATTTTAAATTTTGAATTTTGAATTTCAAATTTCAAATTCGAAATTTCAAACAAATTTCAAATTTCAAATTTCAAATTTGAAATTTCAAACAAATTTCAAATTTCAAATTTTAAAATTTAAATTTTAAAATTCAAAATTTAAATTTCAAATTTCAAATTTGAACTTATAGATTACACCTTAATCTACGCATGCATATGTATATCATATTCTAGAACCATACTCTGATACTATTTGAAGTGAAAATTCAGTGCAGGGGCAAAATGATAATTTTAAAATTTTTTCAAAATTATTATTTTATAGTAAAATTATTAATTAATCTCATTAATTAATACTAATTAATCCTACACTAGGATCTAAATATGATACAACAGCATGCATTTAAATTTGAAATTCAAATTTGAAACAGTAAACTTTTTACTGTACTGTATTCAGAACACATCACCTTTTGTGGGTAGTCGATCATCGCAATCTGATCCCCATCGAGGACTCTGATCATCACATCGTAGTCACACTAGTGTCTGACCTCTGTGGATCATCCACACGAAGCTCCCATCTGATCAGCTCCTCACGAATGCTAGTTCGTGATTTCACCCTTTTGATGGTTGATGTTGATCGAACTCCTTCGATCGATGTGTGCTGACTCCTCGGATGCTTCGGATCGTCTGCACGATTGGTTGAGAGGCTAATGGATCTCTCCCTAAAATTTGGTAGACTCACGACACTCGTGGCACACCAATCTCACTTCCCGAATCCTAGGTAGAAACCTTAGGGTACACACCAAAAAAACCTGCGCCCAATTTTTTTCTTTTCTTTCTTTTTCTCTCGAAAGGTTTTGGACCTTCACCTCATGAACAAGGCTTCCTCATGCCCTACTTTCTTTCTCAAAATTTTTCTATGCATGCCCCAGCTCCCTATCTCTTTTAAAATAGTTCAAAACGTGTCTTATCCGCGTGAGAGGATAAAGACAAGTGGTTACACATTTGAATTCAAATCAAATTTGAATTCAAACTAAAACCAACTCATCCCTATCCACTTGGGCGAGAGAAGAGAAGGGCGTGGACTCTTTGTGCATGGAAAGATTTCATGAGAAACTCTTTCTCGTGTGAATTATGTGGCGCACAAGATGGATAAGCTTGAAGGCAAAAGAGATAAGTTATCCATTCAAATTCAAACACGCTTTGAATTTGAATGGTTAACTAATCAGCTTTATCCATCCATATGGTGCACAAAAGTGGGCGTGAGAAAGGCTTTGCGTGAGAAAAAATTCATGAGAAGTTTCTTCTCGTGAATTCAAATGGGCGCAGAGATTTAAGGTGGTGCAGGGATTCAAATTCAAATGGTGGTTTGATCTTAATTGAACCAACCTAATCAAAATAGGTTAAGCACAATTAGACTAAATTAAATCTAACTTAATTAGACTTAATTAGGCTCAATAAAATTCTAATCAAATCAAAAATTGACTAAGCCCAACCCCTGATCAAATCAGAGACCAAACCATCTCGACGATTAGGTCAACTCTTAACCTAATCGGGTCAAACCCAACTGAATCCAATTCAATTGAACTTGATCTAAAAATAATTACTCAATCAAATTGAGTTAATTAGTGATCAAATTACTAATAAAACCTCTCATAATTATTGAGTCCAAATTCGATGGGCAATCGGGTATCAAAGTCCATCAATATGAAACCTTGATCGAAGAGTTCAAATTTCAAATTCAAAATTTAAAATTCAAAATTTTGACCCCGGTACCCAAAATATGTGAAACTCATGATCAGAGAATCTTAATTCTCAATCATAGAGTTTCAAACACATAAGACTCATAATCAGCCATCAGATCAGAAAGGAATCTCTAATGTGTGTGACCCTGCAGGTTCGAACCTAAGCCGGTAGCACAGGAACCAATTCCTGTACTAATCGAAGTGACCATCTAGCAATGGTACCCGACGATCGGATAGGTCGAATAGTCACAATCGCAACATTCAGAACCTACGTGAATATGGTTACCGTATAATTCATTCCTTTTGACCCCTATGTTTAGGATGACTCAGGATTAAACTGTCAACCCTGATTAGATCATCCGAGTCATGTTCAACTCAAACAGTCCTGTGACTCCTCACTAGAACTACCCTGGTCAAGATTTTGCTAAATTGAAACACGACTGTACACAGCTCCTGAACTGGAGTGGTCAATCCCATCTTGACACACGCACCGACAAGTCAAGTACTTGACTACACCCAACAGCCTTCCATCACTGAATTAGAAATTCAGGTAGTCCAATGCTTAAGTACAGTGAGTTACTTGCAAGTCACCGTGGCGGTCTCAGATCGGAGGGACAGTTATATCCATATCCCATCGGAGCAAATCTTGATAGCAGAAATAGCTTCGGAGTTGGTCACGTTCAGTGCAGATGTACCATTACATCTCACCTGTATGCCATACCAGTGTCTCCACACTCCTTGGTTATGAGGACAACCAACCCATATGGCACACAATGACCTATACTCGATAAACGTTGTCGTCCTTGGTAACAACGTATCATTTGGTCGCGAACAGGTTTAAGGACTAAGCGACAAATCCTCCTTTGTCGAGTCTAAATAGTCCTAAGAACTTCACCACAACACAGGAGTTCATTAGAAGATGAAACATTTGTGATGAAAAAATACCAAAATAATTTTTATTTATTTATAATTCATGTACTAATACAAAAAGAGCATAATCGTCAACAGGCTGACGATTGGCTTTGGGACACTATTCCCAACAATAACTGTAGCTAGGAGTTCACACTTTCATTCTACTAGATTGCCACTATATATTGCTAGGAGTCATTAATGGATTGTAGGACTCATCAGGTATTATCTTGATAATCGATGATCCTTAAAGGATAGGGTTAGAATTATTCCAACCCATCGAAAAGAGTTTCAATGATATTGTGATGGAGATCACAATATATCTCACTATCAGATGGAATGGAATCTATGGGATAACACATTAAGGGATTTAATCTTGAATTAACCAATTAGACTTATAAAGTTCTAATTAGATTAAGATTTATTGAAATCCTATTGGGTTTAAGAGAACCATGCTAGCACATGATTAAACCTAATTCTTATCTGGACTTCGATTGGATCAAGTCTATTACATTGAAGCTAACGTAAATCCATTATGGTTTAGCTGGATGTCTAATTGTGAGTCCAAGAGGATTAGATTAAGTTAATGAGTTGGCTAAATTATCTCCTCATTTATTTTCTGATATTGTGTGTGGAATTAACAGAAAGAAGAGATGGCGCCATGCATCTCTTTTGGAAAGTTTAAGGGGCGCCAACCTTGGATTGACGTGAGGAAAAGAGAGGGACCCACCCCCTCTCTTACATTGGCATGGAAGGAGAGAGAGAGAGGGGCTACACCTCCTCTCTTGTGCATAAAAAATCCTAAGGGGTGCCAACACTTGGCGACCCAACTACCTGCCCTCTATTTTTAGGGGCACCCACTCAGTCTGCTTTTTCTGACTGGGGCACCCCATATGCTTGCCAAAAGAGGTTGAGATCCTACCAATTAAATCTGATTTTAACAAAAAATAATTAGATTAAAAAGATAAAAATTTTTATGAGATAAGAACTAGCCTTTCTAAGTTAATTGGTTCTTGATTTGGATCAAGAAAGGGTCTATATAAAGAGACAGTCTCTTAGGATTTTAGAATATGAGAAATCAAAACTCTTCTCTCTTTTCTCCTTGCCTTACCCTCTCTCTCTTCTTTTTTCCACACCCAAGGGTTGGGTGTTCATCTTCCATACGTCAAGAAGAAGAAGGGTCTCTTCTACAGCAAGGAACAAGGAGAAGAAGGCTGCTATTCAAGGATTGAAGTTGTAGTCAAGATTATATATTGATCAAGATTCAAAGAGGCATAGATCCTACTTAGAAAAAAAGGATCTACTATAAGAAGAAGGATTCAATGTTGATTTCGATGGATATCTGTAGAGGCCAGACAAGTGTGCGGCTCAAAGACTTTCGAATCTGAGATCATCGATAGCGGTGAATTTTTATCCATGTGAAGGTATTGAGATTTGATCTCATACTTATTTTAATTTTTAGGTTATATTCATGTCTTTATTTTTGGGCTTAGGTAGGATTACATGAGATTTAATGCATGTGGGGTTAAAGAGTTTAACTCGATTCATTTTCCACTGCTATTGAAAAGATTTTTGAAATCCATGCATGCATTCTATCCGATTTTTTAACAGTGGTATCAGAGCCACTGATTTTTAAAGACATGTATAATCTAATTTTTATCTTAGATCTAAAAATTTTATTGATTTAAAATTGATCTTGTGCTGGTATAAGGTTGTCCTAGTATAGGGTTTACCCCATATATTGAAAAGATTGTCCTCGTACAAGATTGATCGATTTCGAGAACTATTTTCGAAATGATTAAATCAATCTTTTAGATCTCAAAATTGACGTATATGATATATCTTATTTTATATTTAGATCTAAAATTAGAATGATTAAATGTTCGTATTGGACTGATATAAGGTTGTCATGATATAGGGTTTACCCCCTATATTGAAAAGGTTGTCCTAATTTGATGCGAATCAATTTTTTAAAAAATATTTTTAAAATATTTTAATCATTATTTTTAGATCTAATTATACATATATTTGATATATGTATTTTTAGTTTTAGATCTAAAATTTGATGAATATATGATACATGTTTTAGTTTAGATTTGAAACTACACACACAGATATATATATGTATATATAGAGACACACACACACATACATACATACATACATACATACATACATACATACATACATACATATATATATATATATATATATATATATATATATATATATATATATATATATATATATATATATATATATGAATGATATATGACATTAGGTTTAGATCTGAAACTATTTCAAGATCATAAGCCACTAATGCATGCAATGAAATATAATCTTAAAAAATTATTTTTGGATCTGAAAGTTATGTTATTGCATGTGGGTATGGGATGAACAAATTAGGTCTAATGATTAAACTATAATTAGAATCAAATTGATTAGATCAGACTAGAACCCATTGTCGATTTTGAGTAGTTGATTGAACTTAATCAATGGTTGATTATGATTAGATCAAAAGGGGTTCAATATCGAGTTTAGTTGCAGTTGGTCACATCGATTCATGTTTTGATGTGAGTTGATTAACTCAAGATCAAATTTGGCTTAGTGGTTTGGAGCTATCCTGATCGATTCTAATCGACCAATTTGATGTCTAAGGTAAGTATTTGAAAGTGGTTATTTAATTAGTTCCATTATTTGACCTGATCAATTTTGATTGGTGTCTAAGGAAAGTAATAAGGAGACCTTCACTCATCTTAACTTACCTGACCATCTTGAGAGATTCAGTTTCATGCTAGGTTACTTGTTGACTCGAGTTCACCTATACCGACTAGGCTGGTTAGATATGTGGATATGCTGACCTGAATTTGATCAGTTAGATGCTATATCTACTGATTTAGAAGATATCTAAATCTAAATTTTCTCACTAAATATTAAGTTTAAAGGTCTTCCATCGTTGTAGAGATGTGGGTGCCTTCCTGACATTAATCATTCTCAGCTGGTTATAGTGGTTCGGTTGTATCGAAAAGGTATAACCACTCTATTGGCATTTGATGTCTCGAGGTAGAGATGGGATTGGGCCCAATAACTATTAGGTGAGGATCTCAATAATAGCTTTGCACCCACTGATGAATGATAGGTCTGACTTAACTAAGAAATGTGTCAATAACTGTTTGGTGAGGCCACAGGACTTAGAGATGAAGCCCACTGCATCTTACTTTGTGAAGCAATAGATAAAGTGTTGTCCACTCATTGGTTTGTTCTCACCAATAACTGTTAGGTAAGGTATGTATAAATTAATGAGACTGCTGTACCAACTTGAAATTGATCACGTATAGATTTTCGTTTCTCCACCTGAGGAGTATGGGAGATTCGAAGAAATAGTGGAGTCTTTGTTTGTTTTTAAAGTCCCTAAAACAAATATTTTATAAGTACAAACATCTAACTGGAAACTGTTCTCTCTGCAGATAACCATGTCAAGTTCCAACCCCTTAGCCCGTATCCTAGATACCAATAGATTGATCGGTACAAACTACAAAGACTGGCTCCAAAATTTGAGAATTGTTCTCAGTTCTAAGAAACTTACCCATGTCCTTGACCAGAATGTGCATGTGTGACCAGCTCATCCATCCCCTGAACAATGAGCCACACTTGAGAAATGAATGAATGAAGATAACAAGATGAAGTGTTATATTTTAGCATCCATGTTCAATGATCTTCAATGATAGCATGAAGACATGAGGACTACCAAAGAGATGCTAACCACCTGCAAGAGTTGTATAGTGAGCAGAGTCGTACAGCTCATTTTGAGGTGTCCCACAGACTATTCAGAGCAAAAATGCATGATGGACTATCTGTCAATGATCATTGTTTGACAATAATCAAGGACATCGAGGAGCTTCAGAAGCTCGACATGAACATGGACAAGGAATTACAGATGGATCTGATCCTCTAGTCTCTTCCTGATTCGTAGGGGCAGTTCATCAGGAACTACCATATGAACAAAATTGATAGCACTTTGTCTGAATTATTGAACATGCTGGTAACAGTAAAGGGCACCTTGAAGAGTTCAAAAGGTACAGTTCTGACTGTGGAGCGGACTTTCTCTAAGAAAAAATCTTCTTTCAAGAAGAAGAAGAAATCTGCAAAGAAGCAAAAGAACGAGGTCAAGCCTAAAAAGTAGGTTTCGAAGAAGGCCGACAACAAGAAAAGTATTTCCATTGCAACATCAAAGGCCACTGGAGAAGGAACTGTCCAGCTTACCTGGCAATTGTCAAGAGCAGGGAGAAGGATAGGCCTTCTGAAGGTACATCTGATATGCTCATTATTGAAACTAATCTAACAATTTTTTCTTCTTCTAGTTGAATTCTAGATTCTAGTTCAAGTGCTCATTTGTGCACTTCTATGTAGGATCTTGAAGAAGTAAAAGGGCTGAGGGAAGGCAAGATCACTCTCTAGGTCGGTAATGGAGCAAGGGTTATGGCTATAGCCATTGGGACGACCTATCCTTTACGATTACCGTTAAGCGTTAGTTTAATTCTTAAAGACTGCGATTATGTACCTGTAGCCAGTAGAAATTTAATTTTCATATTTATGCTGGCACAGGATAACTATAATTTTCATTTTAATGAAGACATATATTTGATTTATTTTGAAAATAAAGTTGTTGCACATGCTTTCTTCATTAACAGTCTTTATTATTTGCATATAGATATGAGTGTCAATATTAACGAGCAAACTGTGAATGCCATAGGATTTAAGAGACTTAGAGATAGGATTAGCTAAAAGTATCTGTGGCACCTTAGGCTAGGCCATATAGGAGAGAACAGACTCAACAAACTAGAGAAAGATGATCTTCTCGGATCATTGACTTTCAAATCTTATCTGATTTGTGAATCATGTCTTGAAGAAAAAATAGCCAAGCTGTCCTTTGTGGGATAAGGGAACAGGGCCACTGAGATATTAGCCCTGATACACACTGACATGTGTGGTCCATTCAATATACAAGTCAGGGATGGTTATATCTACTTCATAACTTTCACCGATGATTATTTATGATATGGATTTGCATATTTGGTGCACCGTAAGTCTGAAGCCTTTGAAAAGTTCATAGAGTTCAGATATGAAGCAGAAAAATAGATCAAAAAATCCATAAAAGTTCTTCGAACAGATCGAGTAGGAGAATACCTTAGTGAAAAATTTCGGACCTATCTCAAGGATAATGGCATAATCTCACAATAGACATATCCTGGGATGCTCCAACTCAATAAGATATCTGAAAGAAGGAATCGGATCCTATTAGATATGGTCCGGTCTATGATGAGCTTCACAGATCTTCCTATCTTTCTCTGGGGTTATGCATTATTTTCTGTGATTCATCTTTTGAATCGAATTCCCTCTAAATCCATTTTTACCACACCATATAAGTTATGGCATGGTAAAAAGACAACACTTGGATATCTCAAGATTTAAAGATATCTGGCCCATGTCAAGCGACAGCAGGCGGACAAGTTAGAGGTTAGGTCCTTTAGGGCTCGCTTTATAGGATATCCTAAGAAAACTATGGGATACTACTTTTATCTTCCTGAGGATCACAATGTGATTGGGAGCCATCATGTAATTTTTTTAAAAAAAGTATTTATCCAAGATGGAGGCAGTGGGAGGAAGATTTTGAAGGAAAAATCATCTTTTTTCTTGTAGGATCTTCCAGATTTCATCAAATCTGGGGTGGAATAATTTTAAAAAAAATTTTATCTTACATTTATTTCAGATCTAAATCTCTAGATCTAATTTTATTATCTGATATTAATTCAAAAATAAATCTAAAAGTATGAGGAAACATGAAATACCTCAAGGGTAATCTGATTACCCTGCAGATGATCGCAGCAAGCCTGAGGTTCTGATTTAACCACGTAATCGTTTGGCCTCTACCAGTATCTACTCAGGCAGGATCTGGATCATCTTCTCCTCACAAATCTTTGCTCCAAAAATCAAAACTAAATCTGATTAGAAAGATCTTCAAAAGTCTTTCTGAAGTTGGAGCAACAGCTTGTCGAAAAACTCCTGCAGCCTTTTGTTCAAAGCGTCACCACATCTTGATCCTTCACCAGATGGATGCCCAACTTTTTGAACATGAAGAGGGGAGAGGGAGCACTAGGGAGGACATAGAGAAAAGGAGGGGCAGCTGGCTTTTGCTGGGTAGGGAGCAGAATCTCTAAACCCTAGGCGCAGACAGGGTTTATATAGACCCTGCTGCGCTGCGCAGTGCCACATCATTCGACCAATTAGAAAATTTCAATAAATCCAAAAAAATTTTAATTGATGGAGTGATATCATCTGATCATATCAAATAAGAATCCCTACCCTCTCTCCTATGTTGGCACCATCTTTGGATAAGCACAAGGGAGATGGCGTCCAAGAGTTTATGTTGATCAAGACTCCTCTTGATCTTTATCCACTTGGGGCGCCCTCTTTATCCAATTGGGCTCATGCCATAATTTGATTATGGCACCTAATTTGATGCTAATTTGGCATATGGACACTCCACAAAAATCCTTGAATAATCTGTTGTCAAGTGGCCTTCAGTTTAAGACCCATATGTCAACATTTGACAGATGTCCTAAAATGAAAATGGCAGGTGTCAGGAATTAGCAAGTGTTGTCTTAAATTCATCTCATGAATTAAGACAAAACTTTTTTGAGCTAGAAAAGCTTCATTTAGACTGAGAGAAACCTTCTCAAGATTCTTTGGGTGAGTCAAATCACATTTGGCTCAGTCGAGATAGAAAAGATTACACGAGGAGAAAATTAGGCTCAATCGTATTCTAGCATGATTTTTTTGAACCTAATTGGATCTAATCCAAATCAATTGGGCTAGCTCAATTGATGACATCTAGATCCTAACCCTTGTTAGTGTAATTAAAATGAAAATGGCAGGTGTCAGGAATTAGCAAGTGTTGTCTTAAATTCATCTCATGAATTAAGACAAAACTTTTTTGAGCTAGAAAAGCTTCATTTAGACTGAGAGAAACCTTCTCAAGATTCTTTGGGTGAGTCAAATCACATTTGGCTCAGTCGAGATAGAAAAGATTACACGAGGAGAAAATTAGGCTCAATCGTATTCTAGCATGATTTTTTTGAACCTAATTGGATCTAATCCAAATCAATTGGGCTAGCTCAATTGATGACATCTAGATCCTAACCCTTGTTAGTGTAATCAAGTTAGGTTCAATTTTATATGATAATGAGATATGTCATGATCTCATCATCGACATCATCGAAACTCCTTTTGATGGACCAGAACTCTTTTGATTCATACAATTAGAATGATCGATCATCAAGATCATTCTAATTGCTCTCAAAATCCACCAGTGACACCTAGCAATATATGGTGGCAATCCATCAGAACTGAAGACGAACTTCTCGGTGCAGCTACCTATGTGATTGAGTTCCTCTATCATGAGTCCCGACTGAATTAGGGTTAAGGTGAACTCATCAAACCCAACATCAATCATATGAGTTAATCGATCGATCTGAGTCTGATGTGAAACCCTAATGGAAAACTCTTTTCCATTATTTTACTCTGCCATGGTCATGGGCTTATGGACTCGATCTTTCGATCACCATAGGACTACTCCTCTCATCTACCGAGGTTGATAGATCCCATCTTGGTGCGACCTAGTTCCTACAATGAATATGCTACAGCCAACATACACCTCAGGATTTCGAATGGCTAGGAGATCGAGTTATGGTGTAGTCAAATTATAACACACTCAAGGTGAACTGTCGATGCACCTCAGATCAAAGAACTAGACACACAACTACAGCATCGAGCTAGTCATCGACGAGAAGGTAGACTTCCTTATGACTGCTCGATATGGTCACGCTCAGTACTCTCATTCTCAATGAATATCTGTACTCTCACTTCAGTGTCTCTACACCATAGACTGAAGACACATCTATCTTAAGGAAGCGATTGTACACCAACCTTTCGGATTGATCACCATCTTCATGATGATCCTATGGTCCGGAGCTGTTTATGAGTTAGTTATGTAAATTCATGCCTTAAATTTTTAACTCTTGAAAATATGAATTGATATTTCTACTAACTCAAAGGATGTATCACAGACACAATGTATACAATGTGATAGAAGAATAACCCATTTATTGATCTATAGTCAAAATTATAAATTTGTCCTTAGATTTGTACAAGAATGTGTCAGTCAATCTGGCATCTAGGACACTCATCTAATAGATTTAGCTCAAAGAGAAAGTCTCCGAAGAGCATTGAGTCTAAGAACTTGAACCCAGTAGTGAGCTAGTAGATGTGATACCTCCTCTATCTTATAGATCAAGTAGGGTCTCCCATCTTCCTAAAAGATACTTAGGTATTCTTATAGAGGATTTAGAAGAAGCATTCCTTATTGAAGATAGAGACATTAGAAATGATCCTAAGACCTACGATGAGGCAATGTTAGATATTGACTTCGAGAAATAGATGGAAGTAATGAAGTCAGAAATTGACTCCATGCATTCCAACCAGATTTGGTCCTTAGTAGATCCACCTGAAAGTATTGTATCTATTGGGTGTAAATAAATTTATAAAAATAAAATTGGGTCAGATGGTAAGGTAGAGACCTATAAGGTAAGGCTAGTTATGAAAGGTTACAGTCAATGCGAAGGCATTGACTATCATGAAACTTTTTCATCTATGGCCATGCTGAAATCCATCCATACTCTGCTTATGATAGCAGTTTTTCATGATTATGAAATTTGACAGATGGATGTGAAAACTGCCTTTCTGAATGGATATCTTGAGGAAGATATCGATATAGAGCAGCCTTTGAGTTTCACATCTAATGATAGTGATCACAAGGTCTGCAAGCTGTAAAGATCTATATATGGACTCAAGCAAGCATCTCGAAGTTGGAACACTAGCTTTAATAATGTGATCAAAATATTTTATTTCATTAAAAATGAGAAGGAGCCATATATGTACAAAAAGTTTAGTAAGAGCACTGTCACATTTTTCGTATTATATGTGGATGACATCCTCCTGATTGAAAATGTTATTTTCATGCTGACATTGATCAAAGTATGATTATCAAAAGAATTCATCATGAAAACCTAAAAGAAGCTTCCTACATTCTTGGTATAAGAGTTTATAGAGATAGATCTAAAAGAATGATAGGACTCTCACAGTGAATGTACATAAAGGAGATGCTGAAGAGGTTCAGCATAGAAAACTCCAAGAGGAGAACTTTTGCCCCTTAGATATGGCATTCATCTCTCCAAAAAAATGTATCTTGACACACCTTAGGAGATCCAATTCATGAGCAAGATCCCTTATGCTTCGGCAATAGGGAGCTTCATGTATACTATGTTATATACATGACCTGATATATCCCTTGCCGTGAGCATTACGAGCAGATATCAGGCAAATCTAGATGAAGAACACTGAATTATTATGAAAAATATACTTAAGTACTTGAGAAGGACTAAGGATTTGTTGTTGGTCTTTGGTGGAGGATTGGAGCTGAAAGTTGAGGGATACATCGATTCAGATTTCATGACTGATGTCGATGATAGAAAATCTACATTGGAGTGTATCTGAAGGGAAGCGTGGTGGTTTTGTGCATGTATTTTTTAAAATTTTTACAATGAAACATGCATAGATTAAACAATTTGATTTACAATGCATGCATAGTTCAAATCTAAAACTACTATATAGGATCTATGATATAAACTAATATACATATATGTAAATCTGAAATCTACAATTCAGCAAGTGTAGATCATATCTATATGTAATTAGATCATATCTAAATTATATTTAGATCTATCTAAATTATATTTAGATCAATCTAAATATGAATTGAGTTCAAAACTCTATATCTGAGCATGGATAGTAGGTCACCGCAAATGAAATCCATGGTAGTTGGTTCTTTATGATGCTCAACAGCCGCACATGCGTCTGACCTCTATGGGTATCCACACGAAGCCCTTATGCTGATCGATCTCCCTGAAAGTGCTAGCTCGCAAATATATCTTTTGTTGACTGATCTAAGAGGAATATGAAGAAGATGAAGAACAAAGAGACCCTGTCTTTTTCTTTCTGGATCCACGCATTAGATCTCTATGATAGAGATCAAGAGAAGAACCTTTTCTTCTCAATTCTTTCATGCATAAGAGAAAACTTTTTTCTCTTCCTTACACACATTTAAGAAGAACTTTTCTTCTCGAATTTTCTATGATAAAAATCAGATCTAATCTGATTTTTTATGTAAAAAATTATTTAAATTTTCATGCTCTAGAAAAATCAAAAGAAAGACCTAAGAGAAGAATCATTCTTCTCTTTTCTTCTCCATTTTTCTCTTTGATCTAGAGCCTTAGGAATCTCCAATACCTAATCAAATTTTTTTGATATTTTTTCTTTAAATTTTTATGTTAAAAATTAGATCCAATTTAATTTTTATCCTAAAAAAATTAAAAAAAAATTTGAAAGAAGAATACCTTCTCTAAAACTGCGCACAAGAAAGAAGATCTTTCTTTTTTCTTCTCTTCCTCTCATTGCGAAGAACTTTTCTTCTCCAATTTTCTGCTGTAAAACCAGCAGAGGAGCCTCTCTTTCATGCCTAAGGACCAACAAGTAAAGCTCACAAAATCTCTTCTAAAAGGGTTGGAGAAGATTCTTGGGCATGTGGGATTTGGGGCGTCCAACTCTTGGATGCCCCCACCTTTCTTTTTGGCGACATGGAGAGGGGAGGCGCACTCCTTTCTCACAGAAGAAATAAGGGGGCATGGCATCTGATTTTGGGCATGGATTATTCACCGTGAAAAGAGGTGGGGTGTGGAGAATTTATAAGTCATGGGTTTAGGGAGTTGGTTAAGTCCTATTCCAAATAAGACTCATGAATCTTGATCAAACTCTAACTAATTCTTGGATCTAATCCTAATCAATTTAAAAATTAATTATAATAAACTAACTAATTAGATCCTAATCCAATTATGAAACTAATTAGGCCCTAATTCAATTAAAAAATTAGTTAGATTAAGACTTCATCAATCCAAAGATTTATTCTTCTCATCCTATTAGATACCAGGAAAGCTTTTGATAATAGGGCTTGACTATCAAACCTATTATCCAATAGAGTTTGATCTAATCAAACCAAAATCTCAATTCAAAATTTAATTTGCATCCCTAAGATCAATTGGAATAAACCCTATTATCTATTAGGACCGTATCAAAATAAACCTAACTGAATTCAATTCAATTAGATCTGATCCAATCTCCATTGCTTAATCAAATTGAGCCAATTAACAATCAAATTATCAATTAATTATTTTTTTAATTTATCAATTATTGATAAATAATTTATTACAACCTTTGCATAGGATTAATCATCAATCATATTGATAATTAAATCCTTGAATGAGTCATAATCATCGATCAGCCATTTGATCAGATAGGTACTTCTATGTATGTGACTCCATAGGTTCGAACCTAAGTCGGTAGCACAAGAATAATTCTTGTACCAATCGATATAACTATCTAGCAATAGGACTCGAAGTTCAGATAGACCGAATGTATGCCCAGCAACACTCTAGAATCCATATGGCTATAATTACCGTATATATCATCTCTTTAACACTCGATGCTTAAGGATGACTTAGGGTTAAATTGTCAACCCTGGATGAGTGGTCCACATTATGTCTCAACCTCAAAAATCCTGTGACTTCTTACTAGGACTACTTTGTCCAAAGTTTTGCTGAATTGAAATATAGTGATGCATCATCTTCAATTTTACTTAGAGCTATCAATCCTATCTTGACTCATACTTAGACTTCACAAGTACTTGACTGTACCTAAAAATCTTCCATCATCGAATTAGAAATTCAGATAGTTCAGCACTGAAGCATAATGAATTGCTTATAAGTCACTGAGATAGTCTCAGATCAGAGGAACACTTATATCCATATCCCATCAGAGCAGCCCTTGACAGCAGTATGCTCCAAAGGTGGTCACGCTCAGTGAAATATACTCCTACATATTATCCGTATGCCATATTCGTGTCATCACACATCTTGATTAAGAGGACAACCAACTAATATGGTACACAACGACCTACACTCGATACAATTATCGTCTTTGTAATAATTGTATCACTTGGTCGTGAGCAGGATTTAAGAACCACAAGATAAATCATCTTTTATCATTTTGGAAGTAGCTCTAAGAACTTTGTTATAATATATGAGTTCTATTTAGAAAGATATATTCCTTATGATGAATCTGTCAAATAATATTTATCATTTTATAATTCATATATATGTATGGAGCACAATCATCTATAACCTAGATGATTAGCTTTAGGATATATTTTTGATCAACTCTCACTTGGACTAAAGCCAATCAGATCGGTATCAAATACCCCTCTTTCATTTAAGATCATCGAACTCCTTAGATCCGATTGCTCTAGTCAATGGATCGGCCAAGTTCTTCTTTCAGTCGATCTTTCTAAAGTCAACTTTATTTCAATCTTATCGAACAAGATGATAGTGATGCAGAAAATATTTGATTCTCAGATGGAACATCAGTTCTTCAGTTTTAGCTATGGCTCCAGTACTGCTGTCAATACAGAAGGATTGGACCATCAATGAGGGTGCCATTCCAAGCTTGCTAATGAACTTTCATAATCAAACAACTTCTTTACTAGTATCAAATACCGTAAAGAACTTTGTATTGCAAATAAAATTTGGCTACTGAACACTGCATGGAATCTGTTGGGTATAAAATAACCCCAGCAGAAGTTCGTAAAAGGCCGACCCTCCCAGGCCTCTTCCAGCTTCCGACCTTGTGCGACGTCTTTCTGAACCTGCCCGACCATCCGAGCTTCCACAATACTATCTGGACTCCCCCAGCAGTCGGCCTTCCACAGTGTCCTCCAGATTCCTCCAACGGATAAACTCCTATCGTGCCATCCGGACTTCTTCGATAATGAGCTCCTCCATTCATCTACTAGGCTACTCCAAATACTTTCTGAGCTTCACTATCAGCCGATTCTCTACAGTGATCGGCTATTCTCTGAATCTCTTCCAGACTTCTTCCAGCCACGATCGACTCTACTCCGAACCTCTATTGCAAGCAGACTTCATCCGAGCTCCTACAAGAGCCGGACTCTGTCCGAACTTCTACAACAGACGGACTCCACCAGTCAGATTTCTATTCCAAACTTCTTTCAAACTTCGTCAATGATCGAGCTTCTCCAGCAGCGGGACTTCTACAATAAGAAGTCTCCATCCGAGCTTCCACGATAACTGGTCTTCGTCCAGACTCCTACAAGAGCCAGACTCCGTTCGAACTTCTACAACAGAATTGAATCTCGGACTCCTCCAATGTTCGACCTTCCACAGTGTCCTCAAGATTCCTCCAGCGGACGAACCTCCACAATGCCATCCGAACTCTACTGTAGGTCGACCCTCTGCCAGATTCCTCATGAAATTGGATCCCTCCGACGGACAGTCCTTAGACAAGCTTCTACATCAGGCAAATTTCAGATGAACTTCTCTAGCAATTGGACTCCTACCGGACTTCTCCAATAGAAAGTCCCCATCCGAGCTTCTACAGCAGATGACTTTCGCCTGCAGCATCAGTGCCTAAGGCACCCGACAACAGTGGACTCGTCAGCAACCTTGAAAACATCCGAGCCTCTCTTAGATTGCTGAGGCAGAGAGCCAGTCCGCTCTCTCAGACATCCCATCCGAACTTCAGCCATCCAACCCGAACTCTCTGGCAAGTCGCGACAACGGACACCACTCCACTCTCCATAACAAACTCCACGTGGCTCTGAATGGCCCACTGATGCCACTACTCTCCGTAACAAACTCCGCGTGGCTCCGAACGATCTACTACCAGGCTATTACAGACGTCGCTATCAAATCAGTTACGCTCTCTCATCTATAAAAGAGATCCTCAGATACATTTTTCTCTAAGCTCTAGACTCTATCTCGAAACTCTGCTAAAATCTCATTCGAGTGCTCCACTTCTGTTGAGGCAGAGTACTGACTTGAGCATCAGAGGATCTTGCTGGAGTACCCCCAACTCCGATTTAGACTTCCCTTGCAGGTCCCGACGGTGGCCACGATCCCCTCAACTCCAGCTTCTCCGACGTCGACGGAATTCTACACCAACTGTTAGACTTCCCTTGCAGGTCCCGGCGGTGGCCGTGATCTCCTCAACTCCAGCTTCTCTGGCGTCAGTGGAATTTTGCACCAACAGAATTGGCGCTAGAGGAAGGGCATGCTGTGTCTTCGCAGTACCCTTGTTCTTAAAGGAGTACTCAACGGGATAGTCTTTGGTCATCTTCTTCGACATTTTCTCCTTCTTCTCCTGCCAGATCTCCACTTGATGCCTCCCCGAAAGGCATCCACCAGGCGATCCACGACCTCCGCGGCCAGATCTCAACGAGACCCGCAAGCTCCAGCCTCATCCCCAGTTTCTCAGGCTCCTCCTCCGATAACGGTAGTCGGTATGGAGCAGTTTGACCTGCTAGTTCAGCAGGTCAGAGGCCTCACCGAAGCAGTGCAGGCCATGCAGCAGCAACCGCAGGCATCTGTACGGTTGGAAAGAGTATCGTTGGAGTTCCAGAATCTGACGATCGGGTGGACTACTTGGGCCAGTCGCCCTATCTTCCCCGAAAAAGGGAAGCAAAAGATGGAGAGCCCTCCGTCCGATCACGATTCCACCCTCGGAGGGTCCCTACCTCCATTCTACCAGAAGACCCTCGAGACTCGCAGTCTAGAGGACTTCCTAGATCAAAGATTCCAGGAGATGAACCGACGGATCGAAGAGCTCCGCTATGCTCCCACTACTTACGGTGAGGACATCTGTATTGACCCTCCTTTCTCTCAAATGATTATGCAGGAACCAATCCCGCCAAACTTCAAGCTCCCCCAATTCGAGAGCTACGATGGGACTTTAGATCCGGTTGACCACTTGGAGGCCTTCCGGACAATAATGCTACTTCATGGTGCACCAGACGCCATCTTGTGTTGAGCTTTCCCGTCTACCTTGAAGGGAGCAGCAAGAAATTGATACTCAACACTGAAGTCGGGTACTATCTTCTTCTTTGATCAGATGAGCCACCAGTTTGTTGCTCATTTCGTTAGCAGCCGGCATCCCCGAAGAGATTCGGAGTCCCTCATCAACATCAAGCAGAAGGAGGGAGAATCCATCCAAACTTACGTCAATCGCTTTAACGCCACCGCATTGGAGGTCCGAAACTTGGACCAATCGGTTGCAATGGCCGCCCTGAAGAGCGATCTTCAAAAGAACGATCTTCTGTTCTTCCTGGAAAAGAAGTATCCCAGGGACTTCGCTGATTTGCTGGCTCGGGCCGAGGGATATGCCCGAACAGAGGAAGCCTTCAAGCTGAAGGATGAGGAGGCTGTGAAGGAGCGGCAGATGGAAGATTCCAGCAAGCTCATAGTTGAAAAAGGGCCGAGAGAAGCTCGGCCACATTCTCGAACTCCCTCCGGACACAAACATGTCCGAACTCCCCTCCGAGCTCATAGGCAGAGGAGCCTAGACCGCAGGGTTCGGCGGAGCTCTCCCCTAGAAAGATTCCACAGCTACGCCCCCCTGAATGCTCCAAAAGCTCAAGTGCTGATGGAGGTCAGGGAGCAGCTACCAAGGCCGAAAAGGATGCGCACACACCCCGAGAAGTGCAATCCTAACAAGTTCTTCCTCTATCATCGTGACCACAGCCACGACATAGAGGAGTGTATTCAGCTCCGAGATGAGATTGAGGAGCTCATCAGACGAGGTCGGCTCGACAGATCCATTCGACGCCGGCCTGAAGGTAGGGAAGATCGATCGAGGGCCCTATCACAACCGGAGCCACCAAAGAGGGAGGAACAGCCTGAAGATCGGCCTCCAATCAGGATCATCAATACCATCTCTAGAGGACCCCGATGGGGAGCAGACCTTCTGTGACTATGGGATTCGAAAAATCTACGAATGTATTATCGATAACTTTATCTTAAATAAAAGTTTCTTTCATATTCGCATATTTTTTCTTTTGGTACGAGCTTATAACAACAGGGAGTAGCTCCTTCAGACAATCGAAATTAAGCGTGTCAGGAACAAGAGAAAAATCTCATCCTGACACGAACGAAGGTCCGATTATTTAGAGATCGGATGGGGGGAGAGGCTCTTGCAACGGCCCTTATGCGCCCCCACAGCCATGTTAAGAACAGGAGGAGAACCTCATCCTAACATGAGCAAAGTTGAAGGCCCGATTATTTAGAGACCGGATCAGGGGAGAGGCCCTTGCAACGGCCCTTATGCGCCTCCACAGCCATGTTAGAAATAGGAGAAGAACCTCATCCTAACATGAGCAAAGTCGAAGGCCCGGTTATTTAGAGATCGGATGGGGGGGAGAGGCACTTGCAACGGCCCTTATGCATCCCCACAGCCATGTTAGGAACAGGAGGAGAACCTCATCCTAACATGAGCAAGGTCGAAGGTCCGGTTATGTAGAGATCGGATGGGGGGAGAGGCCCGTGCAATGGCTCTTATGCGCTCCCACAGCCATGTAAGGAACAGAAGGAGAACCTCATCCTAACATGAGCAAGATCGAAGACTCGATTATTTAGAGACCAGATGGGGGAAGAGGCCTGTGCAACGGCCCTTACGTGCCCCCACAGCCATGTTAGGAACAGGAGGAGAACCTCATCCTAACATGAGCTAAAATTGACTGTGTCAGAAACAGGAGGAGAATCTCGTCTAGGAGAACCTCGTCCTGACACAAATGAAGATCTGATCGTTCAAGACCGGATAAGAAGGAAAGCCTCTTCAGCGGCTCCTCTACACCTCTACAACCCTGTTAAAAGCAGAGGAAAAACCCTCACTCGAACAAAAAAAAAGGAGAGAAAAGGGGAAAGTGATGAGCCATGTCAGTGATAAGGGAAAAATAAACTACATCAAAGATACAAGGAACCTCATCTCAACGAGGAAGGAGACTCTCGTCAAAAACCCTCAGTCTCTAAGAGGGAACCCAACACTGGCAGGAGAAAATCGACTTCCTCAAGGTAACGAGAAGTTCGAGCCCCCAAGCTCGAGCACCGGGAGGAAGCGTCAAACTCGAGTGGCCTCGAAAAGACCTTCGATCATGAACAAAAAAGGCAAATCAACACGACGACGACCGGGAACCTTCAAACAACGTCGACATCGAACAAGACAAAAGACGAAAGAAGCTCGGTAAACAACAACTCAAAGTAAGAATAGATAAGGCAATGAGAAAATTTCTTTTCATTTCATTAGTAAAGTGTGCATTACAAAGCCTTTGAAGGCCAAAAAAGAAAAATGATAAGAAAAGAAAAGAATACATGGAAGAACAAAAAGTAAAAGAAGCTCTAAGGAAGCTCGGCTTCTTCCGACTTCGAACTCTCGGTTCCAGTCATTGTCAGGGATTGCTTTAAGTTTTTGACTTCTTTTTCTAGTTTTTTCTTTCTTAAAAGCATCTCCTGGTACATTTGGTGGAACCGTCGGCTTTCACCCTCTGACTCCCGAAGCCTCTTCCTCAGAACCTTGGACTCCGCCTCGGTATCCTTGACCGCCTGCTGCTCGTAGGCCAGCTGAATCTTCAGCCACTGCAGTTTGGCCTTCTTCTACCCAAGGGCCATGGACAGTTCTTTCATGGTCCCCCTCAAGGAACGAAGCTCATCAGAGCCTTGTGCAGAGACGGTCTGGACTCTCTCAGACAACTACCTCTGAAGGCGGACAACCTCGTCGGTCGCCGTCTTGAGCTTCTTTCGGTAGTCATCTACTTGCCCGCACCAGCCGACTCGATAGGCATCGTAGTTTGCCTCGACGTCCTGCAGCTGCTTCTGAAGGTCAGAAAATTTCTTCAACCAGTCTCGGTCGTGTTCGGCCTGAGTTGTGAGCCAGAATGAGCTCCCTTCCAACTGATCGATCTTCTCCTATGCAGCCGCTAGCTCGACCTCAAAGGAGCTGATCTTGGAAGCCTGAGTCCAAGATCAATCGCTGACATATTTTCGGAGTTTCTCAAGCTCCTTCACGAAGTCCACCTTCCTTCGGGTGTAGTCCATGAACCCCTTCTTGTGGAGGTCCTAAAGGCGAGTAGCCTCCGCGGTAGCTTCCGAATGGCTCTTCCTCAGCTGGTGAAGTTCGTCATCCAGTTTCTTTGATTTCTTCGTTAGGTGATGAACTTCTCTTCTGAGGTCTTGGATCATCGACTTCATAGGAATCTCCTGTGGTAAGGGAAGAGCTTCGGCAGGACACTGTCGTTGAGAGACAAGAGCATCACAACACAAATTAGTGCAAAAAAATAAAAGAGAAGAAAAAGAATGCAGAGTAAGAAAAAGGAGCTATCTGTAAAGAAGAATCCGATTTTGTTGATCAAACAGTTATTAAGTACAAGAGAACGAAAAAAAATTATAAAAAAAAAGAAAATATAAAATTAGAGGTTTCGGACCTCTGGGGTAGGAGTGGGGGAGCTCGGCACCCCCGAAAGGTCGGTCGCGACAGCCATGGCAGTCGAGGAAATCCCGACTGGAGGAAGACCGACAGCAGCTTCGGAAGGCCCGGCTTCATCATCGAATGTTTCATCCAAGAAGCCGAGGTCCAACTCGAAAAACTTCCCAACCACCTTCTCTTGGCATAGCTCGAAGCCCTTGATGAAGGCGGCCTGACCGAACTCGACCTTTAGATCCCTCATCTCGGAGAAGGTTTTAAACTCCTCCACTGTCCGGACCATTACTTCCGAAACCAGGGATGAGATCTGCACCTTCAACTTGGAGATCTCGGCCTCTGCTTTCTTTCTTTCCTCCTCCAAGGTGGCCCTCAAGTCTGTCGAGGTCTGCTCCTCCTTCTGTAGTGCCTCTTGGAGACCCGCGACTTCGGCGATCTTCTCCTTGAGGCAGACGGCCTCGCCCAGGCAGCTTTCCTCCACCTGGGCGGCCTCCTTCTTGGCATTATTCATCACCTCGATGTTGGCGATGAGCTGATGTCCAATCTGTAAGAGCGGCCAGGAAGTCAATATAAAAGCTGAGGAATAAGCTAAGTAAAGAGGCGAGAAGAAGAAAGAAGGAAATTGACCTATCTCGAGAAAGGATCCCAGAGAGTCCCAAACCTGCTGCTCAGAATCGACGTGGACGATCCTATGGATGACTTCGGGCAGGACGCACCCGTCGACCAATCTCTTTATTAAATCCCTATTGTTGAAGGGATTCTCCCCTAGATCCTCTTCAGAGCCGTCGGCCCCCTCGATGGCCGCCCTGTTGCTGCGGCTCTTGCTGGCCAATGTTTTCTTTCTCCTCCTCCGTTCGGCCCCCGGTGCCTCCTCGGGCCTAGCCTCTGGGGCAGAAACCTCGATCGGGGGGCTTTTTGAAGAGGCCCGGGGGACTGCGAGCTCGACGTCGGAGGGAATGTCGACGGCAATGGCCGCCTGGGCAGGCACGGCCAAGCTAGTCTCTTCTGCCCTTGCCCTCTTCACCGCCCCCGAGGATGCTGCGCCTTTCCTTTTGTGGGTCTTGAGATCCTAGGCTAGCATTCAAGCTACGTCAACATCCATGTCTGCAATAAAAGAGAATCGACATAGCTTAGCAAAAGAACAAGAAGAAAGGAAAAGCAGCGAATGATAAATATATATATGAAAATACCGACAGGGTTGAGAGGGCTTAGGCCGACATTGAACAAGAGTTATTCCTTCAAGAGGTTGGAAAGAAGAGGAGCTGGATAAGCCTCGAGTTTATTGGAGGCTTCGAGGTCATCTTGTCCCAAGTTGGGAGCCCAACGGACGGAATCCATCAGGAAGCCCCAGGGGGGCAAAACCCAGCTCCAAAGTCGGGCATCGGACATAGAAGTACCTCTCCTTCCAGTTGTGGATAGAAGAAGGGGCACCTTTCAACAACCCCTTTCTACCGAATTGGGGGGAGAAGTACCACCAGTCCTTCGTCGAGGGATGACGCTTGAAGGTATAGAAATTTCTAAACAAAGAAAGAGTTGGCTGAACTTCAGCTAAACTACAGAGGGAAAGAAATTCTATCAAAAATCTAAAAGAGTTCGACGCTACAGAAACCAAAGAAATATTTCAGAAGCGAAAACAAGCAATAACGCAGGGTGGAAGCGGAAGTCGAAGCCCGGTGCGGAAAGCTTTTTGGTATAAACAGAAGCAGCCGGAGGGAGGGGCGCTAGCCCGGCCAGTCGGCCCAAGAAGTTCCAGCTCGTACTCCGAAGGAATCCCGTACTGAATCCTAATTAGTGAGAGTTTCTTCGAAATCAGAGAGCTGGGGATGGTGTCTGGTACAAAGACCAAACGAGGTTCATCTACAGAGTTAAGATTTAAGGAGGCTGGAACAGATGAATTTCTAGAACTGCTAGAGGAGGAAGTGTTGGAGGATATTTTGAATCAAGTGAAAACCCTAAAAGTCACAAAAAAATTAGAAAAAATAAGAAACAGGATGCTTGCAGAAAACCGAACAGGCAAAATATAAAGGAAGAAAAATGAAAGAAGAACAGCAAGAAAAAAAAAAGAAAGAGAGGGAGTTCTAGAACTAACCTAAGCTGGTCCGAGGGATGCAGAGATGCAAAAATGGGGACAACTCGAAGAACGCCTAAGACCGAGAAGGATGCTGGAGAAGAATAGGACTCTCAGGAAGAAGGAGGGACTGAAGAAACTCTCAGGCAAAGTGAGACCCCTGAAGAAGGAAGGCGGGTTTAAATAGGTGACGAGGTCCGATGCAATAATGATTGTGGATCTCCTCTGGCCAATCTACAACCGCCACGTATCCCACTCATCATGGCAGGCGGCTGAAAGCAGCTGACAACTGACAGAATCATTATTGCACCGTACCTAGAGCAATGCTCCAGCGAAAATTTCGAAAAAATCTTTTCGGATCGCCTCGATTTGAAAAAGCTCCAGCACCAGCGTGCCAAATGCCAAAATATTTGGAAACAACCGAGTGCGAAAATCGAAGAGGATAACTTCGACTGTGAAAATTTCTCTGTACTTCCTTCATTCAAAACTCAAACTCAAAAGTAAGGGGACTGGTGTTGGATATAAAATAACCCCAGCTAAAGTTCGTAAAAGGCCGACCCTCCCAGGCCTCTTCCAGCTTCCAACCTTGTGCGGCATCTTTCTGAACCTCCCCGGCCATCCGAGCTTCCATAATACCATCCGGACTCCCCCAGCAGTCGACCTTCCACAGTGTCCTCCAGATTCCTCCAACGGATGAACTCCTATCATACCATCCGGACTTCTCTGATAATGAGCTCCTTCATTCATCTACCGGGCTGCTCTAAATACTTTCTGAGCTTCACTATCAGCCGATTCTCTACAGTGATCGGCTATTCTCTGAATTTTTTCTAGACTTCTTCTAGCCACGATCGACTCTACTCCAAACCTCTATTGCAAGCGAACTTCATCGAGCTCCTACAAGAGTAGGACTCCATCTGAACTTCTACAACGAACGGGCTCCACCAGTCAGATTTCTATTCCGAACTTCTTCCAAACTTTGTCAATGATCGAGCTTCTCCAGCAGTGGGACTTCTACAATAAGAAGTCTCCATCCTAGCTTCCATGACAACTGGTCTTCATCCAGACTCCTACAAGAGCCGGACTCCGTCCGAACTTCTACAACAGAATTGAATCCCGGACTCCTCTAACGTTCGACCTTCCACAGTGTCCTCAAGACTCCTCCAATGGACGAACCTCCACAACGCCATCCGAACTCCACTGTAGGTCGACCCTCTGCCGGATTCCTCATGAAATCGGACCCCTCCGACGGACAGTCCTCAGATGAGCTTCTATATCAGGCAAATTTCAGATGAACTTCTCTAGCAATCGGACTCCGATCGAACTTCTCCAATAGAAAGTCTCCATCCGAGCTTCTACAGCAGATGACTTTCGCCTACAGCATCAGCACCCAAGGCACCCGATAACAGTGGACTCGTCAGCAACCTCAAAAATATCCGAGCCTCTCTTAGATTGCTGAGGCAGAGAGCCAGTCTGCTCTCTTAGACATCCCATCCGAACTTCAGCCGTCCAGCCCGAACTCTCTGGCAAGTTGCGATAACGGACACTACTCCACTCTCCATAACAAACTCCACGTGGCTCTGAACGGTCCACTGATGCCACTACTCTCCGTAACAAACTCTGCGTGGCTCCGAACGGCCCACTACCAGGCAGTTACGGACGTCACTGTCAAATCAGTTACGCTCTTTCGTCTATAAAAGAGACCCTCAGATATATTTTTCTCTAAGCTCTAGACTCTATCTCGAAACTCTGCTAAAATCCCATTCGAGTGCTCCATTTCTGTTCAGGCAGAGTACTGACTTGAGTGCCGGAGGGTCTTACTGGAGCACCCCTAACTCTGATTTAGACTTTTCTTGCAGGTCCCGATGGCGGTCGTGATCTCCTCAACTCCAGCTTCTCCGACATCGGCGGAATTCTACACCAACAGTTAGACTTCCCTTGTAGGTCCCGATGGCGGCTGCGATCCCCTCAACTCTAGCTTCTCCGACATCGATGAAATTCTGCACCAACAGAATCTTTCCAGCATGTCGCTCCTCTTTTAGGATAAAAATATAACCTGACACAATTTTATCATTTCGATTCAACTAGAAACTGGAATCAATATTCTATAGGTTTTAAGTCTGATTCTCCATAAACGATCCATTGATCCTTAGTATTTCATAAATACTTAAGGATGGTTCTCATAACCTTCCAAACTTTTATGGAGAACAAAGATGACAACCAAACTTTTATTTTCTGTAATATAGGGATGTCATTCCTGATTAAGAAAATTTCATCCAAATAATACAAAAAATACTATTACAGAACTATTAGCCCATTTGTACATTCAGGATTCTACTTCATTCTCAATGAAGCCATACATTCAAAACATATATTCTAACTCCAAGAAGCATGATTCAATCCGAACAGATTTGAGGATTGCCATAAACAAAAATATCTCATTATAGTCAATACTATAACTTTGATAAAATTCTTGACAACCAGACAGAATTAATAGATCTCCACCTTTCCATCTGCACCTCTTATCCATCTAAAATCCACTCACAACCTATGAGTCTTATCCCTTCAGGTGAATCAATGAATGTCCATACATCGTCGATCTTTATGGACTTCATTTCATATTTAATGACTCCAAGCCACTTCTCAAAGTTAGATCCTTATATGGCATCCGTATGGGAGATCAAATCTCCATCTCAAACTTAGAAACTGAAGTATCTGTTTGGCTGATATGGTACTCTACCATATCTACTCAAGGATGCCTTTACATTGGGCTTTGGATTTGATCTAATCAACTATGGTTCTGCTAATTTATGTCAGAGTCAGTTCTTCTACCTATCAAGCTGCACCAAGCTTGCTCTTAACAACATCAGTTTCGTCACCAAAGATTTTTTTTTTCAAAAAGAATACCTTAAGGTTCATGAATATCTCATGTCCATCAGAAAGGTAAAAGAAATATCTCTAATATAATATTTATCAGATCAAGATTCAAGCTAGTCAGTTTGTAAATATTTCACATAAGCTCGACATCTCAAATCCTTAAAATAAGAGAGCATCGAATTACCCAAGTCCATATCTCATATGAAATTTTAGTGATCGATTTGTTAGATTTTGGAGACATAGCAGAATATAAATTTCAAAAATTTTTACATGCATTCAACAATTGAAAATAAGTTTAATATTTAAACTATACTACGAGAACACAAAAGCCCTAAGAACACCTTGATAATTGCAATCAAATAACATAAGCATGCATAATAAGAGAAGATTAGAAGCCATATACCAATACGAAGATCACGAACTGATAATCTTGAGATCTCCATAAGACTCTAAAGTAGAAGTCCTCCAACGGTGATCCACATGGGACTGATCAGGGCCCTTCCCAATTCGACATGGTGCTACAGCCTTCTTCACAAGCTCACTGCTGATCATCCTTAGAAAGAACGGGTTGCATGATCACTTGTATACCTTCAAGACCTCTACTATGACTATTTGAGGAATTCTTCCTCAAATGATCTCACTACACATAAATCAGATTATATGTTCAACACATAAACAATCTAATTTTTGGACAAGCATCACATGTTTTCCATTTTCTTTCTCCCTTCCTTTTCATTTTCTCTCTCTTTTCTCTTGCATTTTTTCTAGATTTTTTTTTATCTTTATCCTCTCATTTTTACACCTATCTATAGCCCAAATTGGCATGTCCAACCTAGGTGTAGCACCCCCTTTTTATAGGAAAGAAGGGCGACACCATGGGATGCCAACTCTTGGCATCCCTTATCCATTACATCCCACAAATAAATTTTAGTATAAAAACCAAAGGTTAAGGTGTAGAATAAAAGGTGATTGACCAGTAGAAGGACTCTTTCTCTGCTTAGAAATAATTAATATGCCATCATATGGTGCGTGGGATAAGAGAAAATGCATTAAAATAAGAGTCTATGGAATTAAAGACTCTTCCATATTCAACGCACATAAGGAGGGGCGTCCTATTTAATTTGGCATTCAAACTCCTTGCTAAAGGACTCTTCCTTCTCTTCTGCATCCCACATCCTAAGGCTCCACCCCATGTCGCCAAAAATAAAGGGATGTGTGGAAACATATAAGGAAATTAAGAGAAGTAAAGGAGAAGGACTCCTCTTCTCCAATGCCAAAAATAAATGGGCGTGAGTTAATTTTGTGCATGGCTTGGGCATGGAGAAGGTGGATTCCATATGAAACATTTTCATAAAATTCAGATCAGCCACTTATTTAATTATAGGTTCAAACCCAATCATATTAGGTCAAGGCAACAAGTTAGGGTTAGCACAAACACCTTTGCACTGAACCCAATTGGCAACTTGGATTAATTCATGTGCTAGCAATTCAATTAACCCATTAGATTTACAATAAATCCAAATAGATTGAACCAAGATCAAATCTCTATTGTGTGTGATCCATTGGGTTTCAAATATAGCCAGCAGTGGATCCAGACTCATGACATAGCCCTAATCCGATTAGATTAGGTCAGCTCAAGAGTCCCAATCAACTAGGACTCTTCCTAATTGATTCTCAAATTAAACTCTTTCAATTCTGATGAGTCCACCAGTCAATATTGACGTCTAGCAATGTGTTATGACTATCCAAAAGATTTAAAATTTGATAAAAATATCAAAATTATCCTTCCATGGAGAGTTACTGTGCAATTCAATCCTTCGACCATATAATATCCCGGAAAGGCCATGGACATGGAATCATGTCAAGCCCAAATACCTATCCATATGTATCTCGATTTGATGATGATGACTTAGTTGATGAACCAGTAGAAATTTTTTTTACTGTTCATCCCTGCTTTGATCAGAGACTCTCAGAGTCATCATCCTATGAGATCACATTGGATGTTCTCTCCTCCTACAAAGAGTGACTGATTCCTTATTGACCATTTACAATCTCCATGCACACTTCACTATACCCAAAATATTCTACACATATCTCAAAGTGGTGTGCTAGGGAATAAACCAAAGTAAGGATCCATATACATAAGGTACTATGGTGATCTCAGATCAAAGGATCACTTGCACCACTCTCACTGGAGAACTATCTGTCGACATGCTGTAAGGCTCCATCAGATGTTCTTCCTGTGGGTCAGTTCTGTGAACTCATTCTCTAATGAGTACCTACATTCTTGTATTAGTATTACACACAAGTGATTGTGAGATCAACCACCCTCTCCATTGAGCATACATAGGATGTACCAGTCTTACTGGTATCATCAATCTCCGACTCGATAATCCAATGATTGAGAATATTTTAGATTGAGACTATCAAGATTTTAAGTCTTACTGGCATGATCTCATCATGGCCTTAAAATCATTGTCTTAATCTATAGGATTTATTATAATCATAAAAATATGATGCAGCAAATGATAAAACATAATACCTCATGAATAAAATAACTAATGTCATGTAAATGAACAAGAAGAAAATATAGAAAAGTCTTTTCGCATCACCCATGCGATTAGCTTGTAGGACACTATTTTTTCAATCTTCCACTTGTACTAAAGCCAATCACCCCTATATCAATGTCCATACAATCAGGGTAGCAATTGCACTGCTGCTGTGTAAGGCTTAGTGAACTGATCTATTATGATGTTCTTAATATTAACTCATTTTATGATCAAATCATGAATGAGGTGAAAGTGCCTAGGATGTGTATGGGTACCTAGTGAGACCACACCTAACTCAATGATGAACCCTTTCATCAGGCAACTTTCTTTAGCAATTTTTACTCACAGTAATTAATTGAGTCTAACACAGTTTGCTGTTTGAAACTTTTTCAATTCACTGCACTTCTAGTACTTCTCAAGTACTCTGAGAACACTTATCACAGTTTTCAAAAAATTCTATCATGGACCTGTCTGAAATCAACGATTATGCACAAAGCATAAATCACATCAGACTTGGTATATTAAATATATGAGTAAGTAAACACCTTTACACCTATTCATGTTGAACCCTTTCAACATAAAATTTATGTACCTAGATTAGGACAAACCTAACATCCACTTACATCTATCACTATAGATGCCAAATATATTGGATACTACACCCAAGTCTTTTTCATGAAAATCATTGTGATAAGCATGTTATTGACCGAGTGCAATATCGGAACTAGCTTCCCAATATGCTGTATGTCATTCACATACATAAGAAGTTAGTGGATCTCCCGCTTGCCTTCTCACACACACATGGTTCATCCATATTTGATAAAGTCAAATATTTTGACTATCTCATCAAAAATAGAAATACCGACTCCTCAATATCTGCTATAATCCACAAATAGATTTGCTCTCCCATTAGAGACAAACTCTCTAGATAGTGTATGGCAATAGCAAAAATCCAAAGAGACATCCCTGATAGCAACCTGTTGGGTCATACCCATAGGCACTTCAACCATAGTCCATACTTGATTGATGTACAGGGAGTTTATTTCAGATGTCATAGTTTCCAGCCATCTATCAGAGTCTCTACTCATGATAATCTCCGAATAAGTCATAGAAAATATCATTCTTAATGATGTATGGTATACAATCATTCACAATGATAAATCCATATTTTGAGTGGTACATTACACACTCAGATTGACCTTCGATGAGGAGGTATGTGTCATGGTTGTGCCTTATCAATAAGCACATATGGTCGAGGATCAACTTGTGGACACTCCACAAGTTATGATAGTTCATAGGTTTTGAACTTCTCAAGTTCAATTATCCTCCTACTATCCTCTTAGAAAATTTTTTTTCCTAAAAGGTGGCATACTTATTGATAAAATATCTTTTGTCCAGTAGGATGGTAGAAATAGTATCATATACTACTCTTTAGGATAACCTATAAACATATATATAAACCTGTTCTAGCACAAACTTATGTACATTAACTCTTTTCACATAAGTTGGGTAACCTTCATCTTGCCTTTTCCATATCTCATATGGAGTGCTAGTAATAGATTTTGATAGTATCTCTTTCAAAACACATACAGTAATTTTTAGGACATCTTCTCAGAATGAGACAATAAGATTTATGAAGCATATTAGAGAATCATACTATATCTCATATGGGATGTCCATCTCTAGGTCAAGACATTATTAGTCTTCAAACATCCACTTATTCCAGAGCTAATACCTTGCTCGCCTTTTTCCATGTCAAGTAAATGGGATCTTGATCATTTTATTCATATGACAAGATTTACAAGTTCTATATGATTCAAAATCATACAGACAAATAACTCTTCTTTGTATTACTTGTTTATCTTTGACTCATAAAAATAGCCAAGTTGGCAATGCCAGAGATATGTAACCATCACATATTTATTTTTTGTTCTCATCAACATGAAGAACAACGTCATTGAGTAACAGAAACATAAGACCATAGCCATAAAATTTATCAGAAGGAGAGTAACTTTTACTTTTTACATTAATTTTAAAACCATATTACTATAATATAGGAATTGAAATAATATTCTTGATAAATTAAGGCATATAACAATGGTCTATTAGTATCTAAAAAAATAGGTTCCTACAGCCTTAGCATGAATGGACTTTCCATCAGTGCCAAAAGGCAAGTAGTCATCTTACTTTAGCTTTATAGGTTCAACAACACTTTACATAAGTGGACCTATATGAGGTATCTCATATCTATAATTCTAAAGCTGAAGCACTTAATGATAAAATTAGTTTGTATCATATACCAACCATTAGCAGATGCAATTTTTGCATCCTATTATTGCTTCACACTTGCAAGACAACTCTTGCAATTTATTACTAATGCTCATCATTACTGTAATGATAGTAGATATCAAAGTGAAGACATTCTTCACCTTCTTCTCCTAGGAGATACTAAAGAAAAAATCCAGGAGAGTTAGTAGGATCTAATCCTAGATTAACTCATCATTCATGATATAGACTTAATCGCATGACTAAGTAAATCAGGATATATTTGACAGTCATACTATTACTTCGTCATATCTTATATATGGTTTTTTCTTCTATATTATTCAACTCCGTCAGATCGAAATAAAGAGAATAGGAGACTATCTCCTATATGAGAACTATTCTCAGGTTCCTCAACCATTTCATAATGTTCGATCAAATTAAAAAGTATTCCATGCAGTGATAGTGAAAATGTAGATATGTATATAAGAACATAAAAAGATAATTCATGATGACATGCATAATTTAGATGAGATTTTTATCTAAATTTATCTCTCACTATTTTAACAAATTTCATAGACCTCAAGTATGAAATCAAGAAAACATATCATCTAATTTCTTAATGGGGTTGAGATCTCAATTTCTCATAAAAAGCTTTGTGGATAGCACAACAAGCTCCTATAAGTTCAAAGATAGGTAACTCTTTACAAATTACATCTCATGCAACTCTCAATATAATTTTTGCCTTTAAAATACTTATAGTCTTGTGGATAGTACAACAAACTATATTATTTTAGTTAAGTTATATCTTTCAATCTTATATGATCATATTTGAATAATATTATCCTTATGGATAACACAACAAGACAGCACTACCAGAATATGCCATAAGCATCACTTAGTCAATATCAATCAATCCCTATAGCAAGCCTTATAGACAACACAATAAATTTACCATAATTTTTGACATACTCTATTGACTAAGTATGAGCTAAGTATCATTAGCTTCATTATGCACTTAGACAGTATCAAATCAGTCTCCACAGCAAGTCTTATAGATAGCACAACAAGCCTAGTATAGTTTTTGACATAATATTGGCTTGACATGAAGGAAGGCATGGGTAGTGTACTTAACACCTCACCATTATGACTTAATATAATTTAAATGAGGATCTTAGGTCTCATGCACATCCTAAACATATATTCATGCATCATATGCAATCTAAACTTTAAATCTAACTACCAGCATATAAAAGCATAAAAAGAAAAACTAATGGTTATGGACTTTTAAAAGATCATCCCAGCCACAGGATGATATATGGTTCATACCCTAGGTGCATCAAAGATTGAACCATCTCATGGTCAATCTAAATACGCCTTCGCTCTTAAACACCTGGTAGTGTAGTCTTCATCTCCATGAAGTCTACTATGAATGCTTGATCTTTATTTGAAAATAGCAAGAAATAATTTTTATCTATCTTCAAATAATTTTTTTCTATAATTTTACATCAATATGTAAAAGTCCCAGTCAATAGTTGGAAACATACAAAAGAAAGATTCAGCTGATAATACAATGCATCAGAGGCACCCAGCCCCTGTTGTAACTCTTGCAGATGCATTAATATAATCAGCTAACATGGAAACATTCATGCATACATCCATCATATGGATGTACTATAGTCCATAACCACTCAACATGCATTTTATAACAATTATAAAATATAACAACAAACAACTCATGTTATTTTAATTGCGATATTATTCATAAACATGTTTATGAAGATGTTTAAATATTTGGGCATAAGGCCCATTTAGGATTTTTGATTCGGATTCAACACTTGATCCAATTCATAATTTTAAGTTAATTATTTGTCATCCTTTTGAGTTGAGTTTATCAATTCTAGATTAACACTAATCTAATTAGGTTAACATAGATTCGGTCAACCATGACTCAAATCCTAATTGAATTAGGTAAATGACAATTTGATCAACCTAAATTAAATATGATTTCTAATCAAATTAGAACTATGAATTTGATTTAATCTATAATTATTAATTCTAATCATATTAGAATAATGAATTATAGTTAAACAAATCCATCAGTAAAAACCCTAAACTAAGTCCGATGCATCCTTTCCATGATCAAATTTTTTTGGCTCCACACATACCTAGGATAACAACCAAGATGAAAGATCCACAATGGTGAGTGCCCAATAACATGATGGTCAACCCTTGGATCTTAGGTAAATGTATCAAATACAAAAATTCTAAGTCTTGGCAACATACATATTGGGAAATATGTCCTAAAGCCTATCATCTAAGTGGTAGATGATTGAAATAAGTATATGAATTATCTAATGATAATAGTTATTTGGCAAGTTCATCATAAAAGTTTTATCTTCTTAAATGAACTCCTAAATTATGTTGAAGTCCTTAGAACCACAATCAATCGATAAAGGAGGATTTATCGGATGATTCTTAAACTGTTCATGATCAAATGATAAGTTATTAACAAGGATGATAACTTATCAAGTGTAGGTCGCTGTATGCCATATGCGTTGGTTATCCTTGTAACCAAGTGATGTGGAGATACTGGTATGGCATCCAGATGAGATATAGGAGTACATCTGCATTGAACGTGACCAATGTAACACTCTACTATCAAGAGTAGTTAGCTAAGATCAATGGGTATAAGTGTCCCTCCGATCTGAGATCACCACGGTGACTTGCAAGCAACTCACTGTGCTTTGGTGCCGGACTGTCTGTATTTTTAATATAGGTTCGAAAAATTTTTGGATACAGTCAAGTACTTGTGAAGTCGGTGTGTGAGTCAAGAGGGATTGACCACTCCTGATTAACTTCAGGAAGAGAATATCTCACTGTGTTTCAATTTAGCAAAATCTAGGCCTGGATAATCCTCGTGAGGAGTCACGAGATTTGCAAAATTTTGAGACACAATAGAGATGACTTACATGAGTGTTGACAGCATACTCGAAGTCATCTTAAGCATTATTGATCAAAAGGATGAATTATACGGTAACCATGGGTCAGGATTCTTAGAATGTTGCTTTGCATACATTCGACCTATCTGGACGTCGGGAACCATTGTTAGATGGTTACTTTAACTGGTACAGAAATTGATTCCTGTGCTACCAATTTAAGTTCAAACCTATAGGGTCACACACATAAGAGGTTGTAACCTAATTAGATGGTTAATCGATGATTAAGAATCATTCTAAGGTTAAACAATCAATGTGATTGATGTTTGACCTAATGTAAGTGTTGCAGGAGGAACATTAGCAATTGGATTGCTAATTGGCTCAATCTGATTGAGCAATTGGACTGAGATCAAGTCTAATTGAATATAATTTAATTGATTTGAATTTAATTAAATTAAATCTAATTAGTTTATTGGATAAACCAGTTGCAAGAGAGCATAAGTCCCTGTTTGACTAGGACTTATATGCACCTAATTTCTAATTAAGTTAAGATTTAAATTAAATATGATTTAATCTGATTTAATTAGACTCCTATTTAGACTAGGATCATCATTAATTAGGTTATAATTAATTTAAATTAGGTTCAAAGTATTTAACCTAATCTAAATAAGAATCCTAGTTAGACTAGGATTCCATCTTCTCTTGTGCCACCTAAGAAAATCAAAGCCCACGCCCACTAATTAATTTCAGATAATTTTTTTATGATTTTTATATCTAAGGAAAGTAATCTCATACCACTTATTTTAGAGATTTAAATCAGATTTGATCTGATTCAATATAAAAATTAATTTGATTCATTGTGGAAAGTGGTTTAGCCTATTTCTCTTTTTGAAAGAGTCCCTCTTCACGAGGACTCTTTCCTCCCTCTCTTGCACCAACTTTTCCCATGTTTATCCTTCTTCTTGTTGCCCCTTTTATGGTTATTTTTATGCTATCCACGAAATAAATGAGATAGGGGGCATCCAAGAGTTGGACGCCCCAAGGACTCCTTGTTAGACTAGGTCTTATGACCTAGTTTGCCATATAAAAGGAGGCCGCCCCATATGCCATGAAAGAGGAGTCAAAAATTCATGGAAAATTGAAAAAAATACCATAGGAGAATGAGGAAGTCCTGAGAGATTTGAGGCACTAAAATCCATGGAGGAGAGTCCTCTAACAAGAGATCAAAAGTTGATATCTTGTAGAGAAGAAAGGTAAGAGAGAAGATTGTCTTCTCTTATTGATTTTCTTTCTTATTTTTTTTCTCTTTGTTTTTGTGTTTTTATATGATAAAAATATGAGAGAGAAAGAAGGCTTACATGGGTAGTTTGAGGTGCCAAAATCCTAGAAGAAAATTTTTCAATCAAGAGATCAAAGATTGATATCTTGTAGAGAGAAAGGTAAGAGAGAAGATTGTCTTCTCTTATTATTTTTCCTTTCATATTAATATCTCTTTATTTTTTTTTTTTATATGATAAAAAATTTGAAAGAGAAAGAGGGATGGCATGGTGAATTCATGCTCCAAATATTTGGAGTATGGTGATCTTATTTTGGACATGATATGATCATGTTCTGATGGAAGAAGAAGAAGAAAAGAAGGTCTTTTCTTAAGGTTTCTTTTAGAACCCTTCTTCTCCATAAATCATGAGATTTTTCTATGAGAAAAATTAGATATCATAAGATCTAGAAACTAGAAAAATATTAAGAGAAGAAGGTCTTCTCAAGTTCTAGCATAGAGATGTTTTCAGGATATCAATTATTGATGTACTGAAGGAGAAGATCTGTCTTCTCTTAGGACCCTTTTCTATTAAATATTGTTGGGTATAAAATATCCTCAGCCGAAGTTCTCAACGGGATTAACTCTCGTGGGCTTCGTCCCCAACTTCAACTGCAAGAAAGATTCCGTCCAGACTCCTACGAGAGCCGGGCTCCATCCACAACTCCAACTGCCAAGCAGACTCTGCCTGGACTCCTACGGGAGCCGGGCTCCGTCACCAACTTCAACTGCTGGTAAGCACCATCCGGACTCCTACGGGAGCCGGACTTCGCACCTGACTTTAATTGCAGGAAGACTCCGCCCGGACTCCTACAGGAGCCGGGCTCCGTCACCAACTTCAACTACTGGTAAGCTCCGTCCGGACTCCTACGGGAGTCGGACTTCGCACCTGACTTTAATTGCAGGAAGACTCCGCCCGGACTCCTACGAAAGCCGGGCTCCGTCCACAACTCCAACTGCTGGAAAGCGCCGCCCGGACTCCTACGGGAGTCGGGCTCCGTCCCCAACTTCAACTGCAAGAAAGACTCCGCCCGGACTCCTACGAGAGCCGGGCTCCATCCCCAACTTCAACTGCAAGGCAGACTCTGCCCGGACTCCTACGGGAGCCGGGCTCCGTCACCAACTTCAACTGCTGGTAAGCTCCGTCCGGACTCCTACGGGAGCTGGACTTCGCACCTGACTTTAATTGCAGGAAGACTCCGCCCGGACTCCTACGGGAGTCGGGCTTCGTCACCAACTTCAACTGCTGGTAAGCTCCATCCGGACTCCTACGGGAGCCGGACTTCGCACCTGACTTTAATTGTAGGAAGACTCCGCCCGGACTCCTACGGGAGCCGGGCTCCGTCCACAACTCAAACTGCTGGTAAGCGCCGCCCGGACTCCTACGGGAGCCGGGCTCCGTCCCCAACTTCAACTGCAAGGAAGACTCCGCCCGGACTCCTACGGGAGTCGGGCTCCGTCCCCAACTTCAACTGCAAGGCAGACTCTGCCCGGACTCCTACGGGTGCCGGGCTCCGTCACCAACTTCAACTGCTGGTAAGCTCCGTCCGGACTCCTACGGGAGTCGGACTTCGCACTCTGTCACCAACTTCAACTGCTGGTAAGCTCCGTCCGGACTCCTACGGGAGCCGAACTTCATACCTGACTTTAATTGCAGGAAGACTCCGCCCGGACTCCTACGGGAGTCGGGCTCCGTCACCAACTTCAACTGCTGGTAAGCTCCATCTGCACTCCTACGGGAGCCGGACTTTGCACCTGACTTTAATTGCAGGAAGACTCTGCCCGGACTCCTACGGGAGCCGGGCTCCGTCACCAACTTCAACTGCTGGTAAGCTCCGTCCGGACTCCTACGGGAGCCGATCTTCGCACCTGACATTAATTACAGGAAGACTCCGCCCGGACTCCTACGGGAGTCGGGCTCCATCCACAACTCCAACTGCTGGTAAGCGCCGCCCGGACTCCTACGGGAGCCGGGCTCCGTCCCTAACTTTAACTGCAAGGAAGACTCCGCCCGGACTCCAACGGGAGTCGGGCTCCGTCTCCAACTTCAACTGCAAGGCAGACTCCGCCCAGACTCCTATGGAAGCCGGGCTCCGTCACCAACTTCAACTGCTGGTAAGCTCCGTTCGGACTCCTACGGGAGCCGGACTTCGCACCCGACTTTAATTACAGGAAGACTCCACCCGGACTCCTACGGGAGTCGGGCTCCATCCACAACTCCAACTGCTGGTAAGCGCCGCCCGGACTCCTACAGGAGCCGGGCTCCATCCCCAACTTCAACTGCAAGGAAGACTTCGCCCGGACTCCTACGGGAGCCAGGCTCCATCCCCAACTTCAACTGCAAGGAAGACTCCGCCCGAACTCCTACGGAAGCCGGGCTCCGTCCCCAACTTCAACTGCAAGGAAGACTCTGCCCGGACTCCTACAGGAGCCGGGCTCCATCACCAACTTCAACTGCTGGTAAGCTACGTCCAGACTCCTACGGGAGCCGGACTTCGCACCTGACTTTAATTGCAGGAAGACTCCGCCCGGACTCCTACGGGAGCCGGGCTCCGTCCACAACTCCAACTGCTGGTAAGCGCCGCTCGAACTCCTACGGGAGTCGGGCTCCGTCCCCAACTTCAACTGCAAGGAAGACTCCGCCCGGACTCCTATGGGAGCCGGGCTCCGTCCCCAACTTCAACTACAAGGAAGACTCCGTCCGGACTCCTACGGGAGCTGGGCTCCGTCCCCAACTTCAACTGCAAGGAAGACTTCGCCCGGACTCCTACGGGAGCCGGCTCAATCCCCAACTTCAACTGCAAGGAAGACTTCACCCAGAACCCTACGGGAGCCGGGCCTCATCCCCGACTCCGGCTGCAGACAGACCTCATCCGGACTCCTACGGGAGCTGGACTCCGCCCACAACTCCAACTGCCAAGCAGACTCCGCCCGGACTCCTACGGGAGCTGGACTCCGTCACCAACTTCAACTGCTGGTAAGCTTCGTCCGGACTCCTACGGGAGCTAAATTTTGCCCCTGACTTTAATTGCAGGAAGACTCCGCTGGGACCCCTACGGGAGCTGGGCCTCATCCCCGACTCCGGCTGCAGGAAGACTCCATCCAGACTCTCATGGGAGCCGGACCTCATCCCCAACTTCGGCTGAAGGAAGACTTCATCCAGACTCTTACGGGAGTCGGACTCCGGGCTCCTCTCAAACGGATAGCTAACTACCCCTCTCCGCCAGACACTCCAGCCGAACTTCAGCCAACAAGCCTGCACTCCCTGACGGGTCGCGGTAACGGCCACGACTCTGCTCCACTTCCTGCGATGGATTTTGCACGGCTCCATCACTCCCTGGCAGACCGCTATGATGCCCACGATCCTGCTCCACTTTCTGTGACAGATACCGTGCGATTCTTCCATCCTCTGGTAAGTCGCGACAACGGACGCCGCTCCACTCCCCGTGATAGACTCCACGTGGCGTGTCCCGGTGATAGCCACGATTCCACCCCACTACTCTTCGCAACAAACTCCCCCTGACTCTGGGCAGCCCACTGCCAGACGGTTACAGATAATGCTATCAGTCTGTTGCTCCCTTCACCTATAAAAGGGGGACCCCAGATACGTTATTCTCTAAGCTCTCATTTTTACCTAGAAACTCTGCTAAAATTTTTGTTTGAGCACTCCATTCTTGTTGATGCAGAGAACTGACTTGAGCATCGGAGGGTCTTGTCGGAGCAACCCCACCTCCGGTTTAGACTTCTTTTGCAGGTCCCGACAGCGACTGCGACTCCAGCTTCTCCAGCGTAAGCGGATTCTTGCATCAATAGGATTGGCGCTAGAGGAAGGGGCTGTGTCTTCGCAGTATCCTTGTTCTTAAAGGAGCGCTTAATGGGACCGCCCCCGGGCATCTTTTTCGGCATCCTCTCCTCCTTCCTCCACTTGGTCTTTGCTCGATGCCTCCCCGCAAGACATCCATGCGACGATCCATGGCCTCCGCGGTCAGATCTCAGGCTCCGACCTCACCTCCTATTTCCCAACCTCCTCCTCCTCCTCCTCCGGCGACGGCGGTCGGTGCGGAGCAATTTGATCTGCTAGCACAGCAGGTCAGAGGCCTCACTGAAGCTGTGCAGGCCATGCAGCAGCAGCAGCAGCCGCAGGCATCAGTGCGCCTGGAAAGGGTGTCACCGGAACACCAGAATCCAGTGGTGGGGCGGGCCACTTGGGCCAGCCATCCCGTCTTTCCTGGGAAGACAAACTCGAGGGTGGAGAGCCCTCAATCGGATCACGACTCCACCTCTGGAAGATCCCTGCCCCCATTCTGCTAGAGAACCCTCGAGACCCGAAGTCGAGAGGATTTCCTGGACTGGAGACTCCAAGAGATGAACCGAAGGATCGAAGAACTCCGCCACGCTCCCCCCACTTATGGTGAGGATATTTGCACTGACCCTCCCTTTTCTCAAATGATCATGCAGGAACCGATCTCGCCAAACTTCAAACTCCCCTAGTTCGAAAGCTACGACGGGACTTCAGACCCGGTTGATCATCTGGAAGCCTTTCGGACGATGATGCTGCTTCATGGCACTCCCGATGCCATTCTATGCCGAGTCTTTCCATCCACCTTGAAGGGAGCGGCGAGAAACTGGTACTCGGTGCTAGAGCCGGGTACCATCTTTTTCTTTGATCAGATGAGCCACCAATTCGTGGCCCATTTTGTCAGCAGCCAGTGCCTCCGGAAGGGTTCGGAGTCCCTCATCAATATCAAGCAGAGAGAAGGGGAGTCCATTCGGGCCTACATCAACCGTTTCAATGTCGCAGCGCTGGAGGTCCGAAATTTGGACCAATCAGTCGCAATGGCCGCTCTGAAGGGCGGCCTTCAGAAGAATGACCTTTTGTTCTTCCTGGAGAAGAAGTACCCCAGAGATTTTACTGATTTATTGGGTCAGACTGAAGGGTACGCCCGAGCGGAAGAAGCCTTCAAAATGAAGGATGAGGAGACCGCGAGAGAGCGACAGGCGGGAGACTCGAGTAAGCCCGCAGTTGAAAAAAGGTCGAGAGAAGCTCGGCCGCATTCTCGATCCCCTCCTGGGCACAAGCATGCCCATACTCTGCCCCGGGTACGTAGGCAGAGAAGTTTGGATCGCGGGGTTCGATGGGCTTCTCCATCGGGAAGATTCCGCAACTACGTCCCCCTCAATGCCTCGAAGACCCAGGTACTGATGGAGGTCAGGGAGCAGCTCCCTAGGCCAGAGAGGATGCGCACACACCTCGGGAAGCATAACCCCAACAAGTTCTGTCTCTACCACCGCGACCACGGCCATGACATGGAGGAATGCATCCAGCTCCGAGACGAGATCGAGGAGCTCATCCGGCGAGGTTGACTTGACAGGTTCATCCGACGTCGGCCTGAGGGTAGAGAAGATCGGCCAAGGGCCCTACCGCAACCTGAACCGCCAAGGAGGGAGGAGCAGCCCGGAGATCGGCCTCCAATTGGGACCATCGACTCCATCACTAGAGGGCCTCAAGGAGGAGCAGACCTTCCACGACCATGGAACTCGGGAAACCTGTAAATGTATTGCTTATGACTTTGCCCTGAATCTAAATTCCTTTCGACTTTGCATGTTCCTCTCATTTGGCATGGATTTGTTATGACTGGGGATAATCCCTTCAAACAATTAAAACAAGATTATGTTAGGAATGGGAGGAGAACCTCATCCTAACATAAATAAAATGAAAGTCCGATTATCTTGAGATCGGATTGGGGGAGAGGCCTTACAACGCCCGAATGCGCCCCCACAGCCATGTCAGGAACAGGAGGAGAACCTCGGCCTGATATGAGCAAAGTCGAAGGCCCGGTTCTTTTAGATCGGATGGGGGGAGAGGCCTTACAATGTCCTAATGCGCCCCCACAGCCATGTCAGGAATAGGAGGAGAACCTCGTCCTGGCATGAGCAAAGTCAAAGGCCTGATTCTTTTATATCGGATGGGGGGAGAGGCCTTACAATGCCCGAATGCGCCCCCACAGTCATGTCAGGAATAGGAGAAGAATCTCGTCCTGACATGAGCAAAGTCAAAGGCCCAGTTCTTTTAGATCGGATGGGGGGAGAGGCCTTACAATGCCCTAATGCGCCCCCACAGCCATGTCAGGAACAGGAGGAGAACCTCGTCCTGACATGAGCAAAGTCAAAGGCCCGATTCTTTTAGACTGGATGAGGGGAGAGGCCTTACAACGCCCTAATGCACCCCCACAGCCATGTCAGAAATAGGAGGAGAACCTCATCCTGACATGAGCAAAGTCGAAGGCCCGATTCTTTTAGACCGGATGGGGGGAGAGACCCTTGCGATGGCCCTTATGTGCCCCCACGGCCCCGTTGGAAACAGGAGGAGAACCTCGTCCTAATCTGAGCTGAAATCGACTACGTCAGGAACGGAAGGAGAACCTCATCCTGACGGTGACGAAATCCGACCACCCAACAAGATCGGATGAAGGGAAAAGGCCCCTCAGCGGCACCTTCACACTTCTACGCAACCCTGCAAAAAGCAAGGGGAGGGCCCTCACTCTGAAAAGAAGAGAAAAATTAAAAAGGAAAAGCGACGAACTACGTCGAAAATAGATGAAGGACAAACCACACCAAAGACCTAAGGAACCTCGTCTCAACAAAGACGGAAAGTTCCTACCAAACACCCCCGGCCTCTAAGAAGGCTCTCGACACAGGTCAAGAAAACAGCGACGCCTCTGAGGTAACGCGGAGTTTGGACCACCAAGCTCGAGCCTACGGCCATGAACGATGAAGAAAGTAAACCAGCGTATCGATGATTGGGCACCTCCAAACGACGTCAACGTCGGACAAGTCGAACGATAAGAGAAGTTCGACGGACGATAATTTAATACAATATGCGGACGAGGTAACATAAAATCTCTTTTTCATTCCATTTGCGAAATATACACCACGAAGCCTAGAAGGCCGAAGGAAGAAAAGCAAAACGACAAAAGCGAGACAAAACAACAAAAGAGAAAATATATACATGAAAAGACAGAAGATCAAGAAGAGCCCTAGGGAAGCTCTGCTCCTTCCGACCTAGAATTATCTACTCCACCCCTTATCCAAGACTACCTCAGATTCTCAACTTCTTCTTCTAGCTCTCTCTTTTTCAGCAGCGCATCCTGGAGCACCCGACGAAGTCGCTGGCTTTCGATCTCCGCCTCTCGATGCCTCTTTCTCAAGACCTCAGATTCCACCTCCGCGTCCGTGACGGTCTGCTGCTCGTATGCCAGTTGGATCTTCAATTGCTGCAGCTCAACCATCCTTTCTTCGAGGGCGACAGAAAGCCCTTCGACGGTTCCTCTTAGGGACTGGAGTTCATTAGAATCCCGAGCAGAAGTAAGCTAAGCCCTGTCAGCCAGCTACCTCTGAAGACGGGCGATTTCGTCAGCCGCCACCCTGAGTCTCCCTTTATATTCATCCACCTGCCTGCGCCAACCGGCCCGATGCATGTCGTAGCTCACCTCAGCATCCTGAAGCTGCTGCTAAAGGTCGGAGACCTTCTTCGACCACTCCCGGTCACCGTCGGCCCGAGCCAAGAGCTGGGATGAACTCCCTTCCAGCTGGCCAATCCTCTCCTGCGCAGCTGACAGTTCCACCCTGAGAGAGCTGATCTTGGCAGCTTGAGCCCAAATTCGATCGCTGGCACTCTTCTTGTGTTCCTCAAGCTCCTTCGCGAAGTCCGCCTTCCTCCGGCTATACTCCATGATCCCCTTCACATGGAGATTTCGAAAGTGGGTGGCCTCCGAGGTGGCTTCAGAGTAACCCTCCCTTAACCTGCGAAGCTCGCCTTCCATCTTCTTCGACCTTTTCGTTGCATGAAGAACCTCCTTCTTCAGCCGCTGGATCATGGACTTCAGTGAGATCCCCTGGGGCAGGGGAAGTGCCTTGGCAGGACACTGCCATCGAGAGACAGAAGCGTCAAGGCGCGTCTCGTTACAGAAAGAAAAATAAAAAGGGGGGAAGGGAGAGAAGAGAAACCATCCACGGTGAGAAATTCAACTTTATTGATTGAATGATTCTTGAAGACAAAAAGGAAAAGAAAAATTGTGGTAAAAGAAAGATACAAGGTCGGAGGTCTCAGACCTCAGAAGCAGGAGTTGGAGAGCTCGGTGTTTCTGGAGGGGGGGCTACAGCAGCAGTAGCGGCAGGAGAAGGATCGGCCTCATCCTCAGACTCCTCGCCCAAGAAGCTGAGATCAAGCTCGAAAAATTTTCTGACCACCTTCTCCTGGCAGAGCTCGAACCCCTTGATGAATGCTTCTTGACCGAACCTGACGTTCAGATCCCTCATCTCTGTGGAGGTCTTGAACTCCTCCACTGCAAGAACCCTGACCTCCAAGACCAGGACCGAAATCTGCTCCGCCAAGTTGGCGACCTCGGCCTCCGCCTTCCTCACTGTCTCCTCCGAGGTCTGCCTCTCTTCTTCTCGGGCCTGCTTTTCTCTCTCTAGGGCCTCCTGGAGGATAACTACTTCGGTTGCCTTTTCTTTGAGGCGAGCGACCTCGGCCCGACGATGCTCCTCCACCTGGATGGCATCCCTCCTCGCCCGGTTCGTCGCCTCGATATTGGCGAGGAGCTGGTGCCCAATCTGCAAGGATGGCTAGGAGATCAGAACAAAGGTCGAATAGTCGGTTAAATGAAGATTTGTTTACCTCGAGAAAGGACCCTAGGGAGTCCCAAACCCGGTGCTCAGGATCGGTGCGGTCGATCCTCTCAATGACTTCAAGCAGAATGCAGCCGTCGATCAACCGCTTGATCAAGTCCCTATCATTGAAGGGATTCTCCGACTCCTCTTCGGAACCGAGGGACTCATCAGTGGTGGCTCGGTGGCTACTCACCCTGCGGGCCACCAACTTCCTTCTCTTCCCCCTCTCGACTACGGGCACCTCCGTGGAGCGGACCCTCGAAATGAGAGCCCCAGTCGGCGGACTCCTCGAAGAGGCCCGGGGGGCCGTTGGTTCGGCGTCCGAGGGAACATCGATCACTGGAGCCACCTGGACGGGTGCGGCCAAGCTCGACTCCTCCGCCCTGGCCCTCTTTGCTGATCCGGAGGCCGCGACACCCTTTCTTTTGTGGGCCTTGAGGCCCCTGGCAAGCATCCGTGCTGCTTCGACGTCCATTCCTTAAAAAAAAAAAAAAAAGAGAAGAAAAAAAAGAAAAGAGAAAAGAGAAGAAAAAGAAAGAAAAAGAAGAAGGACGGAAGAAAAGAAGAGAAAGGAAAAGATGGAGTACTCGCAGGATCCTGGGGGCTCAGGCCGATGTTGAACAAAAATTGCTCCCTCAGAAGGTTGGGAAGGGAAGGAGCGGAGTAGTCAAGAAGCTTCCAGGCAGCCTGGAGGTCGTCCTCCCCCAGGCTAGGGGCTCGATGGACAGAATCCCTCAGAGAGCCCCAAGGGAGCAGGCCCAGCCTCAGGGTCGGGCAGTGGATGAAGAGGTATTTCCCCTTCCAGTTATGGATTGAAGAGGGGGCACCTTTCAGCAACCCCTTCTTGCCGAACTAAGGAGAGAAATACCACCAATCCTTCACCGAAGGATGACGCTTGAAGGTATAGAAATGCCTAAACAGAGAGAGGGACGGCTGGACCTCGACTACGTGGCAAAGGGAGAGAAATCCTATCAAAAACCTAAAAGAATTCAGAGCAACTGAAGCCAAAGAGATATCTAAGAAGCGGAAGAGGGCGACAACAAAGGACGGAAGCAGAAGCCGGAGCCCGGCACGGAACGCCTCCTGATACAGGCAAAAATGACCGGGTGGGAGAGTGCTAGCCCAGTCGGAGGGGTCAGGTAGCTCCAGGTCATACTCCGGAGGAACTCCATACTGAACCCTTATCAGAAGGAGTTCATCCAGAGTCAGGAAGCATGGAATGGTGCCCGACGCAAAAATCGGGCGAAGCCCAGTCCCAGATGCGGGTTCATCTACAAAACGAGGAGCCTGGGGGGTTGAGGTGGAAGAACTCCCGGAACCGCTGGAAGCGGAAGAGCCGGAAGACATTTCAAATAACTTCGAATGAAGACTCTAAAGATCCCGAAGAAAACAGACGGGACAAAGGACGAGAGATCACAGGAGACTAACTCGGAGGAATATGATAGAAGAAAATGGCGAAGAAAAGGCCCCTAAATGGCAAGAAGAAGGACGGAGGTTCTGGGACTAACCTAGATTGCCCTGAGGGATGCAGAGGGGCGAGAAAAGGGATGATTCGAAGGACGCCTATGGCCCAAGAAGACGCCAAGGAGAATCGGGACTCTCGAAGAAGGGGCGGAAACTGATGGAACTCTCAGGCGGAATAGGGCCCCTAAAGGCGGAAGGGCGGGATTAAATAGACCTTGGGATCCGGTGCCATAATGATCGCGAATCCCCCCAGACCGGCCCGTGCTCAACACGTGTCCCACTCACCACGGCAGGCGGCTAAAAGTGGCTGACGGCTGACAGAGCCATTACTACATCATACCTGGGCCAGCATACCAGCGAGAATTTCGAAGGGTCCCTTCGTATCACCCCGATTCGAAAAGACTCCAGCACGCGCACATTTAATGCCAAAATATCTGGAGGCGGTCGTACACAGGGTTCAAGGGGACAACTTCGGCTGGGCAAATCTCTCTGTACTTCTTTCATTCGAAATTCAAACTCGAAAGTAGGGGGACTGGAGTTGGGTATAAAATACCCTCAGCCGAAGTTCTCAACGGGATTAACCCTCGTGGGCTCCATCCCCAACTTCAACTGCAAGGAAGACTCCGCCCGGACTCCTACGGGAGCCGGGCTCCGTCCACAACTCCAACTGCCAAGCAGACTCCGCCCGGACTCCTATGGGAGCCGGGCTCCATCACCAACTTCAACTGCTGGTAAGCTCCGTCCGGACTCCTACGGGAGCCGGACTTCGCATCTGACTTTAATTGCAGGAAGACTCTGCCCGGACTCCTACGGGAGCCGGGCTCCGTCACCAACTTCAACTGCTGGTAAGCTCCGTCCGGACTCCTACGAGAGCCGGACTTCGCACCTGACTTTAATTGCAGGAAGACTCTGCTCGGACTCCTATGGGAGCCGGGCTCTGTCCACAACTTCAACTGCTGGTAAGCACCGCCCGGACTCCTACTGGAGCCGGGCTCCATCCCCAACTTCAACTGCAAGGAAGACTCCGCCTGGACTCTTACGGAAGCTGGGCTCCATCCCCAATTTCAGCTGCAAGGCAGACTCCGCCCGGACTCCTATGGGAGCCGGGCTCTGTCACCAACTTCAACTACTGGTAAGCTCCGTCCAGACTCCTACGGGAGCCAGACTTCGCACCTGACTTTAATTGCAGGAAGACTCCGCCCGGACTCCTACAGGAGCCGGGCTCCGTCACCAACTTCAACTACTGGTAAGCGCCGTCCGGACTCCTACGGGAGCCGAACTTCGCATCTGACTTTAATTGTAGGAAGACTCCGCCCGGACTCCTACGGGAGCCGGGCTCTGCCACCAACTTCAACTGCTGGTAAGCTCCATCCGGACTCCTACGGGAGTCAGACTTCGCACCTAACTTTAATTGTAGGAAGACTCCGCCCGGACTCCTACGGGAGCCGGGCACCGTCCACAACTCCAACTGCTGGTAAGCGCCGCCCGGACTCCTACGGGAGCCGGGCTCCATCCCCAACTTCAACTGCAAGGAAGACTCCGTCCGGACTCCTACGGGAGCCGGGCTCCGTCCCCAACTTCAACTGCAAGGCAGACTCCGTCTGGACTCCTACGGGAGCTGGGGTCCGTCACCAACTTCAACTGCTGGTAAGCTCCGTCCGGACTCTTACAGGAGCCGGACTTCGCACCTGACTTTAATTGCAGGAAGACTCCGCCCGGACTCCTACAGGAGCCGGGCTCCGTCCACAACTCTAACTGCTGGTAAGCGCCGCCCGGACTCCTATGGGAGCCGGGCTCCGTCCCCAACTTCAACTGCAAGGAAGATTCTGCCCGGACTCCTACGGGAGCCGGGCTCCGTCTCCAACTTCAACTGCAAGGAAGACTGCCCCCGGACTCCTACGGGAGCCGGGCTCCATCCCCAACTTCAACTGCAAGGAAGACTCCGCCCGGACTCCTACGGGAGCCGGGCTCCGTCACCAACTTCAACTGTTGGTAAGCTCCGTCCGGACTCCTACGGGAGCCGGACTTTGCACTTGACTTTAATTGCAGGAAGACTCCGCCCGGACTCCTACGGGAGCCGGACTCCGTCCACAACTCCAACTGTTGGTAAGTGCCGCCCGGACTCCTACGGGAGTCGGGCTCCGTCCCCAACTTCAACTGCAAGGAAGACTCCGCCCGGACTCCTACGGGAGCCGGGCTCCGTCCCCAACTTCAACTGCAAGGAAGACTCCGCCCGGACTCCTACGGGAGTCGGACTCCGTCCCCAACTTCAACTGCAAGGAAGACTCCGCCCGGACCCCTACCCCCTACGGGAGTCGGGCCTCGTCCCCGACTCCGACTGCAGACAGATCTCGTCCGGACTCCTACGGGAGCAGGACTTCGCCCACAACTCCAACTGCCAAGCAGACTCCGTCTGGACTCCTACGGGAGCTGGGCTCCGTCACCAACTTCAACTGCTGGTAAGCTTGGTCCAGACTCCTACGGGAGCCGAATTTCGCCCCTGACTTTAATTGCAGGAAGACTCCGCCCGGACCCCTATGGGAGCTGGGCCTCGTCCCCGACTCTGGCTGCAGGAAGACTCCGTCCGGACTCTCACGGGAGCCGGACCTCATCCCCAACTTTGACTGAAGGAAGACTTCGTCCGGACTCTTACGGGAGCCGTACTCCGGGCTCCTCTCAAACGGATAGCTAACCACCCCTCTCCGCCAGACACTCCAGCCGAACTTCAGCCGACAGGCCTGCACTCCCTGGCGGGTCACGGTAACGGCCACGACTCTGCTCCACTTCCTGCGACAGATTTCGTGCGGCTCCATCACTCCCTGGCAGACTGCTATGATGCCCACGATCCTGCTCCACTTCCTGCAATGGATACCGCACGATTCTTCCATCCTCTGGCAAGTCGCGACAACGGACGCCGCTCCACTCTCCATGACAGACTCCACGTGGCGTGTCCCAGTGATAGCCACGATTCCACTCCACTACTCTTCGCAACAAACTTCCCCTGACTCTGGGCAGCCCACTGCCAGACGGTTACAGACACTGCTATCAGTCTGTTGCTCCCTCCACCTATAAAAAGGGGATCACAGATACGTTATTCTCTAAGCTCTCATTTTTACCTAGAAACTCTGCTAAAATTTTCGTTCAAGCACTCCATTCTTGTTGAGGCAGAGAACTGACTTGAGCATCGGAGGGTCTTGCCGGAGCAACCCCACCTCCGGTTTAGACTTCTTTTGCATGTCCCGGCGGTGATCGCGACTCCAGCTTCTCCGGCGTAAGCAGATTCTTGCATCAACAAATATTAATTTTGATTTTAAGGAGGTCAAAAAGTTTGACTTCTCCTTTATTCCTTCTCATATTCTTCATCTCTTAGAATATTCAAGAGATCCGAAGAATATTTTTTAGATTAACCATCCGAAGGGATCTGCAAGAAGCTAACACTTCGAGTAGATCTTCATTCGACGAACCTCCGATTTTGTTGCAGCCTCGTGTGGATCACCTATAGAGGCCGGACGCGTGTGCGGCTCTAAAGGCAACAAAAAAAATCAATCATGGAGTTTTCGACCCGCATGAAGGTAAGAGATCTGATCTCTTCTTTTATTTAGATATGATCTAGATTTTAGATCTGAAACTATTTCAGATCTAGGGTATTGATTTAATCAATACCAAATCTTTTATTTTCTGATTTATAAATACAATATGACATGTTATAGGTCCTAATTATAGGGTTTAGTAATTTGATTACATACATTTGTAGATTAAATTATTTAATTTACATGTTCGGCTGTATTATATTTCAAAAAAAAAGTGTTGAAATTCATGCATGAAACCCTGCACCTTTTCCAACAGTACATCCATATGTATCATTCCAAGGCTTCATGCATCACATGCATTAGATTACAATTCCATCAAAAATTAGATCATGGATCTAATCTTAAACTTATCACACAAGTCTAAAAATTATAAAAATTATATATCCAAGGTTCGATCATGAATTGATAACATTTATCATTTACAAAAATGCATCAAGAACATCTTTTAAATATTAATCAAAAAATTTGATTTTGACATAGTTTGAACTGGATCTAATCCATATCACAATAATAATATGAAATTTGATTGAATTAATCAAGAGTGACTTTGATACCACTGTTGGGTTTCAAAGATATAGTGAAATATAAATTTTAAAAATTTTTACATGCATTCAACAATTGAAAACAAGTTTAATATTTAAACTAGATTACCGAAACACAAAAATCCTAAGAACACCTTGATGATTGCAATTAAATAACATAAGCATGCATAACAAGAGAAGATCAGAAGCTATATACCAATACGAAGATCATGAACTGATAATCTTGAGATCTCCACAAGACTCCAAAGTAGAAGTCCTCCAACGGTGATCCACACGGGACTGATCAGGGCCCTTCCCAATTCGATATGGTGTTGCAGCCTTCTTCGCAAGCTCACTGCTGATTGTTCTTCGAAAGAATGGGTTGCACCACCACTTGTATACCTTCAAGACCTCTACTAAGACCACTTCAGGAATCCTTCCTCAAATGATCTCACCACACGTAAATTAGATTATATGTTCAACACATGAACAATCTAATTTTTGGACAAGCATCACATGCTTTCCATTTTCTTTCTCCCATTCTTTCCATTTTCTCTTCCTTTTCTCTTGTATTTTTTTCAATTTTTTTTTAGTCTTTATTCTCTTTTTTCATGTCTATCTATAGCCCAAATTGACACATCCAACCTAGGGGTAGCGCCCCCTTTTTATAGGAAAGAAGGGCGACACCATGGGACGCCAACTCTTGGCATCCCTTGTCCATTACACACCACAAATAAATTTTAGCATGGAAACCAAACGCTAAGGTGTGGAATAAAAGGTGATTGACCAGTAGAAAGACTCTTCCTCTGCTTGGAAAAAAATTAACATGCCATCATATGATGCATGGGATAAGAGAAAACGCTTGAAAATAAGAGTCCATGGAATTAAGGACTCTTCCATATTCAACGCACATAAGGAGGGGCGTTCTATTTAATTTAGCATTCAGACTCCTTGCTAGAGAAGGACCTTTCTTCTCTTATATGTCCCACATCCCAAGGCTCCATCCTATGTTGCCAAAAATAAAAGGACATGTGGAAGCATGTAAGGAAATTAAGAGAAGTAAAAGAGAAGGACTTCTCTTCTCCAATGCCAAAAATAAATGGGTGTGACTTAATTTTGTGCGTGGCTTGGACGTGGAGAAGGTGGATTACATATGAAACACTTTCATAAAATCTAGATCAGCCATCTATTTAATTATAGGTTCAAACCCAATCACATTAGGTCAAGGCAACAAATTAAGGTTAGCACAAACACCTTTGCACTAAATCCAATTGGGAACTTGAATTAATTCATATGCTGGTAATTCAATTAACCCATTGAATTTACAATAAATCCAAATAGATTGGACCAAGATCAAATTTCTATTATGTGTGACCCATTGGATTCCAAATATAGCCAATAGTGGATCCAGACTCATGACATAACTCTAATCCGATTAGATTAGGTCAGCTCAAAAGTCCCAATCAACTAGGATTCTTTCTAATTGATTTTCAAATTAAATTTATTTAATTTTAATGAGTCCACAAGTCCAGATTGATGTCTAGCAATGTGTCATGACTATCCGAAAGATTTAAAATTTGATGAAAATATCAAAATTATCCTTCCATGTTGAGTTACCATGCAATTCAATCCTTCAATCACACAACATCTCGAAAAGATCATAGACATGGAATCATGTCAAACCCAAATACCTATCTATATGTATCTCGATCTAATGATGATAACTCAGTTGATGAATCAGTAAAAATTTTTTCTACTGTTCATCTCTGCTCTGGCCAGAGACTCTCAGAGTCATCATCTTATGAGATCACATAGAATATTCTCTCCTCCTACAAGGAGTGATCGATTCCTTATTGACTACTCACAACCTTCATGCACACTTCTCCATACCTAGAATATCTCACATATTGGGAATAGTGTCTCAAAGCCAATCGTCAACCTATTGACGGTTGTGCTCTTTCTTGTATTAGTATATGAATTATAAATTAATAAAAGTTATTTTGGCATTTTTCATCATAAATTGTTTCATCTTCTAATGAACTCCTGTGTTGTGGTGAAATCCATAGGACTATTTAGACTCGACAAAGGAGGATTTATCGTTTAGTCCTTAAACCTGTTCGCGATCAAATGATACGTTGTTACCAAGAACAACAATGTTTATCAAGCATAGGTCATTGTGTGCCATATGGGTTGGTTGTCCTCTTAACCAAGGAGTGTGGAGACACTGGTATGACATACAGGTGAGATGTAAGGGTACATCTTCACTGAACGTGACCGACTCCAGAGCCTTTTCTGCTGTCAAGATTTGCTCCGATGGGATATGGGTATAACTGTCCCTCTGACCTGAGACTGCCACGGTGACTTGCAAGCAACTCACTGCACTTAGGCACTGGACTACTTGAATTTCTAATTCAGTGATGGAAGGCTGTTGGGTGTAGTCAAGTACTTGACTTGTCGGTGCGTGTGTCAAGATGGGATTGACCACTCTAGTTTAGGAGCTGTGTACAGTCATGTTTCAATTTAGTAAAATCTTGGCTAGGGTAGTCCTAGTGAGGAGTCACAGGACTGTTTGAGTTGAGCACGATTCGGATGATCTGATCAGGATTGACAGTTTAACCCTGAGTCATCCTAAACATAGGGATCAAAAGGATGAATTATACAGTAACCATATTCATGTAGGTTCTGAGCATTGCGATTGCGACTATTCGACCTATCCAGACATCGGGTACCATTGCTAGATGGTCACTTCGATTAGTACAGAAATTGGTTCCTGTGCTACCAGCTTAGGATCGAACCTATGGGGTCACACACATTAGAGTTTCCTATCTGATCTGATGGTTGGTGAAGAGTCCTAAGTATTTAGGATTCTGTGATTGAGAATCAGAATTCTTTGATCATGAGTTCCACACATTTTGGGCATCGGGGTCAAAAGTCCCACTGGTTTGGGACTTTTCGATCAGGATTTCATATCGATGAATTCTGATGCCCGATTGCCCATCGAATTTGGACTCAATATTTATAAGAGGTTTAATTAGTGATTTGATTACTAATTAACTCAATTTGATTGAATAATTATTTTTGGATCAAGTCCAATTGAATTGGATTCAGTTGGGTTTGACCCGATTAGGTTAAGTGCTGACCTAATCGCTAAGGTGTTTTGGTCCTTGATCTGATCAGGGGTTGGACTTAGTCAATTCTTGATTTGATTAAGATTTTATTGAGCCTAAATAAGCCTAATTAAGTTAGGTTTAACTTAGTTTAATTGTGCTTAACCTATTTTGATTAGGTTGGTTCAATTATGATCAAACCACCTTTTGAATTCAACTCCCTGTGCCACCTCACTTCTCTGCGCCCATTTGAATTTACGAGAAGCAACTTCTCATGAATTTTCTCCCATGCAGAAGGCATCCCACGTCCACCCTTGTGTGCCAATTATCTGGATAAAAATAAGTTAGTTGGCCATTCAAATTCAAAGGATGTTTGAATTTGAATGGGCAACCAACTAATCCATGTGCCACCCACCTTATCTTGTGCGCCCTTTGCTTTACACGAGAAAGAGTTTCTCGTGTAAACTCTCCATGCACAAAGAAGCCACACCTCCTCTCTTCTCATGCCCAGAGTGGATAAGGATGAGTTGGTTTGCATTTGAATTCAAATTCAATTTGAATTCAAGTGTGCAACCACTTATCTTTATCCTTTCACGCGGATAAGACACGTCTTGCATTGTTTTAAAAGAGAAAGGGAGGTGGGGCATGCGTAAAAAATTTTTAGAGAGAGAATAGTGGATGTGAGGAAGCCTTGTGCATGAGTAGAAAGTTCAAAAACTTTCAAGAGAAAAAGAAAGAAAAGAAACAAGAGTGGGCACAGGGTTTTCAGTGAGTAACCTAGGGTTTTTGCCTGGGGTTCGGGAAGTGGGAAGGTGAGCTACGAGTGTCACGAGCCCATCAAACTTCAGGAAGAGTTTTATCAATCTCTCTACCATCTTTGCTGATGATTTAGAGCATCTGAAGAGTCAGCAGACATCGATCGAAGGAGTTCGATCAGCATCGATCGTCGAAAGGGCTCTACAACGAACTAGCATTCGTGAGGAGCCGATCAGATCGGGAGCTTCGTGTGAATGATCCACGGAGGTCAGATACACTGTGTGGCTACATTGCAATGATCAGATCTTCCAGTTGGTAATCAGATTGCAGCAATCGACTACCTACTCGAAGGTAATGTATTCTGAACACATAACAGTAAATTGTTTACTGCAGAAGTTTGAATTTTAAATTTAAATACATGCTATATATCATATTTAGATCCTATTGTAGGATAAATATATATTAATTAATTAGATTAATTAATATTTTCCACTATAAAATTATAATTTTGAAAAAGTTTTAAAATTATCGTTTTACCCTTGCACTGAAATTCACTTCAAATGGTATCAGAGCAGGTTCTAAAATATGATATACATTTGCATGCGTAGATTAAGGTATAATCTAAAAGTTTAAATTTAAAATTTAAAATTTAAAATTCAAAATTCAAAATTTAAAATTTGAAATTCAAAATTTGAAATTCAAAATTTGAAATTTAAAATTTGAAATTTAAAATTTGAAATTTAAAATTCAAAATTTAAAATTTAAAATTTAAAATTCAAAATTTAAAATTCAAAAATTGGAAATTCAAAATTCAAAATTTGTTTGAAATTTAAAATTTAAAATTTAAAATTTGAAATTTGAAATTTAAAATTTAAAATTTAAATTTTGAAATTGGTATATTTAGATATACTTGATCCAAGTAGCAAGTAGTCTAATTGGGTTGGTTGCCATGGTCATCCGGTCACAAGAGAAAAGAAGGGTTTAAAGGCCCTCTCCTCCTATTCGATGGGATCTCCTGTGGCGGTAGGGGTGCCGATGCAATTATATCTCATGAAGACGAAGCAGCGAAAGGACTTAATTGTAAAGATTCAATTATAAAATTTATCATGAATGTGTTAGATTAGATCTAAAGAAATATTCATGATTTATTTTGATTGAGTTATTTTCTGTTATGTAATTAGCAATAGGATTGCTGTTTATGAAATGTGCTGATCCGTTTATAAAATAAGTCAACACATTTGATGAATAAAAAATAAAATCTTTCAAATTTAAAAATTATTTTCGAAATGCCAAACCCTGACCCATCAGCCCAAATACTTAATTAAAAGAATTAAGTATTGTCTAGTTGGTCTAGAATTGTGAATTAAGACCTATGACAATTGCATAAACTTGTGGGTCAATGGGTTAGATGAATTAGGTCCATAATTGGATTAGACCTAAGGTTAGCTTAAAGAAATAAACTAAATTAGAGTAATTGATCAAATCTAATCAAAAGTTGAATTAGATTAGATCAAGGATACTCTAGACTCTACTCCAATAGTTGTAGTTGAATGGGTCCATATCTTTAACTAGACCAAGATGGACTTAATTCATGGCTACGCGGTGGAACCTTATTTACTAAGTTGATCAAATTAAAACTAATAAACCGGTTGGTGTCTAAGGTAAGTTCGGCAGTCTGATTAGTAGTTTTTAAGTGGGAGCTACTCGCATTGATTCGATCTCTGATGAGTTAATGGCATATCCTCACCACTGATCTCACTTACCTGGCCAACCTGGTGAGTTAGGTTTTGATTAGATCACTTGGTGATTAGGGCTCACCCATGTCATTAGGTAAATCAGTGTGACTGATTTAGGTGCTCCTAATACCGGCTTTAATTAAATCCTTTTTAATCTGACTTGGTGAAGTCAGTGGGAGGATTAAAATTAGCTGGTTAATTTTTTCTCTTCTATCCTTTAATAAAAATCTTCAAAAATTATTAGGTCCCTAAAAATGATTAAGTTATAGTGATAACTAAGTCATAGCCTCCCATTAAGTGAGTGATAATGAGTCCATTAGTTTAATAATTATTGGAGGCCCAAAGGCCTGGTGCTTATTGACTAATGAAATTATCATTCATAGTATGATAATTTGGTTGAGTCTTTCTGATGATGGTTAGGTTGGCCGGTCAAAATCGAGCCTGATCATTTATTGGTCAGATTCACCAAATCAAGTCATGTTAATGGTGGGACCTAACCAGATCTTTTTAGTGCAGGCCAAAGCCTACTGATTAGGTTCTGGGGCAAAATAAATTACTAGAAGTTGTTTAGAGAAATAACTGGTTATGAACCTATCCATAGATGCACATGAGTTGACCAACCAAAGTTGGGCTCGTGTGTAGTCTGTGTGGATTCTAGTACCCACTAAGGAATTAAAGTAATTCCTCGAATTGGAGGTTGAGGCTACCAGTTCGTAAAAATACTGGGAGAAACTTTAGACTAAAGTCCAAGTCTTTAGTATTAATAATTTATGTACTAATAAAGGTCTAGTTTTCCTTTATGCAGCTATGGCCACTACCCTGTCGCTTCGGTCATTTTTAGATAATGACAAGCTCATGGGACCTAATTTTGATAGCTGGTATCGAAAATTAAAAATCGTCCTTGAGCATGAATGGATCCTTTATGTAGTAATGGATCTGGCACCTGAGGAGCCAGCCCTGAACGCTAGAGGGACGGTCCGAGACACTTACCAGAAGTGGCTCAATGACCGCACCACTGTTTGGTGCATAATGCTGGCGGCAATGAATGATGAGTTTAGCTGCAGGTTTGAGAACGTCCAGCCCAGGAGATGCTTCAAATGTTGAACGACTCCTTTGGCACACCTGACGATGTTGAAAGGCATAAATCTAGTTGTGCCATTTTTAATACTCGGATGAGGGATGGGGCCTCAGTCATCGATCATGTACTGTATATGATCAAAATGATTGAGCGCCTAAGTAAACTGGGCTTTCCCTTGCACGAGCAGCTCGGTAAGGATGCGATCCTTAATTCTTTACCTAAGTCCTTCCTCCCCTTCCTTACTCATTTTCGAATGACAAAGCCTGCAGTGAACTACCACGGCTTGTTGGGATTGCTGCAGAATTTTAAGAAGGACCACCAGCTCCATAAGGAGTCAGTGAATGTTGTGAGAGGGTCTTCTTCTGATCGTCGACCCTTTAAGAAAGGGAAGAAGAACAAGAAGAAGAATAAGAAGGTGCAGTCGCATGCTAGAATGTCTGCACAGGGTCAGACCAAGAAGCGCAAGCCCGACCAGAGCCAGGTGGAGTGCTTCTTTTGCAAGAAGCAGGGGCACTGAAAGAGGAACTGTCCTCTATACTTACCTCCTTGGACCCGAACAGGCCGAAGAAGAAGCAAGATAATTGTATGATAACACCTTGCAACTTTTCCATTTGTGATACTACTGCCTGGGTATTGGATATCGGAAGCCCTTATCATATTTACAATTCGATGCAGGGTCTGCAAGTCAGTAGGAGATTTGATGAAGGCGAGAGATTCCTGAACGTTGGAGATGGAAGCAAAGTTTCAGTTCTAGCTTTAGGAATCATGAACCTTGTAATCAACTCTCGTAATATAATTCTGAGTGAATGTCACTATTATCTAAGTTTTTTATTAAATATTATTTCTGTAGACCTTTTGGCCATGAACAGTTATCAATTTTTAATAAAAAAAAATATTTGTAATATCATTTTGAATGGTGTTACAATATTTGTTGGACAACTAAATAATGAAATCTACTTACTATCACAGCCTGTTAATGTGGTTCAAACCTCCGGTAAACGCCCTAGAATAGATAATATGTCAGAAGTCTATCTTTGGCACTGTAGGCTAGGTCATATCAATAAGAACAGGATAAACAGGTTGGCTCAAGAAGGAATTCTTGAAGTACATGATTGTGAATCACTTCCAACCGGTGAGTCTTGTCTTCTTGGAAAGATGACCAAGTCACCTTTTACTGAAAAAGGGGAGAGAGCCAGTGAACTCTTGGGTCTGGTACATTCTGATGTATGTGGACCCATGAGCTCAAATGCAAGAGGTGGATATTTCTACTTCATAACCTTCATAGACGACCTATCTAGGTATAGGTATGTCTACTTAATGAAGCATAAGTCGGAGTCATTTGAAATATTCAAACTATTCTGAAATGAGGTAGAAAAATAAACTGGGAAGTGTATTAAAACTCTTCGATCTGATCGAGGAGGTGAATACCTTTTCAATGATTTTTTGACATATCTTGGGGAGAATGGAATTCTCTCTCAGTGGACTCCTCCTGGAACACCACAGCATAATGGTGTGTCTGAAAGGAGGAATCGAACCTTGTTGGACATGGTTCGATCCATGATGGGGTTTGCTGGTCTGCCGATCTCTCTCTGGGGATATGCACTTGAATCGGCTTGTTACCTTCTAAATAGGGTTCCGAGTAAGTCTGCAACCAAAATGCCATATGAGATATGGATAGGACGTAAGCCAGTACTCTCGCACCTTAGGGTTTGGGGGTGTCCGGTTTATGTTAAACGTTTAATTACGGACAAGCTTGGACCTAGGTCTGATAAGTGTAATTTCATAGGGTACCCAAAAGAGACCAAAGGGTATTATTTCTACCTAGTTGATGAGCAAAAGGTGTTTGTCAGCCTTAAGGCAATCTTTTTGGAAAAGAAGTTCCTTGGTGAAGGGACTGTTGCCTCTAAGGTCGAACTTGAGGAAGTTCGGCAGGTGAAAAAACTGACACAAGTTGCTGAACCTGAATCAGATTTGGTTAGATCAGATCTGGAGCCCATTGTTCCTACACCCTTAAGACGGTCTGGTAAAGTACCACGTCAACCAGATAGATACTATGGTTTCTTGGTCCAGGATGGCGATCCTGTCAAACTTGATGAAAATGATGAGGATCCGATCACCTACATGGATGCAATGTAGAGACCTGACTCTGAGAAATGGCTAGAGGCCATGAAATCCGAAATGAAGTCCATGAAGGTCAACGATGTGTGGACATTGGTTGACCCACCCGAAGGAGTAAAACCCATAGGGTGTAAGTGGGTCTTCAAGAGTAAGAGAGGCGCAGACGGAAAGGTGGAAACCTATAAAGCTCGTCTGGTTGCCAAAGGATATCGTCAATGTTATGGTATAGACTATGACGAGACGTTTTCTCCTATGGCAATACTCAAATCCATTCGGATTATGCTTGCGATAGCTGCCCATCTGGATTATGAAATCTGACAGATGGATGTTGTCACGCCCCCGACCCGAGATTTTGAATCGAGGGTCATGGCAACCGCCGCATACTCATAGAAAACTCTTTCCATAAGCATGCAAGGCATCTTATCATACTATCCTAAAAGAACAGCGAAATAATTAGTCAACAATTTAAATCTAAAATATAACGACCTAAATTTTTTCTTTAATATCTCAATAAATTCAACAACGATTCAAAGGCTTTGCATCAAATTCAATAAGCCTTTCAACCTAAAATAAAAGTATGAAGATTCTGCTTCTGATCACTCTTCCATTCATATCTTGTATCATCTTAATTATTCAACATCTGTAAAAATAGTAAAATAGGAGGTAATGAGCTAGACAGCCCAGTAAGCAATGATCACTTTTCAACAGATTTTATCAGGCATTTAAGTAAATCATCATTTATAAAAAATAAGCATATAGAGTTCATCAATTCGAAATCAATTTCAATTATGCAACATAATTCATGCCAAATTCATGTCTTTTTCGAAAATTTAAGTTTCTTTCCAAATTTTAATTTCTTTTGTTCTTCAATTTCTTTTTGTCAACCATGAGCTATGACCATATTTTCTCTGTGGCAGGGTCATAATACCGCGTATCTGCTTGCGGTAGGCCGCGAATCATCTGGCAGCCATGTCCTTTGGAACCGCTGGTCTCTCTGGCATTTGTCGCTGGTCTCTCTGACGACATATCGCTGGTCTCGCTGGCGACATAAACCCTCAGGACAATCAATTGCCAACGTATATGCCCCCATTGATAGGGTCCTTTACATAGTCAGGTTGTCAATTCTTATTGTTTCTTATATCATAATTCTTCATAAATCATGTTTCATATTCTAATTTTGATAATAAAATATATAATCATGTAGTATCGAAATCAATCAATATAATGCATCATGAAATCAATATGTTCAATCATGCTTCATCATAACATTTCAAATAAGATATTTTCATAACAAAATACCATTCATCCAATTCATGCATCATTTCATAAATCATGTCAGAAGAATACATTATAATTTACCGATAAATCTAGAAAAAGTGAAACATTACTTACCTCAAACGTATTCTAATAAATCCACATAATTCTATAAATTTTCTTTCAAAAATTTTATTCGGAGATCATATCGCGATATCCCATGATCAAACATCCACAATCCTATACAGAATCAATTTCAATAATTAGAAAGAATACGAATACCATATTTCAACGGTTTAGATTGGGTCCGATCATCTAATTTTATCTAATCAAAATCTAATTAGGACCTAAATGATCCAAAGTTTGACTATCAGATCAAATCGGATTCGAAGTGATAGGACCAAGGTTTCTTCATCGATTTCATAAAATCAAGTGGAGAGAGAAAATCAGAGGAGAGAGAATTCATGAGGTACAATTCGAATTGATCATGTGACACAATCCAATATTACGATTGATCCAATATCTCGATTGGTAAAATCAACATGATCAAATCAAATCATGGCTAGATCGAAATCATGGATGATCAAATCTAAAGATTCATGGTCTGATTAAGGTGGGTGTCAATACGCTGTCTGACAATCATGGATCAGGATTCTTCATTAGAATCAGATCAAGACTATTAAAAAAAATTTCTTCATTCACTAACTTTTTTTAGAGAGAGAATCAATCAAGAGAGAGAATATTTTAGAGAGAGAAAATTTTAGAGAGAGAAAACTCATCTTGGACTCCTCAGACGATATGATTCAACAAATTCAATCGATCAGATCAAATCATGCTAAGATTATCATGTGGACAATTCAATAAGATCATGAGAAATAAAATCTAAAAATACTTGATCTGATCAAAGTGGATGTCGGTGTACCGTCCGACGATCACGGATCAAAAATCCATCACGAGGATCATTTAAATTCATCATCATTCTTCTCAAAATTCTAAAAATCTTAGGAGAGAGAAATAATCTAGAGAAAGGATTCTAGAGAGAGAAAGTCCAATTTTAGAGAGAGAAAATACTAGTTCAGGCTGAAGGGAGAAAGGGAAGAGAGAGAAACTCTCTTTCTCATATTTTATTATTTATCTCATTATTTATTTTATTTTTTTTCTTTCTTCTTTTCTTTCTTTCTCTTTTTTTTTTCACGGAAGAGAGAGGAGAGAAAATCATATTTATTATTATTATATTATTTTTTTCTTCTCTCTTTCTTTTTTTTTCCTTTTCCTTTTTATTTTTTTTTTTCTTTTCTTTTTCTTCTTTTTCTTTTCTTTTTCTTTTCTTTTCCTTCTTCTTTTCTTTTTCTTTTTCTTTTCCTTCTTCTTCTTCTTCTTTTCTTCTTCTCCCGTGGGTTCCTTTGGGCTGAAACAGGGGACCTTGAGGTCTCCTCGTTGGTTGGCCGGCCGGTGGCATAGCCGGTGTAGGGCGGCCGTCGGCAAGAGGAGAGACGATCCGCGGCAAGAGGAGGCCAAACCGGTGGTCGGCGGTGACCACCGGCGACAGAAAAATGGCAAAAAAGGAAGATTCTTCCGCAACAAAATTCGGCGACTTCGGTCGCCGGCGAGCGTGCACATCGGCATGGGAAGGAAGGGGGAGGAGAGAGGAAGGGGAGGAAGCTTACCTCCGACGCCGGCGAGGCTTTTCCAACGAGAAATTGGATAGCACAAGGACGGGTCTCCATGAGAAATTTCCGACGATTGCCGCCGTTTTACCCCGGGATTCTTTGGTAGGAAGAAGGGAGAAGGGTCTCCCCTTTAAATAGAACCAAAGGAGAGGAGTTTGACTCCTCTCCGGTGAGGTTTCCGACTCCGATTAGGAGCCGGTCGGGAGAAGAAGACTCCCTGCGGGAGTCTTCATCATTTTTTTTTTGGTTTGTTTGGGCTGGCTGGGCTATCACATTCTTTCCCTCTAAAAGAAATTTCATCCTCGAAATTTTTCTTGCCTGAGTCTTCATAGTTTCTTACTTGAATCTCATCCACAAATATTCTAATTCTTGATATAAATTCATTCTTAAATCATTTCATAAGAAAAAGTTAGTACATCAAATATCTATCTGAAACGGAACCATTCATTTTCTTATTTATCAAGATCCATGTCTCAAAAATTTTTAATATTTCAAGATTTCAAAATTATGATCTTATTTCCTGTAAAAATTAATATTCAATATCTCATGACTCAAATTAAAATTAAATCTATCTCTTGTGAATAGAAAAAGGTCAATGTCTCTATTCTTGCATAAGAACTTCATTCATCATCATTCATTTATTTATTTATTTATTTTAAAATATTAACCACTCTTAATTTCAACCCATCATAAGATAGGAAAATATACTTCTATGAATCATATGATGACATCCCAATCAATCAAAATTCAAAAATATTTTTTCTTATTTGTACTTTCAAAGGTTGAAGATTTATCATCTCATTCTCGAACTTTTGATATTTTAATTCTCAATATAACTTCATCATTAAGTCATTTCATAAAGATCAGTATCACCATTGTTGATTGAATCAATATCACTATTTTCTAGTCATCGAAATTTTCTTACTCACACCCTCAAACTCTTAAATATTCTAATTCTTGAAGCAAATTTTATCATTAAGTCATTCTATAATAAAAATCAATAACTTAAAAATTGATCTAAATCAAAACTATATTTTTCAATGTCTCTATTCTAAGTAAGTATATCAATTTTTTTATCTAAATATTAACAACTCTTAATTAATCGATTCATTATCAAATTATTATTGTATTATTTTTTTTTTAATATTATTCTTTCTAATATCAATAAATTTCTCGTATCAAACCATATCATCTATCATAATTCTTTAACTCAAAGGATCAACATTCCTGACTTACTCAAAATAGTCCAGATTACCATGCTTCCACTGCGCACTCTGATCTAACAATCAAAATTTCTTAGGTTCACCAAAAAAAAGTTTGATCAAATTATTTTTTTATCCTAAAATTTTAAATTTCAATTGAAATCAAAGATTAACTTTCGATTCTCATTCATACCTTTACTGGTGTACAATAATCTTGATTAACCCTTGAGTCCAATATCATATTTAAACCATCATATAGATTTACTATAATCAATATGAATCAAATCTTAATTCTCATATCAATTCAATTCGATAATTTTCAAACCAAAAATCTTTATAAGTTAAATTAATGGAGAAAAAAAAAATCCTTCGATGCTCCACCAAATTTGGACATAATCAGAATATATAAGAATTTTAAATCATTATTTTTTTTTTTAAATTTTTATCATCAGGATCTTCAATATCTATCAAATATCCTTTCATAACAATCATACAAGCTTCAAAAAAATTAAATCTCCATTTAATAGTAGATTCAATTAGGGACCTCGTTAACAAAAGCAAAGGAACTCCATATCAATTTCTAAATCCAAAATTTCTAAATTGTAAATTCACATGGATCCCTTAATCTGAAATAAATATAAATCAGATCTTAATCTAAAAAATATCAACCTCAATAATAATATCAGAAAATCTCTTGATCAACTTAGATACGAAATCTTTAAATTGAAATTTCATACACATCAGGTAGTTTCCAAGAGACATAATAAGATCTATTTTCTAGATCTAAGGATGATGATTAAAGATTCCAGTATGATGAATATCCTACAATCTCAAAATCAATTTCATCAATAAGAAATAGACTTCTTTGCAATATCTCCAAATATGCATTCATCCTAATATGCCACTTTATATATAATCCACATACCAAATTCAATTTCGATAAATATTCCAATCAAGCATCATAAAAGATTTTTCTTAGTCCATCCTGGAACAATATTTTATTATCAAATCTTTATCTTGTCAATAATAGTCAACTTCTCAACTAAAAGTAATATCATAGTATTATTTTCACATCGAATTTGAACTTACGATTCACTTGAATAACCAATGATCAAATTAATAACCACAATGCATAATAAAATTTTAAGTCAATCTTTTTGTGATTACTTTCGATCAAGATCTAACTAATCATATCATGATCAATAGATCATCCATTATATTTCAAACTTCATATGTTATAATCTCTTGCGATCTTTTTATACATAATCTCAATGTTTAATCAAAATTTATAAATATTTCTTCTACTACAATTATCAAAGATCTACACTATAATGTCCTTAGTGTCTATCCACTTACACCCATTCTATATCTGATTCTATGTTTCATAATTCATCCACTTATGCTCTGATATCATATTAATTATCACGCCTCCGACCCGAGATTTTGAATCGAGGGTCATGGCAACCGCCGTATACTCATAGAAAACTCTTCCCATAAGCATGCAAGCCATCTTATCATACTATCCTAAAACAACAACGGAATAATTAGTCAACAATTTAAATCTAAAATATAATGACCTAAATTTTTTCTTTAATATCTCAATAAATTCAACAACGATTCAAAGGCTTTGCATCAAATTCAATAAGCCTTTCAACTTAAAATAAAAGTATGAAGATTCTGCTTCTGATCACTCTTCCATTCATATCTTGTATTATCTTAATTATTCAACATCTATAAAAACAGTAAAATAGGAGGTAATGAGCTAGACAGCCCAGTAAGCAATGATCACTTTTCAACAGATTTCATCAGGCATTTAAGTAAATCATCATTTATAAAAAATAAGCATATAGAGTTCATCAATTTGAAATCAATTTCAATTATGCAACATAATTCATGCCAAATTTATGTCTTTTTCGAAAATTCAAGTTTCTTTTCAAATTTCAATTTCTTTTGTTCTTCAATTTCTTTTCGTCAACCATGAGCTATGACCACATTTTTCCTGTGGCAGGGTCATAATACCGCGTATCTGCTTGCGGTAGGCTGCGAATCATCTGGCAGCCATGTCCTTTGGAACCGCTGGTCTCTCTGACGATTTGTCGCTGGTCTCTCTGGCGACATGTCGCTGGTCTCGCTGGCGACATAAACCCTCAGGACAATCAATTGCCAACGTATATGCCCCCATTGGCAGGGTCCTTTACATAGTCGGTTGTCAATTCCTATTGTTTCTTATATCATAATTCTTCATAAATCATGTTTCATATTCTAATTTTGATAATAAAATATATAATCATGTAGTATCGAAATCAATCAATATAATGCATCATGAAATCAATATGTTCAATCATGCTTCATCATAACATTTCAAATAAGATATTTTCATAACAAAATATCATTCATCCAATTCATGCATCGTTTCACAAATCATGTCAGAAGAATACATTATAATTTACCGATAAATCTAGAAAAAGTGAAACATTACTTACCTCAAACGTATTCCAATAAATCTACATAATTCTATAAATTTTCTTTCAAAAATTCTATTCGTAGATCATATCACGATATCCCATGATCAAACATCCACAATCTTATACAGAATCAATTTCAATAATTAGAAAGAATACGAATACCATATTTCAACGGTTTAGATTGGGTCCGATCATCTAATTTTATCTAATCAAAATCTAATTAGGATCTAAATGATCCAAAGTTTGACTATCAGATCAAATCGGATTCGAAGTGATAGAACCAATGTTTCTTCATCGATTTCATAAAATCAAGTGGAGAGAGAAAATCAGAGGAGAGAGAATTCATGAGGTACAATTCGAATTGATCATGTGACACAATCCAACATTACGATTGATCCAATATCTCGATTGGTGAAATCAACATGATCAAATCAAGTCATGGCTAGATCGAAATCATGGATGATCAAATCTAAAGATTCATGGTCTGATTAAGGTGGGTGCCAATACGCTGTCTGACAATCATGGATCAGGATTCTTCATTAGAATCAGATCAAGACTATTAAAAAAATTTCTTCATTCACTAACCTTTTTTTAGAGAGAGAATCAATCAAGAGAGAGAATATTTTAGAGAGAGAAAATTCTAGAGAGAGAAAACTCATCTTGGACTCCTCAGACGATATGATTCAACAAATTCGATCGATCAGATCAAATCATGCTAAGATTATCATGTGAACAATTCAATAAGATCATGAGAAATAAAATCTAAAAATACTTGATCTGATCAAAGTGGATGTCGGTGTACCGTCCGACGATCACGGATCAAAAATCTATCACGAGGATCATTTAAATTCATCATCATTCTTCTCAAAATTCTAAAAATCTTAGGAGAGAGAAATAATCTAGAGAAAAGATTCTAGAGAGAGAAAGTCTAATTTTAGAGAGAGAAAATACTAGTTCAAGCTGAAGGGAGAGAGGAAAGAGAGAGAAACTCTCTTTCTCATATTTTATTATTTATCTCATTATTTATTTTATTTTTTTTCTTTCTTCTTTTCTTTCTTTCTCTTTTTTTTTTCATGGAAGAGAGAGGAGAGAAAATCCTATTTATTATTATTATATTATTTTTTTTTCCTTCTCTCTCTCTTTTTTTTTTCCTTTTCCTTTTTCTTTTTTTTTCTTTTCTTTTTCTTCTTTTTCTTTTCTTTTTCTTTTCTTTTCCTTCTTCTTTTCTTTTTCTTTTTCTTTTCCTTCTTCTTCTTCTCCCGTGGGTTCCTTTGGGCTGAAACAGGGGACCTTTAGGTCCCCTCGTTGGTTGGCCGACCGGTGGCGTAGCCAGCGTGGGGCGGCCGTCGGTAAGAGGAGAGACGATCCACGGCAAGAGGAGGCCAAACCGATGGTCGGCGGTGACCACCGGCGATGAAAAAATGGCAAAAAAGGAAGATTCTTCTGCAACAAAATCCGACGACTTCGATCGCCGACGAGCGTGCACATCAGCACGGGAAGGAAGGGGGAGGAGAGAGGAAGGGGAGGAAGCTTACCTCCGACGCCGGCGAGGCTTTTCCGACGAGAAATTGGATAGCACAAGGATGGGTCTCCGTGAGAAATTTCCGGCGATTGCCGTCGTTTTGCCCCAGGATTCTTTGGTAGGAAGAAGGGAGAAGGGTCTCCCCTTTAAATAGAACCAAAGGAGAGGAGTTTGACTCCTCTCCGGTGAGGTTTCTGACTTTGATTAGGAGCCGGTCGGGAGAAGAAGACTCCCTGCGGGAGTCTTCATCATTTTTTTTTTTTTTTGGTTTGTTTGGGCTGGCTGGGCTATCACAAATGTGAAGAAAGCTTTTTTAAACGGAGAGATAGACGAAGAGGTGTATATGATATAAGCTGAAGGGTTCACATCCACAGATGAGTCTAAGGTGTGCAGGCTACAGAGGTCCATTTATGGACTTAAGCAGGCATCCCGGAGTTGGAACATACGTTTTGATAGGACGATCAAGACGTATGGCTTCGTTAAGAATGGAGAAGAGCCCTGCATTTATAAGTGGGCTAATGGTCTAGTAGTGGTATTTCTTGTATTGTATGTGGATGACATTCTCTTAATCGGAAATGATGTCCCTGCATTACAGGGAATAAAGATTTGGCTTTCGTCACAGTTCTCCATGAAGGATCTAGGAGAAGTTTCCTACATCCTAGGGATGAGGATCTATAGGGATAGATCTAAAAGGTTGCTTGGCTTATCCCAGTCTACGTACATTGATACTATGCTGAAGAGGTTCAGCATGGAGAATTTCAAGAAAGGCTATCTATCGATAGGCCATGGAATTTCTCTCTCGAAAAGGGATTGTCCGACAACACCTCAAGAGAGAGAGCGTATGGGTAGTGTTGGTGCAAAAATCCATCTGCGCCGGAGAAGCTGGAGTTGAGGAAGCCGTGGTCGCCGCCGGGACCTGCAAGGGAAGTCTAAACCGGAGGTGGGGTTGCTCCGACAAGACCCTCCGACGCTCAAGTCAGTTCTCTGCCTCAACAAGAATGGAGTGCTCGAACGGAGAATTTAGCAGAGTTTTGAGATAAGGCAAAAGAGCTTAAAGAATAACGTATCTGAGTCTCCCTTTTATAGGCGGGGGAGGCAACGGACTGATGGCGACGTTTGTAACCGCCTGGTAGTGGGCCGCCCATGGTCAGGGAAATTGATTGCGAAAGATAATGGAGCAGACACGTGGCCATCATCATGGCCCGCCACATAGTGCCTGTTGCAGGTAGTGGAGCGGCATCCGTTACTGCTAGTTGTCAGCGAGTAGTGGGATCGTGCAGCACCTGCCGCAGGGAGCGGAGCAACATCATAGCTGTTGACACAGCCTGTCAGAGGGTAGTGGGATCGTGCAGCACCTGTCGCAGGGGGAAGGTGGAGCCGCGTGGAATCCGCTACAGGAAGTGGAACAGGATCATGGCAGTTATTGTTATCTGCCAAGGGACACGGATCTGTTGATCAAGGCTTGGCAGTAGTCGGAGTTCGGCCTTTGTAGGAGTCCGGGAGGAGTCCCCCTTTCGGACGAGATCGTGGGTGGAGTCCGGCTCCAGCAGCTGATACTGAGGTCGGAGACTGAGGACGGAGCTTGGCTCCCATAGGGATCCGGACGGAGCCACCCTGCTGTCGATGGCAGAGCCCGGCTCCCGTAGGAGTCCGGGCGGAGCCGTTCTGCTGTTGAAGGAGGAGCCCGGCTCCCGTAGGAGTCCGAGCGGAGCCGTTCTGCTGTTGAAGGAGGAGCCCGACTCCCGTAGGAGTCCGGGTGGAGCCGTTCTGCTGTCGAAGGAGGAGCCCGGCTCCCGTAGGAGTCCGGGCGGAGCCGTTCTGCTATTGAAGGAGGAGCCCGGCTCCCGTGGGAGTCCGGGCGGAGCCGTTCGGCTGTTGAAGGAGGAACCCGACTCCCGTAGGAGTCCGGGCGGAGCCATTCTGCTGTTGAAGGAGGAGTCCGACTCCCGTAGGAGTCCGGGCGGAGCCGTTCTACTGTTGAAGGAGGAGCCCGGCCCCCGTAGGAGTCCGGGCGGAGCCGTTCTGCTGTTGAAGGAGGAGCCCGGCTCCCGTAGGAGTCCGGGTGGAGCCGTTCTGCTGTTGAAGGAGGAGCCCGGCTCCCGTAGGAGTCTGGGTGGAGCCGTTCTGCTGTTGAAGGAGGAGCCCGGCTACCGTAGGAGTCCGGGCGGAGCCGTTCTGCTGTTGAAGGAGGAGCCCGGCTCCCGTAGGAGTCCGGGTGGAGCCGTTCTGCTGTTGAAGGAGGAGCCCGGCTCCCGTAGGAGTCCGGGCGGAGCCGTTCTACTGTTGAAGGAGGAGCCCGGCCCCCGTAGGAGTCCGGGCGGAGCCGTTCTGCTGTTGAAGGAGGAGCCCGACTCCCGTAGGAGTCCGGGCGGAGCCGTTCTGCTGTCGATTTCGGCTGCGGATAATTTATACCCAACACCAGTCCCCCTACTTCCGAGTTTGAATTTCAAGCGAAGGAAGTATACAGAGAGAGATGTGCGCAGCCGGAATCGTCCCTTCGAACCCTGCGCACTGCCGCCTCTATTTAATGCGCGCACGTCAGAGTCCATTTTTCGGTGAAAGTGACTTGAAAAGTCTTTTCGGAACCCCCGCTGAAACGCGATCCCAAGCGTCGCTTTGCGGGAATTTGTGAGCGGTCAACCCTCGATGGCGGTGAAGGGGATAAGCGCGCCACGCGGCACACATCGGTTGGCCCAGGAATACCCGCCGCCATAACTGCGCCAGGATCCATCGGCTATTTAAACCCCTCGGCCCCTTCGTAGCTTCATTCTGGCGTTGTTCTTTCATCTGAGAGCCCTGCTTCTCTCGCCCCAGTCCCTGTCTCCTTCCCTTATACCATGTTATCTACTCGGGAGGCTGTCCTCGAGGGAATTCTTAGGGTTTGGAGGAAGGAGAGAAGGAGAATGGCGGCCGGTGAGAATCTCCGTCGCTCTAGAGGGAGCCCAAGGAAGAATTCCTTCAACAACAGGGGTTTAATAACGGGGGCTGTCGGGGAAGCTATTCTGCCCACGAATCTCGGGGCAGCAAGGCGGGGTGATACCGATCAAGAGGGCAGAATAGACGTCACAAGCCATGACGGGATCCTTGACGCCGTCGGGGCCGAGAGACCAGAGGCGGTCGGCATTGAAGGTGGAGCAGTAGAACTTGTTGCGGGGACGGTGGAAGTAACGCATGCCGACCTTGCCGGAGCGTCTCGGGCGGTGGTCGTCGTTGCCTCCTCCGCCTCCGGGGATCAACTCCACCCTTTTCCCGCTAAAGTTGGGACCTTGGGAACAGAATGAGGCAAGATGGGCGAGAGCTGTTACACGCGCTGGAGAATGCGACTGAGAAGGATAGAGACGGAGTTCGTAGCTCGGAGCGGTCTCCGATTCGTCCTGCCCGGACCGTGCCCGCGACACTTGGGATGACGTGTATCTTCTTTTTTCCTGACCCACCGGGTCCTGTAATGTGTTCTTCTATTAAATAAAAAAGTGATTTCAGTACCTCGTTTGCATCTTGTGTTGAATAGTTGTCCGCCGAACTCCTTCATTTTCTTTTCCTTCTCTTTGTCTGTGTTACGTCGTTCCAGAATCGTCGGCGATCCTTTCAGCTCATGCGGGGTCGTCATTCGCCGAGCTTGTTTTCAGCTTTTATGTCGTTCGGAGATATTCACTTGTCAGGTTTGCTTGGCTGAAGTCGAAGCTAAGTTCGGCTCCCTTGATAGTCCGAACGGAGAAGCTCTCCAGAGGTTGGAGTAGCTCGGATCTTGTAAAAGTCTGTAATCGAAGTCACAAATAAAGCCGAAATAAAGCCCGGCTTCTGTAGAAGTCCGGGTGGAGTTGTCCTGTAGCTGTCGTTGTCGGTGGAGTCCGGCTCCCGTAGGAGTCCGGGCGAAGCCTTTGTTGCTGTCGATGGCGGGGCCCGGCTCCCGTTGGAGTCCGGGCGAAGGTTTCTTGGCGGCGAAACCCGGCTCCCGTAGGAGTCCGGGCGAAGTCTTCTTTGCATAGGGACCCGGCTCCCGTAGGAGTCCGGGCGAAGTTTTTTTTTTTTTTTTCCTTTTTTTTTTTTTTTTTTTTTTTGCGGCGGAACCCGGCTCCCGTAGGAGTCCGGGTGAAGCCTTCTTGGCGTAGGGACCCGGCTCCCGTAGGAGTCCGGGTCTTCCACTTTGCTCATGTCAGGATGAGGTTCTCCTCTTGTTCCTGACAGGGCTGTGGGGGCACATAAGGGCGTTGCAAGGCCTCTCCCCCCATCCGGTCTAAAAGAACCGATCCTTCGACTTTGCTCAAGTTAGGGCGAGGTTCTCCTCCTGTCCCTAACAGGGCTGCGGGGGCACATATGGGCGTTGCAAGGCCTCTCCCCCATCCGGTCTAAAGGAATCGGGCCTTCGACTTTGCTCAAGTTAGGGCGAGGTTCTCCTCCTGTCCATAACAGGGCTACGGGGGCACATATGGGCATTGCAAGGCCTCTGCCCCCATCTGGTCTAAAGGAACCGGGCCTTCGACTTTGCTCAAGTTAGGGCGAGGTTCTCCTCCTGTCCCTAACAGGGCTGCGGGGGCACATATGGGCGTTGCAAGGCCTCTCCCCCATCCGGTCTAAAGGAACCGGGCCTTCGACTTTGCTCAAGTTAGGGCGAGGTTCTCCTCCTGTCCCTAACAGGGCTGCGGGGGCACATATGGGTGTTGTAAGGCCTCTCCCCCCATCCGATCTAAAGGAACCGGGCCTTCGACTTTGCTCAAGTTAGGGCGAGGTTCTCCTCCTGTCCCTAACAGGGCTGCGGGGGCACATATGGGCGTTGCAAGGCCTCTCCCCCCATCCGGTCTAAAGGAACCGGGCCTTCGACTTTGCTCAAGTTAGGGCGAGGTTCTCCTCCTGTCCCTAACAGGGCTGCGGGGGCACATATGGGCGTTGTAAGGCCTCTCCCCCCATCCGGTCTAAAAGAACCGGACCTTCGACTTTTATAAGGTTGCCCTCTCGTTTTTGATACCGTCTGCTTGAATTGTCCTAAGATAAATGGGCACGCATTTTTTTTTTTGGTCAGGACGAAATCACTGGTAGTACATCCGCAAGTTTTCTGAGCTCCACGGTCACGGGAGGTCAGCTCCCCCGAGTTTCCTGAGATAATAAGTTCCAGGTCGGACTACTTCCTTGACCTCATAAGGTCCCTCCCAGTTTGGGGCAAGCTTCCCCTGGTCCTGAGGTTGTGAGACAGCAGCTCATCGGAGCACTAGATCCCCTGCTTTGAATGCCTTGTTCTTCACTCGGGCGTTGTAATATCGGGCAACTTTCTGTCTGTAGGCTGCCATTCGAACCTGAGCAATCTCCCGCCTTTCTTCCAGTAGGTCGAGGTTGGCTCTGAGACTTTGCGCGTTTTGGGGTTCGTCGAATGTCGTGACTCGTGCCGATGGGAGTTTAAGCTCGATCGGGATGACGGCTTCCGTACCAAAGGCTAGAGCAAAGGGAGTCTCTCCTGTAGGCAACCTCTGGGTGGTCCGATAAGCCCATAGTACATGATAAAGTTCGTCCGCCCAAGTCCCTTTTGCTCTTTCGAGCCTGGTCTTAATCCCCTGCAAAAGGGTTCTGTTTGTTACCTCGGCTTCGCCGTTCGCTTGGGGATGGGCCACTGATGTGAATTTGTGGGAGATGTTTAGGTCTTCACAGAATTCAGCAAATCTGGCTCCCGCAAATTGCCGTCCATTATCAGTGATGAGGGTTCTAGGCAAACCGAACCTGCACACGATCGATTTCCAGACGAAATCCTGCACTTTCGCTTCTGTGATTTTGGCTAGTGGCTCGGCCTCGACCCACTTGGTGAAGTAGTCGATCGCCACAAGGAGGAATTTCCTTTGACCAGACGCCATGGGAAAGGGGCCAAGAATATCCATTCCCCATTGCGCAAAAGGCCATGGGGCGCTCAAGGGTGTAAGCTCGGTAGCGGGTTGTCTCTGGACGTTGGCGTACCTCTGGCATCGATCACACTTTTTGACATATTCAATTGAATCTCGGTGCATGGTTGGCCAGTAATACCCTTAGCGGAGTAGCTTGTGAGATAGAGACCTGGCACCTAAATGGCTTCCGCAAGCTCCCTCGTGCACTTCCCATAGAGCGTAGTCAGCTTCGGAGGATCGGAGGCATCTCAAGAGAGGCAGGGAGTACGATCTTTTGTATAATTTGCCCTCATAAAGGATGTACCGGGAGGCTTGATTTCGGAGTTTCCGGGCTTCTTTCGCATCCTGGGAGAGAATCCCATCTCTAAGATAGGTTATTAGCGGGTCGACCCAGCTGGGCTCGTGGTCGATCTCCATTACGAGTCGCGGTTCTTCCGTACTTGGTTGTTTTAAAACTTCAAAGAGGACGCCCTTTGGCAATTCGGCCGGAACCGATGTCGCCAGTTTGGAGAGAAGATCGGCTTTAATGTTCTCCGACCTCGGAATTTGCCTGATGTCGAAATTGTTAAAGGCAGGGATGAACTCCTTCACCTTTTCGAGATATTTGGCCATACTGTCCTCCCGTGCTTCAAAGCTCCCGCTGACCTGCCCCACCACCAGTAGGGAGTCGCTGTGCACCCGGAGTTGACCTATTCCAAGCTCCTTAGCGATCCTCAATCCTGCGATCAGAGCTTCATACTCCGCTCCATTGTTCGTTGCGGGGAATTCGAAATGCAGAGCGTACTCCGCAACGACTCCCTCCGGGCTGGTCAAGATCAAGCCAGCACCCGCGCCTGCCATGTTGGACGATCCGTCCACATGGAGGGTCCAACAGTTATCGGACGAACTGGCTTCTTCGTCGGGGGAGTTCGGCTGAGTACTCAGGTCATCAATTTTGTTTTGCTCAGGTTCAGCCTCCTCGGGGACGGTGCATTCCACTATGAAATCTGCCAACACTTGGGCTTTTATTGCCGGTCTAGGCTTGTAGTTGATGTCGAATTCTGTAAGCTCGATGGCCCATTTTGCCATTCTTCCGGAGATATCAGCTCGGTGTAAAACCGCCTTGATCGGTTGGTCGGTGAGTAACGTCATCGTGTGCCCTTGAAAGTAAGGTCGGAGTCTCCGAGCTGCAATCAACAAGGCGTAGGTCAGTTTTTCTAATTTAGCATACCTGGTCTCGGCGTCCCTCAACACACGACTAATGTAGTAGACCGGTCGCTGGACTTTCATTTCCTCCTTAACAAGGACGGCTGCCAGGGCCGTGGGAGAGACTACCAGGTACAAAAATAATTCCTCTTTGGGCTCGGGCTTTGCCAGCAGTGGGGGTGAGCCAAGATAGCCTTTCAATTCTTTGAATGCCTGTTGGCATTCAGGGGTCCAACAGAAGTTTTTCGGCTGTTTGAGAGTTTGAAAGAAGGGCAGACATCGCTCGGCCGACCTTGCGACAAAGCGATTAAGAGCCGCAACTCTTCCTGTGAGGCACTGAACCTCTTTGATCGATCTTGGGGCAATCATATCTTGGATGGTGCGGATTTTCTCCGGATTGGCCTCGATCCCGCGCCCTGATACCATGAAGCCCAGGAACTTCCCCGAGGTCACCCCAAAGGCGCATTTGGTTGGGTTCAGCTTCATTCTATACTTTCGAAGAGCGCCAAAGATTTCTTCGAGGTCGGTGACATGATTCCCGGAAGACCTGCTTTTCACGAGCATATCGTCCACATAAACTTTCATATTTCGGCCGATCTGCTCCTTGAAGATTTTGTTCACCAGTCGTTGATAGGTCGCGCCCGCATTTTTGAGGCCGAACGGCATGACCCTGTAGCAGTAAAGGCCGCGACTAGTGATAAAAGCAGTCTTTTCTTCATCTTCCGATGCCATCCTAATCTGGTTATAGCCGGAGAATGCGTCCATGAAAGTGAGAAGCTCATGGCCCGAGGTAGCGTCCACCAGTTGGTCGATCCTGGAAAGGGGGTAGCTGTCCTTTGGGCAAGCTTTATTCAGCTTTTTGAAGTCGATACACATCCTCCACTTGCCGTTTGCTTTCTTGACCAAGACAACATTGGAGATCCACTCTGGATAATTGACCTCCTTGATGAATCCGGCCTTGAGAAGTTTATCCACTTCCTCGGCTATCGCCTTCTGCCTCTCCGGGGCATGACTCCGGATTTTTTCTTTTGTTGGCCGATGTTTGGGGTCGACCGCCAGATGATGTTCCATGACTTTTGTCTCAATCCCCGGCATATCCGTCGGGACCCATGCAAAAATGTCCGCATTCCTTCGGAGAAAGTCCACGAGATGCGCCCGCACCTCCTCCTCCAGGTTAGAGCCAATCAACACCACATGCTCCGCATTCCCATCATTCAAAGGAATTGGTATTAGGTCCTCAATCGGGCCGCCCCTCTCTTCAGTGAGGTCGTCGCGCGCATCCAACCCGTCGACTGGACAGAGGTCCGCTTGATCGCTTCTTTGCAGGGCAATATTGTAGCAGTGCCTGGCCAGCGTCTGGTCTCCCCGAACTTCTCCAATCCCTTTGTCAGTGGGGAACTTCAACTTCAAATGATAGGTTGAAACAACGGCTCTGAGGGCATTGAGGCTGGGTCGGCCAAGAATTGCATTGTAGGCAGACGGTGCCTTTACCACCAGGAAATTCACCAGGGCTTTGGACTGCTTTGGATGCTGACCAGCGGTCACGGTTAGAGCTATCATTCCCTCCGTCGGAACGGCGTCACCAGTAAACCCTATCAAGGGAGAGCACATCGGCCTTAGATGACCGCCAAGAGTGGCCATTCTCGAATAGACGCTGTAGAATAAGATGTCGGCCGAACTCCCGTTGTCGACGAGAATGCGACGGACATCATAATTTGCTATGTTCAAGGAAACTACGACCGCATCGTTATGAGGGAATTGGACTCCCTGGGCGTCTTCTTCAGTGAAGGCTATGGGCTCTTCAACTTTTTGCCGCTTGAGGGGTGCGGCTGATGTACTGGTTGTCTCCGGCCGGGATTCTCCCGAGATGACGTTGACGGAATCCGGCGAAGGTTGGCTATCCGGCCACCCTTTATCATCAACCATAGCCGGAGGTAGTTGTGCGGAAACCTCACGGGAGGGCATCGGATGGGAGAAAGAGGATTGGATGCCGGAAAAGATGGCCGGAAGCGGGTCCGTTGAGCGCTCCTTCAAGAACAAGGGTACTGCGAAGACACAGGCCCTTCTTCTAGCGCCAATCCTGTTGGTGCAAAAATCCATCTACGCCAGAGAAGCTGGAGTTGAGGAAGCCGCGGTCGCTGCCGGGACCTGCAAGGGAAGTCTAAACCGGAGGTGGGGTTACTCCGGCAAGACCCTCCGACGCTCAAGTCAGTTCTCTGCCTCAACAAGAATGGAGTGCTCGAACGGAGAATTTAGCAGAGTTTTGAGATAAGGCAAAAGAGCTTAAAGAATAACGTATCTGAGTCCCCCTTTTATAGGCGGGGGAGGCAACGGACTGATGGCGACGTTTGTAACCGCCTGGTAGTGGGCCGCCCATGGTCAGGGGAATTGATTGCGAAAGATAATGGAGCAGACACATGGCCATCATCATGGCCCGCCACATAGGGCCTGTTGCAGGTAGTGGAGCGGCGTCCGTTACTGCTAGTTGTCAGCGAGTAGTGGGATCGTGCAGCACCTGCCGCAGGGAGCGGAGCAACATCATAGCTGTTGACACAGCTTGTCAGAGGGTAGTGAGATCGTGCAGCACCTATCGCAGGGGGAAGGTGGAGCCGCATGGAATCCGCTACAGGAAGTGGAACAGGATCATGGCAGTTATTGTTATCTGCCAAGGGACACGGATCTGTTGATCAAGGCTCGGCAGTAGTCGGAGTTCGGCCTTTGTAGGAGTCTGGGAGGAGTCCCCCTTTCGGACGAGGTCGTGGGTGGAGTCCGGCTCCAGCAGCTGATACTGAGGTCGGAGACTGAGGACGGAGCTTGGCTCCCATAGGGATCCGGATGGAGCCACCCTGCTGTCGATGGCAGAGCCCGGCTCCCGTAGGAGTCCGGGCGGAGCCGTTCTGCTGTTGAAGGAGGAGCCCGACTCCCGTAGGAGTCTGGGCGGAGCCGTTCTGCTGTTGAAGGAGGAGCCCGGCTCCCGTAGGAGTCCGGGTGGAGCCGTTCTGCTGTCGAAGGAGGAGCCCGGCTCCCGTAGGAGTCCGGGCAGAGCCGTTCTGCTGTTGAAGGAGGAGCCCGGCTCCCGTAGGAGTCCGGGTGGAGCCGTTCGGCTGTTGAAGGAGGAGCCCGACTCCCGTAGGAGTCTGGGCGGAGCCGTTCTGCTGTTGAAGGAGGAGCCCGGCTCCCGTAGGAGTCCGGGCAGAGCCGTTCTACTGTTGAAGGAGGAGCCCGGTAGGAGTCCGGCGGAGCCGTTCTGCTGTTGAAGGAGGAGCCCGGCTCCCGTAGGAGTCCGGGTGGAGCCGTTCTGCTGTTGAAGGAGGAGCCCGGCTCCCGTAGGAGTCCGGGTGGAGCCGTTCTGCTGTTGAAGGAGGAGCCCGGCTCCCGTAGGAGTCCGGGCGGAGCCGTTCTACTGTTGAAGGAGGAGCCCGGCTCCCGTAGGAGTCCGAGCGGAGCCGTTCTGCTATTGAAGGAGGAGCCCGGCTCCCGTAGGAGTCCGGGTGGAGCCGTTCTGCTGTTGAAGGAGGAGCCCGGCTCCCGTAGGAGTCCGGGCGGAGCCGTTCTACTGTTGAAGGAGGAGCCCGGCCCCCGTAGGAGTCCGGGCGGAGCCGTTCTGCTGTTGAAGGAGGAGCCCGGCTCCCGTAGGAGTCCGGGCGGAGCCGTTCTGCTGTCGATTTCGGCTGCGGATAATTTATACCCAACAGGTAGAATTTCATATGCTTCGGCAGTGAGATCTATCATGTACGCCATGACATGTACATGACCAGATATGGCATACTCACTAAGGGTAGTGAGTAGATACCAATCTGATCTAGGAGAGAATCACTGGAAGGTTGTTAAAACCATCCTGAAGTATTTAAAAAATACTAAGGACCAGTGGCTTGTTTATGGTGAATCGGACTTGAGACTTATAGGGTTTATAGACTCTAGTTTTCAGTCTGATCACGATGACAGCAAGAGTGTGTCGAGATTTATTTTTACCCTTAATGGTGGGGTTGTCTGCTGGAAGAGTTTCAAACAGCACACAGTGGCTAATTCAGCTTGCGAGGCAGAGTATGTCGCTGCATCAGATGCTGCCAAAGAAGTGGTGTGGCTGAGAAAATTCATCACCGAGCTCGGAGTAGCACCCTCCCTTGTTGGTCTAGTTCTGCTCTACTATGACAGCTCTGGAGCCAATGCTCAGGCAAAAGAACCAAAGGCACACCAGCGGACGAAGCATATTCTGCACTGCTACCATCTCATCCGAGAAATCGTGGATCGAGGTGACGTCGACCTTCAGAAGATCGATAGGAAGGAGAACCTGACTGACCCATTCACTAAAGCCATTGCGGTGAAGGAGTTCGACGACTTCAAGTCGAAGATGGGTATTAGATACTGCACTGATTGGCTTTAGGCCAAGTGGAAGATTGTTGGGAATAGTATCCCAAAGTCAATCGTCAGTCTGTTGATGGTTGTGCTCTTTCTTGTATTAGTATATAAATTATAAATTAATAAAAATTATTTTAGTATTTTTTATCATAAATTATTTCATCTTCTAATGAACTCCTGTGTTGTGGTAAAGTCCTTAGGACTATTTAGACTCGACAAAGGAGGATTTGTCGTTTAGTCCTTAAACCTGTTCACGACCAAATGATACGTTGTTACCAAGGACAACAACGTTTATCAAGCATAGGTCGTTGTGTGTCATATGGGTTGGTTGTCCTCTTAACCAAGGAGTGTGGAGACACTGGTATGACATACAGGTGAGATGTAAGGGTACATCTGCACTGAACGTGACTGACTCCGGAGCCTTTTCTGCTGTCAAGATTTGCTCTGAGGGATTTGCATATAACTGTCCCTCTGATCTGAGACCGTCACGATGACTTGCAAGCAACTCACTGCACTTAGGCACTGGACTACCTAAATTTCTAATTCAGTGACGAAAGGCTGCTGGGTGTAGTCAAGTACTTGACTTGTCGGTACGTGTGTCAAGATGGGATTGACCACTCCAGTTCAGGAGCTGTATATAGTCATATTTCAATTTAGCAAAACCTTGGCCAGGGTAGTCCTAGTGAGGAGTCACAGGACTGTTTGAGTTGAGCACGATTCGGATGATCTGATCAGGGTTGACAGTTTAACCCTGAATCATCCTAAACACAGGGGTCAAAAGGATAAATTATACAGTAACCATATTTAAGTAGGTTCTGAGTGTTGCGATTGCGACTATTCCATCTATTCGAATGTCGGATACCATTGCTAGATGGTCACTTCGATTAGTACAGGAATTGGTTCCTGTGCTACCGGCTTAGGATCGAACCTGCGGGGTCACACACATTAGAGTTTCCTATCTGATCTGATGGCTGGTGAAGAGTCTTAAGTATCTGAGATTCTGTGATCGAGAATCAGGATTCTCTGATCATGAGTTCCATACATTTTGGGTACCGAGATCAAAAGTCCCACTGGTTTGGGACTTTTCGATCAGGGTTTCATATCGATGAATTCTGATATCCGATTGCCCATCAAATTTGGACTCAGTATTTATGAGAGGTTTAATTAGTGATTTGATTGCTAATTAACTCAATTTGATTGAGTAATTTTTTTGGATCAAGTCCAATTGAATTGGATTCAGTTGGGTTTGACCCGATTAGGTTAAGTGTTGACCTAATCGCTAAGGTATTTTGGTCCCTGATTTGATCAGGGGTTGGACTTAATCAATTTTTAATTTGATTAGGATTTTATTAAGCCTAAATAAACCTAATTAAGTCAGGTTTAACTTAGTCTAATTGTGCTTAACCTATTTTGATTAGGTTGGTTCAATTATGATCAAACCACCTTTTGAATTCAACTCCCTGCGCCACCTCACTTCTCTGCACCCATTTGAATTCACGAGAAGCAACTTCTCATGAATTTTCTCCCACACAGAAGGCATCCCACGCCCACCCTTGTGCACCAATTATCTGGATAAAAATAAGTTAGTTGGCCATTCAAATTCAAAGGATGTTTGAATTTGAATGGGCAACCAACTAATCCATGCGCCACCCACCTTATCTTGTGCGCCCCTTGCTTTACACGAGAAAGAGTTTCTCATGTAAACTCTCCATGCACAAAGAAGCCACGCCTTCTCTCTTCTCATGCCCAGAGTGGATAAGGATGAGTTGGTTTGCATTTGAATTCAAATTCGATTTGAATTCAAGTGTGCAACCACTTATCTTTATCCTTTCACGTAGATAAGACACGTCTTGCACTGTTTTAAAAGAGAAAGGGAGGTGGGGAGTGCGTAAAAAATTTTTAGAGAGAGAATAGTGGGCGTGAGGAAGCCTTGTGCATGAGTAGTAAGTTCAAAAACTTCTGAGAGAAAAAGAAAGAAAAGAAACAAGAGTGGGCACAGGGTTTTCAGTGAGTAACCTAGGGTTTTTGCCTGGGGTTCGGGAAGTGAGAAGGTGAGCTATGAGTATCGTGAGCCCCCAAACTTCAGGGAGAGCTTCATCAACCTCTCTACCATCTTTGCTGATGATCCAGAGCATTTGAGGAGTCAGCAGACATTGATCGAAGGAGTTCGATCAGCATCGATCGTCGAAAGGGCTCTACAATGAACTAGCATTCGTGAGGAGCCGATCAGATCGGAAGCTTTGTGTGAATGATCCATGAAGGACAGACATACTGTGTGGCTGCGTTGCAATGATCAGACCTTCCAGACGGTGATTAGATTGCAGCGATCGACTACCTGCATGAAGGTAATGTGTTCTGAACACATAACAGTAAATTATTTATTGTAGAAGTTTGAATTTTAAATTTAAATGCATGCTGTATATCATATTTAGATCCTAATGTAGGGTAAACACATGTTAATTAATTAGATTAATTAATATTTTTCACTGTAAAATTATAATTTTGAAAAAAAATTAAAATTACCGTTTTACCCCTACACTGAAATTCACTTCACCACACACATCTCAAAGTGATGTGCTAGAGAATAAATTAAAGTAAAGTTCCATATACATAAGGTACTATGGTGATCTCAGGTCAAAAGATCACTTGCACCACTCCCACTGGAGAACCATCCGTTGACATGCTGTAAGGCTCCATCAGATGTTCTTTCTACAGATCAGTTCAGTGAATTCATTCTCTAATGAGCATCTACATCCTTGTATTAGTGTCACTACACAAGTGATTGTAAGATCAACCATCCTCTCTATGGAGCATACATAGGATGTACCAGTCTTACTGGTATCATCGATCTCTGACTCGATAATCTAATGATTGAAAATATTTTAGATTGGAGCTATCAAAATTTTAGGTCTCACTGACATAATCTGATCATGACCCTAAAATCATTGCCCTAATCTATGGGGTTTATGATAATTATAAAAATATGATGCAGCAAATGATAAAACACAATACCTTATGAATAAAATAACTAATGTCATGCAAATGAGCAGGAAGAAAATACAGAAAAATCTCTTCACATCATCCATGCGATTGGCTTGTAGGGCACTATTCTTTCATGATTTGCTCAAAATATTTTTGAGCACATATTAAGTAGTCTCTAAACATAACTTCAGACAGATCAGCAAATTCATAGCAGATTGAACCATGTCTAATAAAGTTCGATTTCTCCTTTCATACACCCTTTTAAATAATGGTGTCACAGGAGCGGTCCATTGAGAGAGAATTCAATTCTCTTCAAGGCATGTCAAAAAACTTACTGTAATGATATTCACTTCATTAGTCTAACCGATGGGTTCTAATACTCTTTACAGTTTATTTTTCTACCTTATTATAGAATCGTTTTAACATTTCAATCGATTCGGACTTGTGCTTCATAAGCAAGATGCACTCACACCAAAATAGGTTATCAGAGATTTTAATGTAGTAAGCTCTCTTTTGGCACTTATATTTATGAGTACAAATACATTAATATGTACCAAACTCAAAATATTACTGGCTCATTTACCTTTTTCATTAAAAGGTGACTAAGTCAATTATGCTAAAGATAAGCTTCAGTGACATCATCTAATCTAGGAAGCTAGTTAGACATGTACTTTATACTAACAGGCTATGATACTGAATTTATGTCATTTTCAATTATCCATTCATTATTGCAGCATCATTCATAATGATATCATAATAATCATTTTTATTGACACCATCAATAAGATTGGACAATAGTGATAATCACTTAAAATGACATCTTCAAAATTGAAAACAAGCTCGATGATTCCTAGTGTTAAGATTGGAACAAACTTCTATCTCTTACATTCAGAAGTCCCTTACCATTTTTAAACCTTCTATTATCCTAAAGTCTTTTGCAACATTTGTAAACATGACTTGTACTATCGGTATCCTATACTCAGGTAATAGTATTACCAATAGAGAAACTTTAAGGAGTTATCATATAACTATCTTGATCGATAACTATTTGCTACTTCTCTTTTAAGCTTGTTTGGGTTAGCCTTAGACTTCTTGATCAATTAACTCAAAAACTATACTCAACTTATGATACTGGCTATCGAAGTTTAGATCTGATAATATTGTCATTGTCTAACAGTGAATAGAGTGATAATTTTCTAGCCATTTTTGAAAAGAAAATAATTAACTTATTAGTATATGAACTATTTTAAGCCTAAAGACTTGAACTTTAGTCTAAAGGTTCTTCCACTATTTTATATGAATTGGTAGCCTCTACCTTCAATTCACAGAATTACTTTAATTTCTTAGTGGGTGCTAGAATCCACACAGTTTGCATTCAGGCCTGAGTGTGGCTCGGCCAATCTTAGTGCATCTATGGGTAGGTTCTTAACCAATTATTTCTTCAAATAATTTTTAGCACTCAGATTTTGCCCCAGGTATCTCTTCAGCAGGCGTGTGACACCTCCACTAAAAATTCTGGTTAGGTCCAACCATTAATATGACTACATCAAGTACATCTAGCAAGTTATCAATCGACTTGCAAGTTATAAATTCTCCTACTAACTTCACCAAGTCATGTAAAGAACTAGAGATTAGCTGATCCAACCAGCAAGTCATAAATTCTTCCACTGACTTCACTAAATCATGAGAACTAGAGATAAGTCAGTCCAGGGCACCTAAATCAGTCATACTGATTAACCTTAACATATGGGTCAACTCGAATCACTTAGTGATCTAATCAGCCTAATGACTCAGGCTCAACCTTTGAACCACAATCAAAATCTATTTAGTTTAATCAAAGATATGGACTCGACATTCTACAACTATTGTATTTGATCCAGAGTATCCTTGACATAATCTAAATCAACTATTAATTAGACTTGATCAACTACTCTTTTAGTCCATTAAGTCTTTGATTTTTAATCTTAGGTCTAATCCAATTAAAAAGATCTAATTTGAGCTAATCCATGCCCTATATTTTATGCAATGTCATTAGATCTTTAATCATAATTCTAGATCTAAAATATATTTTTTAATTCTTAATTAAGTATAGCATTAACATGGGTTAAGATTATTAATTGAAACCATTTCAATTTTTATAAAATAATTTTACATCATTTTTATGTAAAATTTTCTATTCTGAAAACTAGGTTGACTCACCCTTGAACTGAGTCAGCTCACTTCAGTGGGTTGACTAAGTCTGATACTCAATTGACTAACTGATCATGAATAGTAATCATTATTATTCGATCTGAGATAACTGGATCGAATCAGTCAGCATTGAACCGACTAAATCAGGAGATTGGGTTGACTCAGTTCAAAATTGAGTCGGTTCAATTGACGTGCCAACAGGTATCACATAGTTTCAGATCTAAAAATTCTCATATAAACTGAAATAAAATCAATCATAATAAACTTTTAGATTATATCTAAATATTTTATGATTCCAAATTCTATTTCTCATGATTAAAATAATTTTAATCATACAGATTAGATGTTCTACTTTTCATACAACTCAGACTTTGTATCACATATAATAAATCCTTGAATTTTAATATCTAGGGTTTTGCAGAAAAGTAGATTCTTCTTTTTGCATTCTTCTTCATGGGATTAAATCACATGGCATCCTTACACACCATTAGAGCACCCTATCAAATAGTAAGAGAGGGCCTTTAAATCCTTTTTGCTCTAATGATCAGATGGCCTGGTGATTAACCTAATCTAAATACTTGCTAATTGGATCATCTAATCTACTCACGTATCACACATGCAAAAATTTAGATCGAATCTAAATCATATTAGATCTGATTTTTACATTAGATCATATCTAAAATTAGATCATAACATATTTCATGCATCACTAAATCTAGATTTCAACTCTACATGTATATATGTTCATGTCATAATGAAAATTCGCTCTGATACCAGTTGAAGAGAAGTGTGGTGATTTTGTGCATGTATTTTTAAAAATTTTTATAGTGGAACATACATAGATTAAATAATTTAATCTATAATGTGTGCATAGATCAAATTTAAAAATACCATATAGGATCTATGGCATGAACTAATATACATATATATAAATTAAAAATCTAAAATTCAGCAAGTATAGATCATATCTATATACAATTAGATCATATCTAAATTATATTTAGATCATATCTAAATATGAATTGATTTTAAAATTCTATACCTGAGCACGGATAGCAGATCACAATATCCAAAATCCATTGTAGTTGATTTTTCATAATGCTCAGTAGCCATACACGCATCCGACTTCTATGGGTATCCACATGAAGTCCTTGTACTGATCGATCTCCTCGAAAATGCTAGCTCATAAAGACACCTTTTGCTGGCTGATCTAAGAAGAACATGAAGAAGGTGAAGAATAAAGAGATCCTCTTCTTTTTTTCTTGGATCCATGCATCAAATCTCTACGATAGAGATCCAGAGAAGAATCCTTTCTTCTCAATTCTCCCATGCACAAGAGAGAATCTTTTTCTCTTTCTTTCATACAATTAAGAACTTTTCTTTTTGAATTTTGTATGATAAAAATTAGATCTAATCTGATTTTTCATGTAAAAAATTATATGAATTCTCTATTGAAAAATATATCCCAAAAGTCAATCGTTAACCTGTTGACGGTTGAGCAATCTTGTATTGTAATTAATTTGTTAATAAATAAAATATATTTTTGGTATTTTTATTATAAATTTTCATCTTCTAATGAACTCCATTATTGTGATGAAATCCTTAAGACTATTTAGGATCGATAAAGAGAGGATTTATCGATTAGTCCTTAAAACTGTTCGCGATCAAATGATAGGTTGTTAATAAGGATGACAGCTTCTATTGAGCATAGGTCACTGTAGGCCATATGGGTTGGTTGTCCTCTTAATCAAGGAGTGTGAAGACACTGGTATGGCATATAGGTGAGATGTAAGGATACATCGTCATTGAACATGACCAACTCCAGAGCATTCTGTTGTCGAGAATGTCTCTGATGAGATATAGGTATAAGTGTCTCTTAGACCTGAGATCATCTCAGTGACTTGCAAGCAACTCACTGTGCTTTGGTACTGGACTAACTGAATTTTTAATTTAGTGACGGAAGGCTTTTGGACACAGTCGAGTACTTGCAAAGTCAGAGTGTGATCAAGATGGGATTGACCACTCCAAGAGTTGGAGAAGAATGAGTCACTGTATTTCAATTTAGCAAAACCTTGGCCAGGATAATCCATCAGATGGATTTGATATTTTGAAATACAATGTGGACAACCTGATCAGAGTTGACAGTTGAACTCTGAGGTATTCTATGAGCATTTTGGTCAAGGGGATGAATTATATGAAAACTATATTCGCATGGGTTCTAAGGATGTTGTTCTATACATTCGACCTATCTGGCTGTTGGGTACCATTGCTAGATGGTCACTTCAATTGATACAAAAAATTATTCTTATGCTACCAACTTAGGTTCAGATCTATGAGGTCACACACATTAGAGTTCACGATCCGATCGGATGGTTGATCAATGATTAAGAATCGTTCTAGGGTTAAACGATCAATACGATTGATATTTAACCTAGTGCAAGTGTTATAGGAGGATCGATTAACAATTTGATTGCTAATTGACTTAATTTGATTAAGCCAATGGGATGAGATTAAGTTTAATTGAAAATGATTTAATTAAATTTTGTTTGGACTTGATTGGATCAAGTTCAATTAGTTTATTGGATAAGCCAAGTACAAGAAAAAATTAGTCTTAGTTCAATTAGGACTTGGGTCAACCTAATTTTTAATTTGATTAAAAAATTAAATCAAATTTAATATGATTAAATTAGGTTCTTAATTAGTTTAAAATTTATTTTAATTAAATTGATTTGGTTTGAGAAACTAAATTTGAACAAGTCATAGATTGAATCCTAGTAAGACTAGGATTCCACCTTGCGCCACCTTAGGCCCCCACGTCCACTCTCTCTTATTTTATGTGACAAAACCTTCTCTCTCAGGCCTTCATACATGCCCAAAGCTTTCCACTCTTTCTCTCTTACATAGAATATGGTTGTGGACCAAGTCAAAGTAGAAATTAGTTTGGATTTCAAATTCTATGAGATAGAATTTTAGAAAACTAAAACTCTTTCCTTATGGCACTGATTTTATCCAGATTTTTTTTGAAATTTTTATGACTTTTATGGCATATATTGTGTGCCCTTTGCTAGTGGTCCATGGAAGAAAAAGAAAGAGGGGGCACCCATGAGTTGGGCACCCCTTGTCTTGCCCTGTTTGGATATTCCTTGACTAGGTATTTGACCTAGACAAGGATTCTTCATATCTCTTTATTTAAGATGAATTTTTTTTTGAAATTTTTGTGGATTATAGAGAATTGAGAGACCTTTAGGGCATGTAAAAATCAGGAAGAAAGAGTATTGGGGTGTGGATATATAATAGATAAAAAACTAGGTGTCTGGATTAGAGCAAAGAGAAGAAGAAGAGGATCTTCTTCTAGGATTGCTGAGTTCACCTCTTCCCTTCCTCCATCTGTGAGTTTGCTGAGAGTGTATCACATCTAAAACTCCTTCTCCTATTTTTCATCTTTGGAAGAGTCCAAATCAAGAAGAAGAAGGTATCTGATCGACCATCGAAGAAGGATCAGCACAGTACTAGCATACTGTGCTGATTTCCTGGATCAGGACTTCTGATCGTGATTCATGAGCTCGTGTGGATGACTCCTAGAGGCCGGATGTATGTGCGGCTTGCAACATCATCCTCAAGTCTGAATCAGCAAAGTTAGAACGTCTAACTTGCAAGATAATAGATCTGATCTATTATATTTTACATACATTAGATGTAATATAGAAATATGTTGATATGATCAACATGTAGTTCTTGCTCTTTATATTTTAATTTCTGATTTAATACCATGTAATAATCATGTAATAGGATCTTAGATTTAGAAATTCTCTAGTTTTATAAGATAAATTTTGATTTATTTTAGTCTTAAGCTATCTGATCTTGAAAAAATTTTAAGATCTAACCCTGAAATTCTAGATCTGGTTTCTTCATTCTCATGCTCTAGAAAAACTAAAAGAAAGATTCAAGAGAAGAATCATTCTTCTCTTTTCTTCTCATTTTTTCTCTTTGATTTAAAGCCCTAGGAACCTCCAACATCCAATCAAATTTTTTTAGTATTTATTCTCTAAATTTTTATATTAAAAATTAGATCCAATCTAATTTTTATTCTAGAAAAAAATTAAAAAAAAATCTGAGAGAAGAACTCCTTCTTCTCTAAGACTGTGCATGAGAAAGAAGACCTTTCTTTTTCCTTCTCTTCCTCTTATTCGGAAGAATATTTCTTCTCTAGTTTTCTACTGTAAAACCAATAGAGGAGCCTTTCTTTGATGCCTAAGGATTAGTAAGCAAAGCTCATAAAATCCCTTCCAAAGGGGTTGGAGAAGATGCTTGGGCATGTGGGATTTGGGGCGTCCAACTCTTGGATGCGCCCACCTTTCTTTTTGGCGACATGGAGAGGGGAGGCATACTCCTTTCTCATAGAAGAAATAAGGGGGCATGGCATCTGATTTTGGGCATGGATTATTTATCGTGAAAAGAGGTGGGGCATGGAGAATTTATAAGTCATGGGATTAGGGAGTTGGTTAAGTCCTATTCCAAACAGGACTCATGAATCTTGATCAAACTAACTAATTCTTGAACTCAATCCTAACCAATTTAAGAATTAGTTATAACAAACTAACTAATTAGGTTCTAACCTAATTATTAAATCAATTAGGCCCTAATTCAATTAGAAAATTAGTTAGATTATGACCTCATCAATCCAGGAATTTATTCTTCTCATCTTATTGGATATTAGGAAAGCTTTTGATAATAAAGCTTGATTATCAAACCTATTATCCAATAGATTTGATCCAATCAAATCAAAATTTTAATTCAAAATTTAATTTGTATCTCTAAGATCAATTAGAACAAGCCCTGTTATCCATTAGGGTTGCATCAAAGCAAACCTAACTGAATCTAATTCAATTAGATCTGATCTAATCTCTATTGCTCAATCAGATTGAGCTAATTAATAATTAAATTATCAATTAATTATTTTTTTATTAATAAATAATTTATTACAATCTTTGTATAAGATTAATTATCAATCACATTGATAATTAAATCCTTCAATGATTCATAATCGTCGATCAGCCATTTGATCAGACAAGTACTTCTATGGTATGATCCCAAAGGTTCGAACCTAAGTCGATAGCACAAGAATAATTTTTGTACCAGTCGATGTAACCATCTAGCAATAAGATCCAATATCCAGATAGGCTGAAAGTATGCCCAACAACACTCTAGAACCTACATGGATATAGTTACCATATAATTTATCCTTTTGACACTCGTTGCTCAAGGATGACTTAGGGTTAAACTACCAACCCTGGATGAGTGGTTTACATTGTGTCTCAATCTCAAAAATCCTGTAACTCCTCACTAGGACTACTTTGATCAATATTTTACTGAATTGAAATGCAGTGATGTATCATCTCCAATTTTACTTGGAGCATTCAATCCTATCTTGACTCGCCCTCAAACTTCATAAGTACTTGACTGTACTCAGAAACCTTCCATATCTGAATTAAAAATTTGGATAGTCCGGCATTAAAGCACAGTGAGTTGCTTGCAAGTCATTAAGATAGTCTCAAATCTGAGGGACACTTATATCTATATCCCATCAGAGCAACCCTTGATAGCAGAGTGCTCCACAGGTGGACATACTCAGTGAAATGTACTCCTATATATCACCCATATGCCATATCTGTGTCACCACGCACCTTGGTTAAGAGGACAACTAACTAATATCGCACACAATGACCTACACTCAATACAATTATCATCTTTGTAACAATTATATCATTTGATCATGAGCAAAATTTGAGAACCATACGATAAATTCTCTTTTATCATTTTAAAAGTAGCTCTAAAGACTTCATCATAATATATGAGTTCTATTTAAAAAGATTTATTCCTTATGATGAATCTGTCAGATAATATTTATCATTTTATAATTTATATACATGTATGGAGTACAATCATTTACAATCTAGATGATTGGCTTTAAGACATATTTTCCTACAGTATCTTCTTGTGTAATGGTGGTGCGGTTAGCTGAAAAAGTTTCAAGTAGTCAATCATTACAGATTTGACCATAAAAGCTGAGTACATTACCATCTCTGAAGCTGCTAAGGAAGCTTTTTGGTTCAAGAAGTTTGTTGCAGAGCTGGGTGTGATGCCATCAGATGTCATTGTGCTACATTGTAACAACAACAGTGCCATAGCTCTTACTAAGGAGCTTAGGTGTTATCAGAAGTCCAAGCATATAGATTGGTGGTTTTACATTATACGCGAATATCTCAAGAAGAAGTTTATCGAGGTGCAGAGAGTCGACTTTATGCTAAACGTGGTGGACCCACCGACCAAGCCTCTCAACCAGCAGAAGATCAAAGCTCATCTTAAGTAGATGGGTCTTAGGTATATGGCCAATTAACTTTAAATCAAGTGAGAGTTTGTTAGATTTGTACCCTAGAAGTTAATTATTGGTTGACACATTTCATGACTTAATCTTGTACTTATAATATTTTTATTATCAATAAAATTTTTTTTCATTCCAATCATATTTATGTGTCCATAATTTATCTTAAAAGTTAATAAAGATGATTTTTATATATTCTTAAAGTATTGAGAATTTGAGACATACACTAATTAGTGATTAATTTCTAAATACTCTCGATCAAAAGATTGTCACGAAGAATAGTGATCAATCCATTCGAGATCAATGCACGATTCACTTTTCTTGTGGCCAGATGAGTTTCGGATCTGTAGTGTAGGGACATTGAGATGAGGGTGTGGGTGATTGTTAGAGAATAACTTGTACTGAGCATGACCAATATGATAAACCACTTGGATGTCTACTTACTCATCAGTGATCTTCTCGATACTGCAGTGATATGAGTAGTCCTTTGACCTACAGTGTCATCGATTATTTGCAATAAGGCTACTAAATTTGACTGCACGTTTCTTTGGTCCCTAGCCATTCGGATCCTTACTATGTATGTTGGGTTCAATAGGTTCAGGTTCGCTGTTTGAAATAGGATGCACCTTGATGGAATCTATCGATCTTGGTAGAAAAAGAGAAATCCTATGTGATTCATGAGACTGAGTTTAGAAAGTCTTTGACCAAAGTAAGTGTGAATACTAAAAAATATTTTCACAAAATTCATAAATGAACTCAAGTCGAGCTAATCTAGCATATGACTGATGATGGGGTTTGATGAGTTCTCTATGATCTCCATCAAATTGAGACTCATGATAGAAGGACTGAATCATACGATAACTGTAATTAAGGTTCACAGTTTTATTCTACTGGATTGTCACTACATACTGCTAGGTGTCACTGATGGACTGTGGAACTCATCGGATATCATCTTGATGATCGATGACTCTTGAAGGATAGAGTTGGAATTATTCCAACCCATCGAAAAGAGTTTCGATGATATTATGATGGAGATCATAATATATCTTACTATCAAATAGAATAGAACCTATGGGATCACATATTAAGGGATTTAATCTTGAATTAACCAATTGAACTTATGAAGTTCTAATTGGATTAGGATTTATTGAAATTCTATTAGATTTTAGAGAACCATACTAGTACATGGTTAAACCTAATTCTTCTCTGAACTTCGATTGGATCAAGTCCATTGCATTGAACCTACCTAAATCCATTAGAATTTAGCTGGATGCCTAACTGTGAGCCCAAGAGGATTGGATTAAATCAATGAGTTAGCTAAATTATCTCCTCATTATCTCTTTATTTATTTTCTAATATTATGTGTGGAATTATGGAAAAGAAGAGATGGTGCCATGCATCTCTTTTGGAAAGTCCAAGGGGCGCCAACTTTGGATTGGCATAAGGAAGAGAGAGGGGCTACACCCCCTCTCTTGTGCATAAAAAATCCTAAGGGGTGCCAAGTGTTGGTACCCCAACTACCTGCCCTCTATTTTTAGGGGTGCCCACTCAGTCTGCCTTATCTGATTGGGGCACCCCATATACTTGCCAAAAGAGATTGAGATCCTACCAATTAAGTCTGATTTTGGTGAGAAATAATCAGATTGAAAAGGTAGAAATTCTTATGAGATAAGGACTAGCCTTTTTATGTTAATTGGTTCTTGATTTGGATCAAGAAAGGGCCTATATAAAGAGACAGTCTCTTAGGGTTTTAGAATAATAGAATTTTAAGAAATCAAAACTCTCCTCCCTTCTCTCCATGCCTCACTCTCTCTCCCTCTTCTCTTTCCCACGCCCAAGGGTAGGGTGTCCATCTTCCATATGCCAAGAAGAAGAAAGGTTTCTTCTACAAGAAGGAACAAGGAGAAGAAGGCTGCTGTTCAAGGGTAGAAGTTGCAGTCAAGATTATTTACTGATCAAGGTTCAAAGAGGTATAAATCTTACTTGGAGAAGAAGGATCTACCATGAGAAGAAGTATTCAAAGTTGATCCCGGTGAATACCTATAGAGATCGGACAAGTGTGCGGCTCAAGAATCTTCGAATCTGAGATCATTGGTAGCAGTGAATTTCTCCCCATGCAAAGGTATTGAGATTTGATCTCATACTTATTTCAATTTTCAGATTATATGCATGTCTTTATTTCTGAGCTTAGATAGTATTAGATGAGATCTAATGCATATGAGGTTAAAGGATTTAACTTGATTTATTTTTTGCTGCTATTGAAAAAATTTTGGAAATCTATACATGCATCCTATCCGATTTTCTAACAAGGTCATCTTGAGTATTAGGGTTAAAGGAATGAATTATATGATAACCATATGCCAGTAGGTTCTTGAATATTACTTTGCAATCATTTAGCCCATTTGGACATCGGATCTCATTGCTAAATGATTACATCGATTAGTATAAGAATTTGTTTCTGTGCTACTGGCTTAGATTCGAACATATGGGGTCACACACATTAGACATTTCAGTTTGATCAGATGGCTGATCTGGTAAAGAGTCCTAGTGGATTGGGACTCTGATGAAGACTGATCAATGCATTGAATTCAACATAAAAAATATTAAAAAATTAGATATTTAATCTTTATTATTTTATATTTGATACTTGTTATGCTCTTTTTCAGAAATTATTAGTCATGGAGATTTTTATCACATTAAACCCAATTAAGCTCAAATTCGAGCTCAAATTTGTCACATCCATAGAAAAAATGTTAGGAATAAAGAACAAGTCAAGAAGAATAAAAATCAACCAAAAATCACCTCAAAATGATCTTTGGTGCATGGTGGACCGGCTGCTCGATCCACGAGCGGATCACAGAATAAGGTGCGGCTCACAGCGTGGTCCATGGATCGTGCAACACTGGGTCCATGCACAGTGCAAGGGAATAGTGCCGGTTGGTATTTGTCATGGCGTATGGGGTGTTTTGCATTGACGGATGGCTGGGATTGGTTTTTGCACGGGATCGGATGGCCAAAATCACTATAACCCATATCTGACGGTGGTGGCCTACATCAACTATGCGATCCGATGGTTGCGGTTTGCTCTGATGTTTGATTTGGCAGTTCGAATGGCCAGCAATATTTTCGAGTGAAAGAAGACTTCTATGAGCTATTTTTGCACCATCCAATGATTTGAATTCAATCCATCATGCAATTGAACGATCCACAATATTTCTGACTGATATAAGGAGATAAATGGTGATTTTTTGGGCTGATCTCATGCATTCAATGCGGTTCCAACGGTTAGAACATAGGAACACACCTTGGACATGTTTTGGAAACTATTTTGAGGGGTATTGGGACTCCAAAAATTACCAGAACTCGAGGAAAAGTAGCATCGATAAAAAAGGTGCTACAGTATAAGAGAAATACGATAGAGAATAATAGAAAAAAATAGAGAAAATTGATAGAAAAATAAAAGAAAATTAAGAAAAGTGTAGGAATCCAAAAAGAAAAAAAAAACTCAGTTTGCTCTATGAAGTACAATGGAAGAAGGAGAGATCATCAACCATCTTTCCAATAAGGCTATGCCCATCAACTTTAGATCTTTATTATAATTTTATTTTATTGAATTAATTTTTTTAAATTTTTTGTAATTAAATTTTAATTTTAATTAATATAAAATTTATTTTATTATACTTTTAAATTTTTGCTCTTTATCTTTATTGTAAGTAGATGTTAAGATCCAGTTAGTAGATCTTAATGTCAATTTATTTTTATGCTCTTTAAATTTTTATTCTTTATTTTTATTATAAGTAGAAGCTAAAATCTAAAAGTAGATCTTAGTAGCAAGTTTATTTTTCTACATCGTTTAATTTCTGTCTTCTATTTATAATTTCGTATTCAAAATCTTTCTTTTCTTTTAAAAAAAATCAAAGATTTCAAATTAGCATTGCCTTCTCTGTGGATTCGATCAAATTCACTACCTTCTATATATTTTTAATATTTTTAAAAAAATTAAAATTAATTTGATAATCACGATGTCCTAACGATAATATCACGAGCTATCAATTTTTGGTGCCGTTGTTGGAGAAGGAACGAACATTAATGCTAAGATTTTTGATTTCTTTGATTTTTTTTTATAAATATAGCTTGCTAACCTTTTTTGTTTTTTCCTGCAAAAAAAAAGAGAAGAGAACAAAAAGCTTCAAATTGGTGAAATCAATCCTGACCCTAGTTTTTTTTTTAGTAGTAGTTGCTTTCTTTTTTTAAATTAACTTAAAACACATAAACCTAATAAAAACCGCATGATGAGAGTAAAAACTTAATTGTTTAGAGCATTCATCATCTTAGATTTACTTTTGATGATTGTTGGAGATAAGATAAGCTTTCAAGTTTAATTAATTTCATGCATCTACTTTAGTTGCATAGAACCTCTTATTTAAAATTGGTTGTGCATATTCATATTAAAATAATTTAAGGATAATATCCATCAATAAGATAAGGTGAAGATTTCATCATCCTTTCTTAGTTCAAAAATAACCAACTAGCATCCCGTATTAATGCAAGCCTAATTAAAATTCAGCAGACATTGACCCCTAAGATCAATTGAGTTCAGTTCGAGTATTGTAGTGAAGTCAAGTGCAAAATAAGTTTGGACTTACCCCTAAAATTGGTGTTTAATGTAAAAGGTTAAAAAACCTAAGTCTAAGTGGAATCGTGGTTATTTAATTGACTCCGTTAGCTTACTTGCCAATCCAATTGGTACCTAAGCAAGCAATGGGGGGACTCCCACGACCCCACCTCTAACTTGGCTAGTTAAAGGAAGTGAGAACAGACCCAACTTGCATCTAGGTTGAACCACTCTACATCAAACTGTTAGGCCTAAAAAATTCATAGGTGTCTAAGTTTAATTATTTACTAATTTACTTGCGATTGAAATAATAATAATAATAATAAATATAAAAAAATTTGAACCACACATTAGGATTTGCGCTGGTACATGCATGGTAGGAGATCTCTTTTCTCTGACCTAGTTGAATCCAATTCTGAAATTGAATGGCTGATCCATATTAAATCTGGACATCCTGGAGAATCACCTAGGTAGATAAAAGAATATTTTATTCCTTCCACCTATAATCCATCGATATTCTTATCGTTCTATGGGATCAAATATTCAGACTTTAGTCCTAAGGACGATTTGAACCTGATAGTCCAAAAATTAGATAAAGTCGACCTTCTCATTGATAAATTTATAGTCCTAGATTAACAATCTTCTATACAATACACATCATCTTTCAATTATTAGGAGATTTGTTCTATCTGTACTAGTCTAGCCTATCATGTGAGTGAATGTCCCACGACTGCACAGTTTTTACCTTTCATCCAAAAATAAGTTCAAGATGCTTAAGGCTACTCTAAACCAGTTATTAACCCATTTTTAAATACATATAACCAAGATTAAAGAAACTACCCTAATTTTTTTTGGAGACCTCAACAGACTTAGGCTCAGACACAAATGCTATCTATACAAAACCTCCAAAATAGACTCCAGTATCAAAACTATGCCTATAATAGAGGTCAGCCTAGTCAGTCTACCTAGCCATCCTATTATAGTTAGCCTTTATACCCATCTCCTCAACAGATCCCTCTGGCCGATGATAGGTTTAATCAACTTCAATAAATGATTATGATCCAACAGTAATCTATCGTTAGGCTAGAAGCACAAATAGGGCAGTTAGCTGAGTCCACCATGAAGAGATTGTTAAAAAATATGCCTCAAGATTCGATCCATATTGAGCCTACAATGAGGTCTAGGACAATGAACGGAGTCCAACGAGCCCAAGACAGCCCAAACAGAGTCCAAACGGAGAAGATACAGATAAAAGAAGGTTTGGAGTGATGGCACGGTGCACGAGGGATGGTGGCCGACGACAGGCCGATAGTGGCATGGCCTGGCCCGACGAAGAGGTGCGCACGCATGCGTGTGCGACCCAGCACACGGACGGGCCCAGCACAGGTGCACATATGGGCCGGCCCAGCTCACGAGTGCCTAGGCCCAGCATCCCTACGTGGTCCACCGTGGACCGTGGGGCGTTGGATGGTCCATGGGATCGCATGGACCAAACACGTGGTCCACGCACGGTTTAGGCTATTTTTTGCACAATCCGATGGCCCAGATCGCAGTCGATCATGATCAGACAGTTGAGATTGATTTCAAATTTGATCAGGTGATCTGTGGCCCTGATGCATGCGATCGGACGGATCTAGTGCGAGCTGGTCATGATCAGATGGCCACAGATGATTCTAGGCTTGATTGAGACTTTATTTCCTTGTGTAACAGTGTTTTAGAGTTTTTGGAGTCTATAAAACTCTGATTGACGAGCTGTCAGTTGCATTGGAGAGCTGGTGACGTTTTGGATGTACAAAAAAGGCTTCAAGAGAGATTTCAGAGGGTTTTTATAAGGATTTTGGAATTTTTTATTGAAATACTCTTGTACAAAGGTTGAGTGGTAAGTTCCTCTTGTACTGATTTTATTTTATTCTCTCATAGTGAAGCTTGCACTCCCCATGGAGGTAGGTTTGAGGCTGATCCACATATTTGTATTATATTTCTTATTTTGTTTCTTCTTTCTTCTTGCTGCACCATGTGGTATCGATCTTGACGCAATAATTAGTATCACAGCAAGGTGGTGCCGGAGCATAGATTGCAGCGATGGTGATTGAGATAGAAGATGGAGAAGACAAGCACAATCAAAGTGAAGATCAACAGGTTTGATGAAATGAGTAATTTCTCTTTGTGGCAGGCAAGGGTGAAGGATGTGCTCATCCAGCAAGGGTTGATAGATGTTCTCTTGTGCGATGAGAAGTCGACCACCATGGAGGTACAGAGTTGGAGGTGGCTCCAGATGCAGGCAGTAAGTACAATCTGCTTGTATCTAGCAGATGAGGTGGTAATCCATGTGCTTGGTGAGACTTCTCCAATGATGCTGTGGTTGAAGCTCGAGGAGTTGTACATGGCAAAATCTCTCACCAACACCCTCTTCCTCTGGAGGTAGTTCTCCAGCTGCGGATGACTGAGGGACAGAGCGTACAGGAGCATCTTGGCCACTTTTAGAAGATCTTCACCGACCTCCTCAGCATTGGCGAGAAAGCTGAAGAGAAGACCAGGGTGCTGGTCTTGCTAGCGTCGCTCCCTCCTTCATATGAGTCCTTGGTGACTACTTTTCTAGTGGAGAAGAGCACCATTAAGATGGATGAGATCACTATGGCGATTCTCCAGAATGAGATTCTCAAGAGAGAGAACCCAGCTTCGAGCTCAGGTGGTAGCTCAGCTTTGGTGGTTTCTGGAGGAGCAGAAGGCAGCAGACTGGGCGATAGGAGATTGTAGTGAGGGTGATCCAAATCCAGGATGAGAGATCTGAGCAAGACCAGATGTTACTGGTGTGATAAGTTGAGACATCTAGCCAGAGATTGCTCTCAACTCAGAGATCGGACGAGAGCTACTGCAGTAATGGCCAGTACCAACTCAGAGGATGATGTCCTGGAGATATCTGATGAGGTATCTACTTTTTTCCAACAGTAAATTTTAGATTTGCATGCATCTATCATGTATATTGTAGAGAAAAGCAGTTTGACTCTTTGGAGAGCAATGAGGATACTATTTATCTACTGGATGGATCGAGCTGTGCGATCAGAGACATCGAAACAGTCAGCTGGAGGATGAGGAGATTGGGAGAGGTCTGATACATACCTGATTTCAGATAAAATTTTATCTCATTGAGTAGACTGGATTCGAGAGGCTATAGAATGGCAGTTGGTGGAGAAATCCTAAAGGTGTTGTGTGATGATAGGATTATTCTGGATGAGAAGAAGAGGACGAGAGGATATTACTATTTGATGGAGAGCCCAATGTGAGGTGGAGCTTCATAAGCCAGGAGGAGTCCAGAGCGAGGTGGAGCTCCAGGTGAAGGTAGATCGAGTACTAGACGAGAGATTTGGGAGGATAAGAGATGACGTCGTAGGATGAGATTTCTATTACCATAGGATAATACCCCGAGCAGATCTTTGGTTAGAGTTGACACAGCCCATGACGAAGGTGGGATTGAGCGACCTGGCTCAACTTCCATGTTTCCTCATCCATGAGATAGCAGACATGCCCTAGAGTGTGGGGGAGAGACAGATCACAAACTCTCAGAGATAGGTGGAGGTCAAATATCGAGTCGAGGTGGAGATTGTTAGAAAATATACTTCAAGATTTGATCCATATTCAGTCCACAACGAGGTCCAGGATGACGAATGGAGTCCAATGAGCCCAAGAACAGCCTAAACGAAATCCAAACGGAGAAGATACGTGCGAAAGAAGGTTCGAAGCGGTAGCACAGTGCACGAGGTGGTGGCACGGCCTGACTCGATGGAGATGCACACGCACGGCCCAGCGCACGGGCGGGCTCAGCACGGGCACACATGCGGGCCAGCCTAGCACGCATTGGCACCAAGGCCCAGCATCCCTACACGGTCCACCGTGGATCATGGGATGCTGGGTGGTCCATGGGATCGCGTGGACCGAACATGCGGTCTACACGCAGTTCAGGCTATTTTTTGTGCGATCCGATGGCCCAGATCATAGTCGATCATGATTGAATGGCTGAGGTTGATTTTGGGTTTGATTAGGTGTTCTATGGTCCTGATATGCGTGATCGGATGGCTCTGGTGTGAGTCGATCATGATAGGACGGCCACAGATGATTCTAGGCTTGATTGGAACTCTGTTTCCTAATATAACAGTATTTTGAAGTTTCTAGAGTCTATAAAACTCTGATTTACAAGCCGTCAGTGTTGCCCAGCTATGCAACCCAAGAGGGGGGGTGAATTGGGTTTTTAAAAATTTTAAGCTTAACTAATTACTTATGATGAATTGAGAAGAAAGACTTTAATTCAAGATTAAATTCCTAAAGCAAGAATGCAAGGATATAATAAAGAAATAAAGAGAAACAATAAAGCACACCACAAACACAAGGATTTATAGTGGTTCGGTGCCAACCTTGCACCTACATCCACTCCCCAAGCTCCTACTTGGGAATTTCAATCCACTATACTTGTATTCAACCCGAATACAAATCGTCGGAAACTCCGACACTAGCTATCCCAAGCTAGTCCACTTGTTTTCTGGGTACAAGCCAACCCAAAAATACTCCGATTTCAGGTTCGGATCAACCTTCTCTTGTTTTGGAAACCCTCCAAAAATAAGAACAATTACTCACAAAGAGTAAGACAATTTAAAGCACAAATTAATACAATAACAGCTCCTTAAATGAGCGAATATAACAATAAAAATACTTTACTCAAATGAAGAATCTCCTTTTGTATTTCCTCAAGATGGATGAAAAGTTGAATGAACGCTTGAGGAGAAGATGATCTTTGATTGAAGACTTCTTGAAGGCTTTGAAAGATCTCTTGATCAAGGTGGAACAATAGGCGTGAAAAATCTTCTCTTTGAATGCTCTTGAATTTCTTTCACAATCTCTCGTGTATATTGTAGATCACCTGTCTCTCTCATGTAGATTTTGGATCCTCTTTTCTTTTTCTCTCGAGTATCTCGTTGATCACCTCGTGTATATTTTGGATCCTCTCAATTGTATCCTGTATTTTCACCTTTTGAAACATTTTATAGCATTAAGAAACAAGAGAAAACATATTAGGCAGAAAAAGAGCTGTTAGAGCATTTTTAGGAAGCATAAAAGGCAATTAAAATGGGCAAAAAACTAGCCGTTGCGGATATTTTTCGTCGCAGGGGTCGACTCATGAGTCGACTCATGCTTGAGGAGTCGACTCATGAGTCGACTTCTGTTGCAACAGCCAGACAAGTTTGATTTCTGGATTTTTTGGCTCAAATCAGCAGAGGTCGACTCATGAGTCGACTCATGCCTTGTGGGTCGACTCATGAGTCGACTCACAGGTCATGCCAAGTCAAAAATCCAGCATGCCAAGGGAAATTTTTGCGTGCCAATCAGCTCATAGTGCCATGAGTTGACTCACGGGTCGACTCATGATTTTCAAACATGCATAACTTTCAAAATACAAGTCCAAAATCAATAAAATTTTCACCATTGGATCACAAATCTTTTGTTCTATCATTTGATACTATCAAATCAGAGTTTTGATAAAATTACAATTTTACCCCTGAAGAGCATAAAGACTTTTTCAAATAAAAATATTTGTATCCCTTCAATCTGCTTTGTAATCATCAAAATCAATCTAGGAGCAACAATCTCCCCCTTTTTGATGATGACAAAATACTTGAACAAAAGCATTTATGTGAATGCATTATAGATTTATATGCTTGAAAAGAGTATGATTCTTTTGGCATGTGATATAAATGGTTATATGCAAGAATAGTTTGCCCATTTGCTTAAAGATTTGAAGATATGCTCATTGGATTATGTGATTTTGGTGTTAGAGCAGAAAACTTGTTTTTGTTATCAGATCAAGCTATATTTTGAAAATTTGCTCATTCTCATTTGATTTTAGTTTTAGCATCAGAGCAAAAAATAATTATGTATGCCAAAGCATGTTTAAGAGTTGATTTGGAAAGTGTATTAGATCATTTTGAGTTTAAGATGTATCAGAACAAGAGAAAAATAAATTTTGCAATGTATCAGAGCAAGAAAAATAATTTTACAATGTTATCAGAAAAAATTTTACAATGTATCAGAGCAAGTTAAAAATTTTAAGATATATCAGAGTAAGTTAAATTTCTTAAGATGTATCAAGATAAATAAAATTTCAAAAGATGTATCAGAGCAAGTTGGAATTTTGAAGTATATCAGAGCATATTTAAATTTTTTAAAGCAAATCAGAGCATATGTAAAGAAGTAATTTAAAAGTTACTTATTTGCATTGTACTTAGCATTGTACTTTTGTATTGTTCTTTAAATTCTCCAATTCATTCATTAATTTCTCATAATTTGTAGTTTTGCTTTTGATGGGTTGCTTTTTTTTTTTTTTTTTAATTGCTCATCATTTATGGTTTTGCTTTTGTTGAATTGCTTTTTGTTTAATTGCTCATCATTTTTGTTTAATTTCTCCAATTTTTTTGTTTAATTTCTCCCCCTTTTTGACATCATCAAACATGGTTAACTCCTCCTTTTTCTGAAACATTCTTTAATTTCTCCCCCTTTAGAGTTTATCACAGATGTTTGCTCCCCCTAAATACAGCAATTATTAATAGCAAACAACAACAAAGAGAAGACAATATTTCAACAAGGAGAATATATATAACCAAAATATGATCGACATCATTACAAAAGGTAGAGATATAAGTAAAATATGATTCCATAAAACTATAATTGTTTCATTACATAGTTCTTAATACAAAAGTCAACCAGCTAATTGTCAATACATGGCCCCAAAATACAGATCCTAGAACAAGACACTAACACCTAGGATCTAGTAATGATCATGAGAAGTCATGGATCGGAGTCATCAGATATGGGATGAGAAGCTGATGGATCAGAAGTGTGTCCTCTACCCCGTCTGCCTCTGGCACGAGCAGGAGAGCGAGAAGAACTGGGTGGCTGAGAACGCTGAGAGGCTAAGGACTGAACAGAAAGGGTGAGTCTAATGGAATCAAGTACGTTCAGTGCTCTGAAAACAGATTGAAGTAGAGCAGTGAACTGAGTGATTGCATGCTCACTCGATCCTTGGATCTCTTTCCTCAGTAACTCATATCCACCTTCTAGTGCTCCTTTGAGCCTGCCAGCCTCTGCAGTGAGGTCTGTGACCTCAATAGTGGACTCCTGTGGCTGAGGATGGGCCAAAGCAAGGACTTGCCCCTGCAAGTCAAGAACTCTGCCAGTCAGTCTCCAGACAGTGTCCTCAAGCTGCTGAATCCGAATGGACTGATCTGATAACATTTGAAACACAGTGGATATGTGGGGAGTCATGGTCTGATCAGAAGAAGTGGCTCCTGGTGCAAAAATAGTACTGCTCCACTGACTAGACAGCAAAGAAGCCACACGCTGTGATATCTGCTCGATCTGATCGTCAGCCAGTCTGAACTCTGATTGAGGTGCTCTGCTCTCTGACTGATACACTGGTGTGGGCATCCTAGTGAACTCTGAAGGGCCAGCCTCTGTATCAGAAATGAACTGGATATTTGGTGATGCTGCCCTGAAGTCATGGACAGGAGATGATGGACCTTCTTCTTCAGCTCTGTCTTCAGTTCTGTCTTCAGCTCTATCCTCAGCTCTCTCCTCAGCTCTTTCTTCAGAGCCCTTGATCCAACTACCATCAGTCTTTGTAAATCCCATTCGGTGTAGGGTGTGTTGGTTGAAAGTGTCCACATGAGAGAGCTTAGTAGAAGCCTCCCCCTCACAGCTAACTCCAAAACTCCTAAATACTCTAGTAAGGGCCATACCATAAGGCAAGTGTGCCTTGGATCTGTTCAAAGTTTCTCTCATGGCCTCTATCATAAGTGCAGGGAGGTTCAGGGGGGTCTGAGTGATGACATGAAACATGATACAAACATCTCTGCTGGAAAGTAAGTCATGCCTACCACTCCTAGGAAAGAAGAGCTTCATTACCATCTGATGCAGGATCCTCATCTCAATGGACAAAATCTTTGCTTCCAATTTATTTAAACTTCCTGAATAAGTTTCTCCTAAAATAATTCTGATCCCCTCTTCTTTTACTGAGAGTTTCATATAAGAGTAACCCTCACTAGGCAACTGAAGTATCTCTCCCAATATACTAGAATCCAAGCAAATATCAATTCCCTTGACTGTTGAAGTCACTGACCCATTTCCATAATGTAGGTTCTGGTAGAATTCTCTAACTAGGTCAACATAGGTGACTTCCTTAAGGGAGCAGTAGAATTCCCATCTTTGGTTTTTAATCTTAGTTGCAAATGTAAAATCCTCTTTTTCAAAGAACCGAAAATCTATATTCTTCCCGGTTTCGACTTTTCTATCAGAAAGAGGATTCTTACAGGGGCTTAGAAGGGATTGAGGGGGACCTTGAGCAGATACTGAACCTGGAGTGGGAGCACTGGAAGACTGACCAGCTTGCCTTTTCTTTCGGACAATTTCTTCAGTCTCACGGATTGACTTTCTTCTTTGGGAAAGTTTCATCTTCGGAGCCATATACACTACAGTAGCAGACTAGAAGACTTGGAAGAACATGTGAATGAGTGGAGGAGGGATCACAAGAGAGTGAAGAGGGATTTTGGTGGAGAAAAGAAGTGGATTTGGGAAGAACGGTGGAGTGCTAGGGCACGTTCCAACCATGCCAAACAATGGGAGAAAGCACAAAAATCCCTTTTCAAGGTGGTGATTTTTGGTGGAGAGGAGGAGGGAGAATTGCCTCGAAATAAATCCTTGGATTTGGAGCAAAAAGAATTGGAGAAGTCGGCTTTTAGAAGGAAGAAGATGAGCGGATGAGTCGTCTCACGAACAGGGACCCTTATAAAAACAATGAGCCCGTGGGAAGTTTGAGGAAATAACAAGTTTGCCATTGAGTCGACTCATGGGGGTCGACTCATGAAGTTCAGAAGTTCAAAAAAAATATGAATAAATTCCAGAAAAATTCAAAATTTTGGGAGAAGAAGTTTTGCTCAAAGATAAGTTTTTAGAATGATAAATTTGAGCTTTTGGGATCAGGATTGATGTTGAAAATTGAGCTCTAAGAATCAATTCTTGGAAATTGAGAAAGATTTAGGCATAAGGATCTAGAATTCCTAGATTTCTCCTAATTTCACAGAATTTATCCTCACTAAGGGCCTTTGTAAAGATATCAGCTAATTGATTTTCAGTGCAAATATATTCAAGAATTATATTTTTGTTTTGAACATGTTCTCTAATGAAATGATGTCTTATTTCAATATGTTTGGATCTTGAGTGTTGAATTGGATTTTTAGATAGATTTATGGTACTTGTGTTGTCACATCTTATTGGTGTTTCATTAAGTTTGATTCCAAAATCTTCGAGTTGTTGCTTAATCCACAAGATTTGAGCACAACAACTTTCGGCTGCAATGTATTCGGCCTCAGTCGTAGACAGTGCCACCGAATTTTGTTTCTTGCTAAACCATGAGATTAGGTTAACTCCAAGAAATTGGCAAGTTCCACTTGTGCTTTTTCTATCTAATTTACATCCAGCAAAATCGGCATCTGAATATCCTAATAAATCAATTTGTGAGTCCTTAGAGTACCATAACCCTAGAGTTTGAGTACCATTTAAGTATCTAAGGATTCTTTTAACAGCATTCAAATGAGATTCTTTAGGATTAGATTGATATCTTGCACATAAACAAACACTAAACATGATATCAGGCCTACTTGCAGTTAAATATAATAATGAGCCAATCATACCTCTATAGTATTTTAAGTCTACACATTTACCTTCATCATCCTTGTCAAGCTTACATGAGGGACTCATTGGTGTGCCAATTGGTTTGCAGTTCTCCATTCCAAATCTTTTGAGTAGTTCCTTGGTGTACTTGCTTTGGGTGATGAAGATTCCCTCTTTTGATTGTTTGATTTGGAGTCCGAGGAAGAAGGTGAGTTCTCCCATCATGCTCATCTCGAACTCCCCCTGCATAAGCTTAGCAAAGTCTTGACAAAGGGATTCATTAGTAGACCCAAAAATTATGTCATCAACATAAATTTGTATAACTAGCATATCATTTTGATTTCTTTTAATAAAGAGGGTTGTATCTACATTACCTCTTGAAAAACCATTATTTAGTAAAAATTTGCTTAGCCTATCATATCATGCTCTAGGTGCTTGTTTTAATCCATATAAAGCTTTATTTAATCTAAAGACATGATTAGGAAAAGCATGATTTTCAAATCCAGGGGGTTGTTCTACATATACTTCTTCAGCAATATATCCATTTAAAAATGCACTTTTGACATCCATTTGAAATAATTTGAATTTCATAAAGCAAGCATATGCAAGTAGTAGTCTAATAGCTTCTAATCTAGCAACAGGTGCAAAGGTTTCATCAAAATCAATTCCTTCTTCTTGATTATATCCCTTAGCAACCAGTCTTGCTTTATTTCTAATTACATTTCCATGCTCATCTAATTTGTTTCTAAAGACCCATTTTGTGCCAATTATTGAATAATTTTTAGGTCTTGATACTAAGGTCCAAACATTATTTCTTTCAAATTGATTAAGTTCCTCTTGCATTGCATTAATCCAATTATGATCATTTTCAGCTTCTTCAAAAGTTTTAGGTTCAAGATGAGATACAAAAGCACAATAATTAACTACATCTCTAAGTGAAGAATGGGTTTTTACCCCATGCATAGGATCACCAATAATTAACTCCTTAGGATGGTTATGAACATACCTCCATTCCTTGGGTAGGTCATTTGTACCTTGAGGTTGTTCTTGAATTTCTTCACCTCTCTCATCTTGTTTGTCTTCTTGATCCTTGTCTTCTGGAGTTGCTGAATCTTTCAGAGTGATCTCCTTCATACCTTCTATTAGTGGATCTGCATCATCAACACCCTCATTCTTCCTTGAAGGAAGATCGTTAGATTCATCAAAAACAACATGTATTGACTCCTCAACTACTAAAGTTCTTTTGTTGAAAACTCTAAATGCTTTACTAGTGGAGGAGTAACCTAGAAAGATTGCTTCATCTGATTTTGCATCAAATTTACCAAGTTTTTCTTTGCCATTATTTAATACAAAATATCGACAACCAAAAACATGAAAGTATGCAATATTTGGTTTTCTTCCTTTCCAAAGTTCATAGGGGGTTTTCTTTAAAAATTATCTAATTAACGCACGATTTAAAATGTAACATGCTGTGTTAATTGCTTCCGCCCAAAAATATCTTGGAAGGTTGCTTTCACAAAGCATGGTACGGGCCATTTCTTCTAAGGTTCTGTTTTTCCTTTCAACTACCCCATTTTGTTGGGGTGTCCTAGGAGCAGAGAAGTTATGGCCAATTCCATTTTCATCACAAAAGTCTTCAAAGTCTTGATTTTCAAATTCAGTTCCATGATCACTTCTAATATTTTGAATTGAAAACCCTTTTTCATTAGTGATTTTTCGGTGAAATTTGGTGAAAATATGAAAAGTTTCATTTTTGTGTGCCAAAAAGAAAACCCAAGTAAAACGAGAGTAATCATCTATAATTACAAAGCCATATCGTTTTCCTCCTAGACTAGTGGTTCTAGTTGGTCCAAATAAGTCCATATGTAAGAGCTCTAGAGGTCTAGAAGTTGAAAGAGTATTTTTGGATTTAAATGAAACTCTAGTTTGTTTTCCTAATTGGCATGCATCACAAATTCTATCCTTTTCAAAATTCAGTTTTGGCAAACCAAGAACTAATTCTTTCTTAATTAATTTTGAAAGAGAATGCATGCTAATATGTGTAAGTCTACGATGCCACAGCCAACTAGTCTCATTAACTTTAGCATTCAAGAAAACTAGGCATTGCATGTCTAATTTGGCTAAATCATTCAAATCTATCATATAAACATTGCCATGCCTATGTCTTATAAATTTAATACCATCGTTAATAGGACTAGTCACAATGCAAACAGATGATTCAAAAACAACTTTATACCCTTTATCACAAAATTGACTAATGCTAAGTAAGTTATGCTTTAAACCTTTAACTAACAGAACATTTTCAATGTATTTGGAGGGAGTGATACCAATGTTACCTATCCCGATGATCTTTCCTTTGCCATTATCTCCAAAGGTGACCATCCCTCCATCCTTAGCATCAAGCGTGATGAATTGTGATTCATCACCAGTCATGTGTCTCGAGCATCCACTGTCAAGATACCATTTCCTGTTTCCTCCTTGGGATGCTAGACACACCTGCAAGCAAAGGTCAAGTTTCTGTCTTAGGTACCCAAGCTTTCTTGGATCCTTTTAGGTTAGTCAAAATGGTTCCTTTTGGAACCCATATTTTCTTTATAGTTGTGTTTGCAGATTTGAGGTATGTGTATGATTTATGTCCTATTCTACCACATTTGAAACAAGTAATATTTGTAGACTTGTTACTTGAATAATTTATATAAATATTCTTCAGAAATTTTTGTTTCTTCAAGGGGTTATAGCCAAGTCCAGCCTTATCATATACAGCTTTTTGATTATCAAGAATCATATTTAGTTTGTTTGAACTTAAGGTGAACTTATCTACTATAGGTTTCAGCTTGTTAATTTCATTCTTTAAGTTTTGATTTTCTTGAATCAAGGTGGATTTTTCAATTGAAAGATTTTCAACTTGTTTCACTAAGGACTGATTTTCCAATTTTAGTTCTTTGTTTTTCATTCCTAGTTTCTTTAATTCATCAATTAAGTCATAGAATGCTTCATGCAATTCTTCAAAAGTAAATTCACTAGTGGATTCAGAAGTTACCTCATTTTCGTGTGCCATAAAGCACAGGTTAGCTTGTTCTGTTGAGGTTTCCTCATCGGAGCTTGAGTTGTCACTCGCACTCCAAGTCGTCATCATTGCTTTCTTTTTGAACTTTTTGGGACCTCTCTTCAGTTGTGGACATTCAGATCTGAAATATCCCAGCTTCTTGCACTCATAGCATATAAGGGGTTGATCTTTCTCTTTCTCTTTGCTTTGTTCCCCTTTTGTGAATGACTTCTTTCTCATCCCCTGTTTCCTTTTTCTTAGAAACTTCTTAAATCTCCGGGTGATGAGTGCCATCTCTTCATCCTGTTCTTCATCTTCAGAGTCATCCGTTTCATAATCAGGCGAAGCTGTGGATTTGAGGACAATGGTTCTTTTCTTTTTGACTTCATCCTCTTGATGTTGCTTCATGCTAAGTTCATGAGTCATCAAGGATCCAAGAAGCTCTTCTAGAGGTAGAGTGTTCAAGTCCTTTGCTTCTTGGATGGCAGTCACCTTGGCTTCCCAAGTTCTTGGCAATGACCTGAGAATCTTCCTTACAAGCTCACTGTTAGTATAAGATTTGCCAAGACTCTTCAAACCATTAATTATATCAGTAAAATGAGTAAACATAGCAGTTATGGACTCATCATGCTCTATTTTGAACAATTCATATTTATGCACTAGCATGTTTATTTTAGTCTCTTTTACTTGATTTGTTCCCTCATGGGTTACTTCTAACCTATCCCATATTTCTTTAGCAGATGCACAAGTAGAAATGCGATTAAATTCATTTGCATCTAGTGCACAATAAAGAACATTCATAGCTTTGGCATTTAATTGTGCCAATTTCTTATCAACCTCATCCCATTCTTTCTCGGGTTTGGTTGATTCCTCACCATCTATAATCTTGGTGGGTGTGTGAGGACCGTTCACTATGATATTCCACATATCATAGTCGAGTGCTTGTATGAATATCTTCATCCGAGCTTTCCAATAGGTGTACTTAGACCCATTGAAAAGTGGAGGTCGGTTTGTAAATTGCCCCTCGGCTAGAGAAGTACCGACATGGGTTGCCATAGATCTTTGGCTCTTTGATTGTTAGATCAAAGAAGGGCTAGAGCACCGGACTCTAATACCACTTGTTGCCCAGCTATGCAACCCAAGAGGGGGGGTGAATTGGGTTTTTAAAAATTTTAAGCTTAACTAATTACTTATGATGAATTGAGAAGAAAGACTTTAATTCAAGATTAAATTCCTAAAGCAAGAATGCAAGGATATAATAAAGAAATAAAGAGAAACAATAAAGCATACCACAAACATAAGGATTTATAGTGGTTCGGTGCCAACCTTGCACCTACATCCACTCCCCAAGCTCCTACTTGGGAATTTCAATCCACTATACTTGTATTCAACCCGAATACAAATCGTCGGAAACTCCGACACTAGCTATCCCAAGCTAGTCTACTTATTTTTCGGGTGCAAGCCAACCCAAAAACATTCTGATTTCAGGTTCGGATCAACCTTCCCTTGTTTTGAAAACCCTCCAAAAACAAGAACAATTACTCACAAAGATTAAGACAATTTAAAGCACAAATTAATACAATAACAGCTCCTTAAATGAGCGAATATAACAATAAAAATACTTTACTCAAATGAAAAATCCCCTTTTATATTTCCTCAAGATGGATGAAAAGTTGAATGAACGCTTGAGGAGAAGATGATCTTTGATTGAAGACTTCTTGAAGGCTTTGAAAGATCTCTTGATCAAGGTTGAACAATAGGCGTGAAAAATTCTCTCTTTGAATGCTCTTGAATCTCTTTCACAATCTCTCGTGTATATTGTGGATCACCTGTCTCTCTCGTGTAGATTTTGGATCCTCTTTTCTTTTTCTCTCGAGTATCTCGTTGATCACCTCGTGTATATTTTGGATCCTCTCAATTGTATCCTGTATTTTCACCTTTTGAAATATTTTATAGCATTAAGAAACAAGAGAAAACATATTAGACAGAAAAAGAGCCGTTAGAGCATTTTTAGGAAGCATAAAAGGCAATTAAAACGGGCAAAAAACTAGCCGTTGCGGATATTTTTCATCGCAGGGGTCGACTCATGAGTCGACTCATGCTTCAGGAGTCGACTCATGAGTTGACTTCTGTTGCAACAGCCAGACAAGTTTGATTTCTGGATTTTTTGGTTCAAATCAGCAGAGGTCGACTCATGAGTCGACTCATGCCTTGTGGGTCGACTCATGAGTCGACTCACAGGTCGTGCCAAGTCAAAAATCCAGCGTGCCAAGGGAAATTTTTGCGTGCCAATCAGCTCATAGTACCATGAGTTGACTCACGGGTCGACTCATGATTTTCAAACATGCATAACTTTCAAAATACAAGTCCAAAATCAATAAAATTTTCACCATTGGATCATAAATCTTTTGTTCTATCATTTGATACTATCAAATCAGAGTTTTGATAAAATTATAATTTTACCCCTGAAGAGCATAAAGACTTTTTCAAATAAAAATATTTGTATCCCTTCAATCTGCTTTGTAATCATCAAAATCAATCTAGGAGCAACAGTCAGTTATGTTGGAGAGTTGGTGATATCTTGGAGATGTAAAAAAGCTTTAAAAGAGTTTTTATGAGAGTTTTGAGATTTTTTGTTGAAAGACTCTTGTACAAGGGTTGAGTGATGAGTTCCTCTTGTACTGATTTTATTTTATTCTCTCATAATGAAGCTTGCACGCCCCATGGAGGTAGGCTTGAGGTTGATCCATATATTTACATTATGTTTCTTATTTTATTTCTTCTTTCTTTCTGCTACATCGTGTGGTATTGGATTCTGATACAACAGAGAGAACCAAGTCAATAACTGAGCCAATCGATACCAAATCCTATGAACAACCCATCCAATGTCCACCAACCACCTGGGCCTAGTCATTAATCCAATGTCCCATCTAAAAATTCTCAATTTAAAAATAACGAAGCAATCTCTGAGCTTAGAAGTAGTAAGATTCTTAAAAATCTTTGCCAAGTCCAAATGAGAGAGGTTAGTACTGATGCTAGCCAAAATATGAACTTAAAAGAAGGGCTAGTATGGAGATTAACTGCATAGAAGAACTCAGCCCAAAACTAGTATTGATGCTAGTTCTAATCTGAGGGAGAAAGATAAAGGAAAGAAAAGAGCAGATGAGTTATCCGAGACCTATAAACCAAGAGTCTCGTTCCTTTCAGCTCTAGAAGACGGTTTTTCTCACAAAAAGCAAGGAGCATATTTTGAATTAAGTGACACCCTTCTGGTACTCATTGCATCGAACTCAACTTCTAACCCAAAAACTCAATTCATGAATATTTTAAAAGAACAAATAAAAAAAATTTTCAACAAACATGGACCTGTGAATGGGTTTGTAAATTATCTTCTTAAAATTAGAAAGATAAAAGTGATAAAGAACAGAGATGTGAACTACTTTCTGGAGATTGTCAACAAAATACTGAAATTTATCAATAAAAAAATTGTAGACCATCTTTTTGAGATTGATAATCCAAAATTATTAAAATTTGTCAATCCAATATTTGACATGAGATAAGCAGAATTTACATGGTCTAGCTGAAGACTGTAAACTTAGCACTTTCTAGAAGACAATCCAACTTCTGCTTTTTGATATCTTTTGTATTTTGTTTAGGTTAATCAAGTCTTACTTAGTATCTTTTGTAGAGATTTGAAGATAATATTGGCTAAATTGGGGGAAGACCAATTTTAAAAAGATATTTGGGTCAGGTGATATCTTTTTTTTTCTTCTTCTTTGTCAGCACCCTTTTATTTTTCCTACTCGATTGAGGACAATGTCGATTAAGTTGGAGGAAGAATAATTTTTTTTAAAGTCTTTAAAAAAGTTAGTATTTATCATTTAAGCATCTGATTATGTTTAAGAATTAAGTTGAACTAAGTATTTTTTTAAAAAAATAAATTGATGCATAGATCAAAGAGTTTGTGAGATACCGAAGGATCAAATATTAAGAAAATTCAATAAAGAGTTAAGTTTAAAATATAAGTATTTTTTTCTTTGAGTATTTTTAAATTTTTCTACCAGCATCAAAGAAGAGTTTACTTCCTATGAGCTTGTGTAAGGTAACTATATGTTTCTTTATAAAATAATTTATTTTATAAAAAAAATTTCTAAGTACTTCATGCTGAGTAACCGGGCCTCTTTGTCTAAGCAAGCATTGAGCTTCGTATCAAAAGATATGAAGGACAAACAAGTTTTGTTGTAAAGTTAGTTTTAACTCGTAGTCTGTTTGATTCAAGTAAGTAAGTTTGAAAGATATTTTATACTTAGTGTCCTAAAGACATCTGGTTTGAGAGTCATTGGTTAAAAACTCGCTACATGGGTCAGACAGAAAGCTTAAGGGGTTAAGACACTCAATAGCGGTACAATATTAAAAAAAAATAAAATCTAAACATTGGTCTCCCATCGAGTAACCAAACCCCTTTACCTAAGTAAGTATTGTGGTTCGCATCAACAAGTGGACAATGTGAAGATATTTTTTATAATAAATGAAGGACGGAAGTAACAATACACTTGTTCATATAAATGTTAGATGATTTGGAGATAAAGATAGAGGCAATTTAGTAAAAGTTCAGAAAAGATTTAGTATTTTTAGCTTAACTTCTACATTGATTAGTATTAATATCCCAATGACATACCTCACTTATGCTCTACTAAACATCAATGGCCCTTTTGAAAATTACCTGATCAAATTGGAAATTTTAAGTTAAAAGGTACCTAATTCTAAATCTTTTCTTTACTCAAAGACGAGCAAAGTTCAAGTTGAGAGATATGATCAGTGCATTAAATTTGACATAAAAAATATTAAAATATTAGATATTTAATCTTTATTATTTTATATTTGATACTTATTATGCTCTTTTTCAAAAATTATTAGTCATGATGATTTTTATCATATAAAGTCCAATTAAGCCCAAATTCAAGCTTAAATTCATCACATCCATAGTAAGAAAACTTGGAAATAAAGAACAAGCCAAGAAGAACAAAAATCAGTCAAAAATCAGCTAAAAATTATCTAAAAATGACCTTCGATGTATGGTGGACTGATCGCTCAGTCCACGAGCGGTCCACAGAATAGGGTGCGACTTACAATGAGGTCCATAGATCGTGCAACATCGAGTCCATGTGCGGTGTAGGGGAATAGTGCCGATCGATCTTTATCACGGTGCATGGGGCATTTTGCGTTGACGGACGGTTGGGATTGGTTTTTGCATGGGATCGGATGGCCAAAACACTCCACATATCTTGCGGTGGTGGCCCACATCAACTACATGATCCGAGGACTGCAGTTCGCTCTGGCATTTGATCTGGCGGTTTGAATGGCCAGCAATGTTTTCGAATGAAAGAAGACTTCTGCGAGCTATTTTTGCACCATCCAATGGTCTAAATTCAATCCATCGCACAATCGGATGATCCATAATATTTCTGACTGATATAAGGAGATAAACGGTGAGTTTTTGGGCTGATCTCAGGCATTCAATGCAGATCCAACGGTTAGAATGCAAGGACACACCTTGAACATGTTTAGGAAACTATTTTGAGGGGTCTTGGGACTCCAAAAATTATCAGGACTTAGAGAAAAATAGCATCTATAAAAAGATGGCTACGGTACAAGAGAAAGATAGTAGAGAATAGTAGAAAAATAGAAAAACAATGATAGAAAAATAAGAAAAAATTAAAAAAAAATATAGAGATCCAAAGAGAAGAAGGAGAGAAGCTCAATTTGTTCCATGGAGTATGAACGAAGGAGGAGAGATCATCAACCATCTTTCCGACAAGGCTATGCCAATCAACTTCAAATCTTTATTACAGTTTTATTTTATTTTATTATTTTTTAAAATTTTTTATAATTAAAATTTAATTTTAATTAATATAAAATTTATTTTATTATATTTTTATATTTTTATTCTTTATTTTTATTGCAAGTAGATGCTAAGATCTAGTTAGTAGATCTTAGTATCAATTTCTATTCTTTATTTTTATTATAAGTAGAAGCTAAGATCTAAATAGTAGATCTTAGTATTAAGTTTATTTTTTTGCATCATTTAATTTCTGTCTTCTACTTACGATTTTTATTCAAAATCTTTCTTTTCTTTCAAAAAAAATCAAAGATTTCAAATCAGCATTATCTTTTCTATGGATTTGATCCGACTCATTATTTTATATATATTTTTAATATTTTTAAAAAAATTAAAATTATCACTACTTTCTACATATTTTTAATATTTTTTAAAAATTAACATTAATTTGATAATCATGATGTTCTGATGACAACATCGCGAGCTATCAAAAAGTCCCACTAAACTGGAACTCTACAATGAATAGAGTATTAATTAGTAATTAAATTATTAATTAGCTTAATTTGATTGAGCAATGAGATTTGGATCAAGTCTAATTGAATTAGATTTTGTTTGACTTGGATTGGATTTGATTAGATCCAGCTTAATTACAAGAGAAACTAATTCTTGATTTGATCAGAACTTGGATTCAGTTAATTTCTAATTAGATTAGAAATTTATTGAAGAGATTATATTTTTAGTTAGATTAGATTCTTTTCTTTCATTAGGTCCAAACCAAATCAGATTTGGATTGAATCAAAATTGGAAAACTAAGAGTCCCACCAACTGGGATTCTCTCCCTTGCGCATGCCTTAGGACCCACGCCACTCATAACATGCAAAAGAAGTTTGCATAAGGAATTTTTGGCATGAGAAAGGAGGGCACAGAGATAGGGTGGGCGGCACTCATGTGATGAGTCATAATCTTTCTCTCCTTCCTGCTTTGAATTTAATTCAAATCAAAGATAAGAAGATAAGAAGGGAAGAAATCATGTTTCATGGGAAAGAAGGGTGGTGCCACAACTAATCCCCTTTGTGTGTTGAAGAGGTTGTTGGCATGAGAAAGAATCAATCTGATTTCTTTCTTACACCAACACATATTTAGCGCTAAAATATGAGATGCCCCATATTGGTATGGCATGAAATTTATTGGTGCCTCCTCCTAACCCTAATCCCTAGCCCACCTATATAAAAGGGCTCCAATAGTTGGACGCCCAACAAGAGTGACTTCAAGAAAAGGAAAAATAGTTTTTCTCTAGCCTCACCTCCTTCCTTGGTTCTTCTCCCTCTTTAGAGTGTCTAAGAGATTTGAAGAAGAAGAAGAAGTTAAATTAGTCATTAAAGATCTTCATGAGCTAGCACTCCTAAGGAGATTGATCAACAACCGATCTTCGTGTGGATGATCCATATGAAGGAATCAGATCTAAGGTTTCAGGGTTAGATCTTGAAATTTTTTCAAGATCAGGCAGCGAAAGACTAAAATAAATCAAAATTTATTTTTTAAAACTAGAGAATCTCTAGATCTAAGATTCTATTATATGATTATTACATAGTATTAAATCAAAAATTAAAATATATAGAGCATGAACTACATGTTGATCATATCAACATGTTTCTATACTACATCTAATGTATGTATTAAACAATAGATCAGATCTATTACCTTACAAGTTAGGCATTCTAACCTTGCTGATCCAGGCTTGAGGATGATGTTGCAAACTGCACATGCATCCGATCTCTAGGAGACATCCACACGAGCCCACGAATCTCGATCAGAAGTCCTGCTTCAGGAAATCAATACAGTATGCTAGTACTGCGCTGATCCTTTTTCGATGGTTGATCAGGTGCTTCATTCTTCTTGATTTGAGCTCTTCCAAAGATGAGAAGTAGGAGGATGAGTTTTAGATCTGAAATACTCTTAGAAAACTCAAGATGGAGGAAGGAAAGAGATGAAACTAACAACCCTAGAAGAAGACCCTCTTCTTCTTCTCTTTACTCTCTCCTAGACACCTTGTCTTGTGTCTATTATATCTCCACGACCCAAAGGTCTTTCTCTCTAATTTTTGGATTCCCCAAAGGTCTCTCAAATCTCTGTGTTCTTTGAAACTTTTATGAAGAAACTTATTTAATAGAGAGAGATATGATAGAGTCCTTGTCTAGGTCAAATACCTAGTCAAGGCTTATCCAAACATGGCAAGATAAGGGGCACCCAATGTATGCCCTAAAATCTACAAAAATTTTAGAAAAAATCTAGATAAATTCGGTGCAAGAAGAAAAGAGTTTTGGATTTCTAAAACTCTATCTTATAGAATTTGAAATCCAAACTTATTCCTACTTTGATTTGATCCACAACCACTTTCCATGTATGAAAGGAGAGAGAAAACTTTTTGGATGTAGGAAAGATCTGGGAGAGGCCTTTTGTCACACAAAATAAGAGGAAATTGGTGTGGAATAAGAGAGAGGATGTGGGGGGGGCTTATGTGGTGCAAGGTGGAATCCTAATCTTATTAGGATTCTATCTTTGACTTGTTTTAATTTGGTTTCTCAAACCAAATCAAACCAAAATTAGATCAACCTAATTAAAATAGGTCTTAATCCAATTAAAAATTTAATTTAATTAGATTAAAATAGATTTAAATCTAATTTAATTTTCTAATCAAATTAAAAATTAGGTTGATCCAAGTCCTAATTAAACTAGAACTAGTTTTTTCCTTACACTTGGCTTATCCAATAAATCAATTAGACTTGATCCAATCAAGCCCAAATCAAATCTAATTAAATCATATTCAAGTAGACTTAATCTCAACCCATTGGCTTAATCAAATTAAGTCAATTAACAATCGAATTGCTAATCGATCCTCTCACAGCACTTGCACTAGGTTAAATGTCAATCATATTGATCATTTAACCCTAGAACGATTCTTAATCGTTGATCAACCATCCGATCGGATTATGAACTCTAATATGTATGACCTCATAGGTCCAAACCTAAGTTGGTAGCACAGGAATAAATTTTTATACCAATCAAAGTGATCATCTAGCAATGGTATCCGACGACCGGATAGGTCGAATGTATAGAACAACATCTTTAGAACCCATGCGGATATAGTTTTCATATAATTCATCCTCTTGACCAAAATAATCATAGGACACCTCAGAGTTCAACTCTCAACTCTGATCAGGTTGTCCACATTATATTTTAAAATATCAAATCCATCTGATGGATTATCCTGACCAAGGTTTTGCTAAATTGAAATACAGTGACTCATTCTTCTCCAACTCTTGGAGTGGTCAATCTCATCTTGATCATACTCTGACTTCGCAAGTACTTGACTATGTCCAGAAGTCTTCCATCACTGAATTAGAAATTCAGTTAGCCCAGTACCAAAGCAGAGTGAGTTGCTTACAAGTCACTGAGGTGATCTCAGGTCTAAGGGACACTTATACCTATATCCCATCAGAGACATTCTCGACAGTAGAATGCTCTGGAGTTGGTCACGTTCAATGATGATGTACCCTTATATCTCACCTATATGCCATACCAGTATCTCCACACTCCTTGGTTAAGAGGACAACCAACCCATATGGCCTACAGCGACCTATGCTCGATAAAAGCTGTCATCCTTATTAACAGCCTATCATTTGATCGTGAATAATTTTAAGGACTAATCGATAAATCCTCTCTTTATCGAATCTAAATAGTCCTAAGGACTTCATCATAACAACGAAATTCATTAGAAGATGAATGCTTATGATGAAAATACCAAATATATTTTATTTATTAACAAATCAATTACCATACAAGATTGCTCAACCGTCAACAGGTTGACGATTGATTTTTGGGACATATTTCCCAACAACTCCCACTTGTCCTAAAGCCACTCAGCACAGTATCTAATACCCATCTTCGACTTGTGGTTGTCAAACTCCTTTATCATCAGGGCTTTAGTGAAGGGGTCGGTCAGGTTCTCCTTTCCATCGATCTTCTGAAGGTCGACGTCATCTCGATCCATGTTCTCCCGGACCAGGTGGAAGCGACGTAAAATATGCTTCGTTCGTTGGTGTGCTTTGGGTTCCTTCGCCTGAGCTATGGCACCAGTGCTGTCGCAGTAGAGCAGGACCAAACCATCGAGGGAGGGTCCTACTCCAAGCTCGGTGATGAATTTTCTCAGCCATACAGCTTCCTTTGCGGTATCCGATGCTGCGATGTACTCCACCTCACAAACAGAGTCTGCCACAGTATGCTGCTTGAAACTCTTCCAGCAGATAGCTCCACCATTCAGAGTAAAGATATAACCCGACATACTTCTGCTGTCATCATGGTTAGATTGAAAGCTGGAGTCTGTGAACCCCACAAGTTTCAGATTTGACTCGTCATAAACCAACCATTGGTTCTTAGTATTTCTCAAATACTTAAGGATGGCTTTAACCACTTTTCAGTGATTTTCTCCAGGATCAGATTGGTATCTACTCACTACTTCTAGTGAGTATGCCACATCTGATCTTGTACATGTCATGGCATACATGATAGATCCCATGATCGAAGCATATAGGACTCTACTCATACGTTCTCTCTCTTCAGGAGTTGTCAGACAATCCTTCTTAGAGAGAAAAATTCTATGGCCTATTAGTAGATAGCTCTTCTTGAAATTCTCCATACTGAACCTCTTCAGCACAGTGTCTATGTACGTGGACTAGAATAACCCAAGCATCTTTTTAGATCTATCTCTATAGATCTTCATCCCTAGGATGTAGGATGCTTCACCCAAGTCCTTCTTGGAGAACTGCGATGACAACCAAACTTTTATTCCCTAGAGTGCGGGGATGTCATTCCCGATTAAGAGAATATCATCCACGTACAAGATAAGGATTACTACAACTAGACCATTTGCCTATTTATAGATGCAGGGCTCTTCTCCGTTCTTAACGAAGCCATACGTTTTGATCACCTTATCAAAATGTATGTTCCAACTCTGAGAAGGTTGCTTCAATCCATAAATAGATTTCTAAATCTTGCACACCTTGGACTCATCTATGGATGTAAACTCCTCAGGTTGTATCATATACACCTCTTCGGTCAACTCTCCATTCAAGAAAGCAGTTTTTACATCCATTTGCTAGATCTCATAATCCAGATGGGCAGCTATTGTAAGCATTATCCGAATGGATTTGAGCATTGCCACAGGAGAAAATATCTCATCATAGTCAATATCATAACGTTGACGATACCTCTTGGCAACCAAACGAGCTTTATAGGTCTCCACCTTTCCGTCTGTGCCCCTTTTCCTTTTGAACACCCATTTACACCCAATGGGTTTAATCCCTTTAGGTGGGTTAACCAATGTTCATACATCATTGACCTTTATGGACTCTATTTCAGATTTCATGGTTTCAAGCCATTTCTTAGAATCAGATCTCTGTATTGCATCCATATAGGTGATCGGATCCTCATCATTCTCATCGAGTTCGATGGGATCTTCATTCTGGACTAAGAAACTGTAGTATCTGTCCGACTGATGTGGTACTCTATCGGATTGCCTTAATGGTGCAGGTACATTGGGCTTCAGATCTGATATAATCAAATCTGACTCAGGTTCAGCTATTGGTGTCGGTCCTTCTACCTGTTGAACTTTATGAAGTTCAACCTTAGAGGCAACGGTTCCTTCACCAAGGAACTCCTTTTCTAAAAGGATTGCCTTAAGGCTGACGAACACCTTTTGTTTATCAGCATGGTAAAAAAAATATCCTTTGGTCTCTTTGAGGTATCCGATGAATGTGCATTTATCAGACCTAGGTCCAAGTTTGTCTGTGACTAATCGTTTGACATAGGCTGGGCACCCCTAGACCCTAAGGTGTGAAAGTGCTGGTTTATACCCTGTCCATATCTCATATGGAGTCTTAATTATAGACTTACTTGGAACCCTATTTAACAGATAACAGGCCGATTCGAGTGCATATCCTCAGAAGGATATCGGCAAGCTGACAAAACCCATCATAGATAGGATCATGTCTAACAGAGTCCGATTTCTCCTTTCAAACACACCATTATGCTATGGTATTTTTGGAGGAGTTCATTGAGAGAGAATCCCATTCTCTCCTAGATATGTGAGAAACTCACTAGAAAGATATTCCCCTCCTCGATCAGATCAAAGAGTTTTAATACTCTTCTCAGTTTGTTTTTCTACTTCACTTCGAAATCGTTTGAACATTTCAAATGAATCCGACTTATGTTTCATCAGATAGACATATCCATATCTGGATAGATCATCTGTGAAAGTTATGAAGTAAAAATATCCACCTGTAGCATTTGTGCTCATGGGCCCACACACATCAGTATGTACTAGGTCCAAGAGCTCAATAGCTCTCTCACCTTTTCCAGTAAAATGTGACTTGGTCATTTTACCCGGAAGACAGGACTCACAGGTTGGAAGTGATTCACAATCACTGACTTCGAGGATTTCCTCTTGAGTCAACCTATTTATTCTGTTCTTGTTTATATGACCTAGCCTACAGTGCCATAAGTAGATATCTGACACACTATCTAATCTAGGGTGCTTGCCATTTGAATAGACTACATTAACAAGTTGTGATAACATATACACACCATTGTTCAAATATCTACAAAAAATAGTAATACCATTCATAATGATATTACAAACTTATTTCTTTATTGAAATTTCATAATCATTTTTGGTCAGAAGGCCTACAGAAATGATATTTAAAAAGAAACTGGGACAAAAATGACCATCATTAAGAACAACGATATGGGATTCAAATACAAGTTTCAAGATTTCTAATGTTAGAACTGGAACCGATCTTCCATTTCCAACGTTCAGGAACCTCTCGCCTTACTCGAATCTCTTACTGACCTGCAACTCCTACAACAAATTGCAAATATGGTAAGGGCTACCGCTATCCAATACCCAGTCAATTATATCACAAATAAAGAAATTACAAGGAGTAATCATATAAATACCTTGCCCAGCAATAACTTGCTACTTTCTCTGTCTGTTCGGGTCCAGGGAGGCAATGTACTGGGGACAGTTCCTCTTCCAGTGTCCCCGCTTCTTGCAAAAGAAGCATTCAGCTTGATTCTTATTGGGCTTGATCTTTTTGGTCTGGCCCTGTACTGATGTCTTAGCCTGAACTTGTACCTTTTTCACTTTCTTCTTCTTGTTCTTCTTCCCTTTTTTAAAGGGTCGAGAATTAGAAGATGAACCTCTCACTAAGTTCACCATCTCCTTATGGAGTTGGTGGTCCTTCTTAAAGTTCTGAAGCAACCCTAGTAACCCGTGGTAGTTCACTTCAGGCTTTGTCATTCTATAATAAGTGAGGAATGGGAGATAAGACTTGGGCAGCGAGTTTAGTATTGCATCTTTTCCAAGCTACTCATGCAAGAAAAAGCCGAGCTTGCTCAATCGTTCCATCAGCTCGATCATGTACAATACATGATCAGTGACAGAGGCACCATCTCGCATTTTGGCATTGAAGATGGCACAACTAGTCTTGTGCCTCTCCACGTTATTGGGTGTGCCAAAGGTATCCTCCAACACTTGAAGCATGTCCTTTGGCTGAGCCATCTCAAATCTGCGATTGAACTCATTACTCATAGCAGCCAGCATGATATAGCGCACCGTGGTCCGATCATTGAGCCACTTCTGGTAAGTGTCTCTGATTGTTCCACATACATTGACAGCTGGCTCCTCAGGTGCAGGATCCATTATCACATATAGGATCCGTTCATGATCAGGACTATCTTCAACTTTCGGTACCAACTATCGAAGTTGGGTCCCACCAACTTATCATTGTCCAACAATGATCGAAGCGATAGGAAAGTGGCCATATCTGCTCAAAGAAAAATCATAACCTAATAAGTAATTGATTCATTAAACTTAAAGATTTGGACTTTAATCAAAAGATCTCTCCCACTATTTTATTCGAATTGGTAGCTTCTACCTCCAATTCGAGGAATTACCCTAATTCTTTAGTGGGTACTAGAATCCACTTAGACTGCACACAAGCCCAACTTTGGTTGGCCGACCCATGTACATCTAAGGATAGGTTCATAATCAATTATTTTTCTAAATAATTTTTAGTAATTTTAATTTTGCCTCAGAAATCTAATCAGTAGGCTTTGGCCTCCACTGTAAGGATCCGGTTAGGTCCAACCATTAATATGACCATACTTGATGCATCTAACCAATGAATGATTAAGCCCAACTTTGGTTGGCTCACCTAACCACCATTAGAGAGACACTTCCAAGTCATCATATGATGAGTGATAATTCCATTAGTCAACAAGCACCAGGCCTTTGGTCTGCAATGATTATTGAGTTAATGGACTCATTATCAAACACCTTAATGGGAGGCTATGACTCAGTTATCTCTATAACTTTATCATTTTAAGGACCTAATAATTTTAGAAGATTTAAATGATTTAGAGGATGAGGTTAGATGAACTAGCTTATCATGATCTTTCCACCGGCTTCACCAAGTCAGCTTAAGGGAGACCATTAATAGAGCTAGTCTAGGAGTACCTAAATCAGTCATACTGATTTACCTAGCTGACATGGGTCAGCTCGAATAGTCAAGTAATCCGATCAAAACATAATTTTACTAAGATGTCAGGTAAGTTCGATCAGTGGGAGGGTCGGCCAAAGCTTACCTTAGACACCATAAAAAATGACCAGGTAAGCGGGCTCCCAATTAAAAACCACCGGTCTGGTTTATCTTTGACACCAACTGATTTAATTAGTTTCGATTAGATCAATCTAACAGTTCGTGCTAGACCGCTTAGCCAAGAATCAAGTCCATTTGGTTCTCATTAAAGACATGGACTTGACCAACTACAACTATTGTAATTGATCTAGAGAATCCTTGACCTAATCTAAGACAACAATTGATTAGATTTAGTCAATTCTCTAATTAAGTCTATCTTTAATCTAACTACAGGTCTAACCCAATTAATGGACCTAATTTTTACTAACCCATTAACCCAATATGTTATGGTTTGTGTTTTAGGTTCTTCAATTCACAATCCTAGAACCTAATCAAATAACTTCTTATTTCTTAATTAAGTTTTGGGCTGAGGGTTGGGTTCGACTTTTCGAAAATAATTTTTATATTTATAAAATAATTTTATAATATGGTTCTACCAACCATATTTCATGTTTGATTCATAATCAAGATGCAAATGAAATAAACATGAAACTACTTTAGATCTAATCTAAACAGGTTCATGTAATTGAAATAATTTCAACTTTAAACAATTTCTTTGCACAAAAATTATTAACAAAAAGATTTTATTTTATATTTAAATATCTTTTAAATTTAATAAATCATAAATTTAATCTAGATCATATCTAATAATTTATGATTAAAGATAGATCTATACGAACTAGGACAACCTTTGCACTGTAAAGGATAAACCTTACAGCAGGACAACCTTACAGTTCATGATTGATCTAAAATTTTAATTTTAGATTTAATAATTAGATTATAAATTAGATCTAATCTAAGAGATAATCTAAGCATGTATAAATAATCATGTAATAAACAACCTGGCTCTGATACCAATTGAAGGAACCAGATCTAGGATTTCAGGGTTAGATCTTGAAACTTTTTCAAGATCAGGCAGTGGAAGACTAAAATAAATAAAAATTTATTTTTTAATCAAAAAATCTCTAGATTTAAGATTTTATTACATGATTATTACATAGCATTAAATCAAAAATTAAAATATATAGAGCATAAACTATATGTTGATCATATCAACATGTTTCTATACTACATCTAATGTATGTATTGAACAATAGATCAGATCTATTATCCTACAAGTTAGACATTCTAACCTTGCTGATCCAGGCTTGAAGATGATGTTGTAAATCATAATACGTCCGGTCTCTAGGAGTCATCCACACGAGCCCACGAATCTCGATCAGAAGTCTTGCTTCAGGAAATCAGCACAGTATGCTAGTACTGCACTGATCCTTCTTCGATGGTTGATCAGGTACCTCCTTTTTCTTGATTTAGACTCTTTCAAAGATGAAAAATAGGAAGATAAGTTTTAGATCTGAGGTGCTCTCAAAAAACTCAAGATGAAAAAAGGGAAGAGATGAAACTAACAATCCTAGAAGAAGACCCTCTTCTTCTTCTCTTTACTCTCTCCTAGACACCCTGTCTTGTGTCTATTATATCTCCACAACCTAAAGGTCTTTCTCTTTGATTTTTGGGTGCCCCAAAGGTCTCTTAAATCTCTGTATTTTTCAAAATTTTCATGAAGAAACTCATTTTATAGAGAGAGATATGATAGAGTTCTTGTCTAGGTCAAATACTTAGTCAAGGCTTATCCAAACATGGAAAGATAAGAGTTGGGTGCCTCCTTCTTATTTTCATGCATGGACCATCAGAAAAGGGTGCACAATGTGTGCCCTAAAAGTTATGAAAATCTTAAAAAAAATCTGAATAAATTCGATGCAGAAAGAAAAGAGTTTGGATTTCTAAAACTCTATCTCATAAAATTTGAAATCCAAACTTATTCCTACTTTGATTTGATCCACAACCACTTTTCATGTATGAAAGAAGAGAGAAAACTTTTTGGATGTAGGAAATACCTGGGAGAGGGCTTTTGTCACATAAAATAAGAGGGGATTGATGTGGAATAAGAGAGAGGGCATGGGGGGCTTATGTGGCGCAAGGTGGAATCCTAGTCTTACAGGGATTCTATCTTTGACTTGTTTTAATTTGGTTTCTCCAACCAAATCAAACCAAAATTAGATCAACCCAATTAAAATAAATTTTAATCTAATTAAAAATCTAATTTAATTAGATTAAATTAGATTTAAATCTGATTTAATTTTTTAATCAAATTAGAAATTAGGTTGATCCAAGTCCTAATTGAACTAGGACTAGTTTTTTCTTTGCACTTGGCTTATCTAATAAATTAATTAGACTTGATCCAATCAAGCCCAAACTAAATCTAATTAAATCATATTCAATTAGACTTAATCTCATTGGATTAATCAAATTAAGTCAATTAGCAATCGAATTGATAATCGATCCTCTTGCAATACTTACACTAGGTTAAATGTCAATCGTATTGATCATTTAACCCTAGAATGATTCTTAATCATTGATCAACCATCCGATCAGATCATGAACTCTAATGTGTGTGATCTCATAGATCTGAACCTAAGTTGATAGTACAGAAATAAATTTTTATACCAATCGAAGTGACCATCTAGCAATGGTACCCGATGATCGGATAGGTCGAATGTGTAGAACAACATCCTTAGAACCTATGCGGATATAGTTTCCATATAATTCATCTCCTTGACCAAAATGATCATAGGATACCTCAGAGTTTAATTGTCAACTCTGATCAGGTTGTCTACATTGTATTTCAAAATATCAAATCCATCTGATGGATTATCCTGGCCAAGATTTTACTAAATTAAAATACAGTGACTCATTCTTCTCATACTTTTGGAGTGGTCAATCCCATCTCGATCACACTCTGACTTCGTAAGTACTTGACTATGCCCAGAAACCTTCCATCACTGAATTAGAAATTCAGTTAGTCCAGTACCAAAGCACAGTGAATTACTTGCAAGTCACTGAGGTGATCTCAGGTCTAAGGGACACTTATACCTATATCCCATCAAAGACATTCTCGATAGTAGAATGCTCTGGAGTTGGTCACGTTCAATGATGATGTATCCTTATATCTCACCTATATGCCACACCAATATCTCCACACTCTTTGGTTAAGAGGACAACCAACCCATATGGCCTACAGCGACCTATGCTCGATAGAAGCTATCGTCCTTATTAACAGCCTATCATTTGATCGTGAACAGTTTTAAGGACTAATCGATAAATCCTCTCTTTATCGAATCTAAATAGTCCTAAGAACTTCATCATAACAATGGAGTTCATTAGAAGATGAATGCTTATGATGAAAATGCCAAATATATTTTATTTATTAACAAATCAATTACCATACAAGATTGCTCAACCGTCAACAGGCTGACGATTGATTTTTGGGACATATTTTCCAACACCATAGAGGCTAGACATCTTGTGCGGCTATGAGCAATCTGAAGGAGCTCTAATCCATGTGATTTAATTACAGAGATCAGTAACCTGCACTCTGGTAATAATTTTTGAACTCGTTAGATCAGATTGAATCAGATCTAATGGTTAGATCTAATCTAAAGCATCGATATGATCGATGTAGATTTTATTATTTTCAGATCTTAATCACATGTTTAATCATATCATAGATCATGATAAGGTAGTTTATATTAGATCTTATGCATGTAAAGTAGATTAAATTATTTAATCTGTCATATTTTGCTTCAAAATTTTTAAAATTACATGCATAGAATTGCTTAGTTTTTCTTCAATTGGTATCAGAGCCTCGTTCAATATGGTATGATTTTATATGTATTTAGATCTGATTTTATATTATTTAGATTAGATCTAAATAATTTTTATTTTTAGATCTGATGTTTGATCAGTCCTGTGTATGTTAGATTAGATGATCTGAGTAGCAAAGTACTCAGATTGGATAATCATTATGCCTTCCAGTTATAGGAGTAAGTAGAATTACATGATTCTCTCCTCTTATTCAATGGGGTGCTCTTATGGTAGGTAGGGGGTGCTACTGTAAGGTCCCATGAAGAAGAACGTGAAAGGAAGAACTTAGTTTTCTGCAAAATCTTGGATCTTAAAATCTTAGGATTTGTTGTATGTGATACAAATTGTAAGAAAAGTAATAACATCTAATCTTAATGATTAAAATTATTTTAATAAAAATTGAGATCATAAAAGATTTAGATGTGATCTAAAAAGTTTTATGATTTAATTTGATTATGTTTTATGTAAAGTTGTTTATATGTGAAATGGTTTCAAAGCTTAACCTAAGCCCATATTGATGCTGAGCTTAATTGAGAATTAAGTATTGAATCGATTAGATCTAGAATTATGATTTAAGATCTAATAATATTGTATAAAATATAGGGATATGGGTTAACTCAAATCAGATCCTCTTAATTGAGTTAGACCTAATGTTAGAATCAAAGAGTTAATGGATCATGTAGAGAAATTGATGAAATCTAGTCAAAAGTTGAATTAGATTAAATTAGATTTTTTTCAGTTTCAATACAATAGTTGTAGTTGGTTAAGTTCATATTTTTGATTAAACCAAATAAACTTTGATTGAGGCTCAATGGTCGAGCCTGAGTCATTAGGCTGGTCAAATTGAAATTAATTAACCAATTGATGTCTAAAATAAGTTTAGCATTTCGATCGGTGGTTTTTAATTGGGAGCGGCTTTACTTGGCCATTTCCATAGTGTCTAAGGCAAGCTTAGCATATCCTCCCATCGATCTTACTTATCTGTCCAACTTGATGGATTATATTTTGATTAGACCGCTAAGTGATTTGAATTGATCCATGTCATTAAGGTTAATTAATGTGACTAATCTAGGTGGCTTTCGACCAACATGTCACTAATCCAATTCAATAACTTGGTGAAGTTAGTGGAAGGATTGTGGTTAACTGGTTGATCTCTTCTCTTCTCTTAAATCATCAATTGAATTCTCTCAATTATTAGATCCCTAAAATGAGATAGTTATAGTGATAACTAGATCATAGCTTCTCATTAAGTTGGGTGATAATGGATCCATTAGTTTGATGATCATTGGAGGCCCAAAGACTTGGTGCTTATCTGCTATTGGAATTATCATTCATAATATGATGACTCAATCGAGTCTTCCTAGTAAGAAGTCAGATTGATCAGTCAAAGTCGGGTCTGATCATTTGGTAGTTAAATTTTTGAATATAATTATATCAATGGTTGGACTTAATTAGGACTTGCAGAGAAGACCAAAGTCAACTAAAAAATTTTCTAAAGCAAAATCAATTATTAAAAATTATTTGGTGAAATAATTGATTAAGAACGTACCTATAGATGCATATGGGTCGGTCGACCAAAGTCAAGCTCCTGTGCAGTCTGTGGATTCTAGTACCCACTAAGAAATTAAGATAATTTCTTGAATTAGAGATAGAGGCTACCAATTCATATAAAATAGTGGGAGAACCTTTAGACTAAAGTCCATGTGTTTAGGCTTAATTAATTCATATACTGATTAGGATTTTGATTTTCTTTTTATACAGTTATGGCCACTAACTTGTCGCTCCGATTACTATTAGATAGTGAAAAATTGATGGAACCAAATTTTGATAGCTGGTATCAAAAATCAAAAATAGTTCTGGAGCACGAGCAAATCTTGTACGTGCTTACAGATCCGACACCGAGGAGCTTGCTCCAAATGCTCACGATGCGATTTGAGACACTTATCTGAAGTGGCTCAACGATTGCACCACGGTGAGTTGTATCATGTGAGTGATCATGAATGATAAGTTCAGTCACAAATTTGAGGAAGCTCAGCCAGAAGAGATGCTTAAGATCTTGAATAAGTCTTTTGGCACTCCCATTGATGTTGAGCGGCACAAGATCAGTTGTGCCATTGTCAATGTCAGGATGAGGAATGGAGCATCGATCTCCGATCATGTATTGTACATGATCGAACAGATCAAGTATTTAAGCAAGCTCGATTTTTTCTTGCACGAACAGTTCGAAAAAGATGCGATCCTGAATTTTCTACCGAAATTCTACTTACTATTTCTCAGTCATTACCGAATGATAAAGCCTATAGTGAACTACCACGGTCTATTAGAGTTGCTGCAGACTTTTGAGAAGGATCAGCAGATCCATAAGGAGACGGTGAATGTTGTGGTAGGATCTTCTTCGGATGGGCATCGTCCCTTTAAGAAAGAAAAGAAAAAGAGGAATAAAAAGATGCAAAGTGTTGGAAGTCAGATCCAGAAGTCCAAGTCCAAATCCGATCAGAGTCATACAGAGTGCTTTTACTACGAGAAGTAGGATCATTGAAAGAGAAACTATCCTTAATACATAGCTTTTCTTGATTCGAACAGGCCAAAGAAGAAAAAGCAATCAGTTGCTGAGCAAGATAATTATATGATAACACCTTACAACTTTTCAATTTTTGATACAATGACCTGAGTATTAGATATTGGTAGTCCTATTAACATTTGCAATTTGTTGCAGGAACTTCAGATCAGTAGGAGATTTCGAGATGGCGAGAGATTTTTGAACATTAGAGATGGAAGATCAGTTTCAATTTTAGTTTTAGGAATTATCAAGCTTGTATTCGATTCTCATTTCATTGTTCTTAGTGATTATCATTTTTGTCCTAGTTTCCTATTGAATGTAATTTCTATAGATCTTTTGGCCAAAGAAAATTATGATATTTCAATAAAAAAAATTTATAATATCATTTTGAATGATGTTACTGTGATGCATGGACAATTGAACAATGGTATTTATGTTATGTCACTGCCTAGTATAATGTACACATCGAATAAACACCCTAGGATAGATGATGTCATGGATGCCTACCTTTGGCATTGTAGGCTAAGTCATATTAACAAGAACAGGATGAACATGTTAGCTTAAAAGGAAACTCTTAAAGATAATGATTATGAATCATTGCCTACCTGTCAGTCTTATCTACTTGGAAAGATGACCAAGTCACCTTTTACTGAAAAAGATGAATGAGCCTGTGATGTTTTGGATCTTGTACATACTGATGTATCTGGACCCATGAGCACTAGAGCTAGAGATGGGTATCACTATTTTATTACGTTCACAAATGACCTAAGTATGGGTACGTCTACTTGATGAAATATAAATCTGAATTGTTTGAAATGTTCAAATAGTTTCGTAGTGAGGTAGAAAAATATACTGGAAAAAGTATTAGAATTCTTCAATCTGATCGAAGAGGTGAATACCTTTCTGATAAATTTCTGACATATTTAGAAGAGAATGAGATTCTCTCATAGTGGATACCTCCTAAAACACCACAATATAATGATATATCAGAAAGAAGAAATCGAATCCTATTGGACATAGTTTGATTTATGATGGGCTTTTCTAATCTATCGATCTTCTTTTGAAGATATGCACTCGAGTTAGCTTGCTATGTACTTAACAAATTTCTGAGTAAATCTATGAGTAAAACACCACATGAGATGTGGATGGGGCGTAAGCTAGTGCTTTTTCACCTAAGGGTTTGGAGGTGTCTGGTTTATGTCAAACATTTGAAAATGGACAAGCTTGGAGCTAGATCTGACAAGTATATTTTTATAGAATATCCAAAAGAAACTAAGGGATATTATTTCTATCTTACTAATGAACAAAAGGTATTCGTCAACTTTAGGATAGTCTTTTTGGAAAAAGAATTTTTTGGGGAAGGAATTAATGCCTCTAAGGTTGAACTTGATGAAGTTCAACAGGTAGAATCGACACAATCTACTAAATTCATAGAATTAGATTTAGTAAGATCAAATCTGGATCCTGTTATAGAGGTACCATTAAGAAGATCCGATAAAGTATCGCATCAACCGGATAGATACTACGATTTTTTGATTTGAGATGGAGATCTTGTTGAACTCGATGAGAATAATGAGGATCCGATCACTTATAAGGACGCAATATAGAGATCCAACTCTGATAAATGGCTTGAAGCCATGAAGTCCAAAAAAGAGTCCATGAAGGTCAATAATGTGTGGACATTAGTTGACCCACTTGAAGGGGTTAAACTCATAGGGTGTAAGTGGATCTTCAAAAGGAAGAGGGGCACAGATGAAAAGGTGGAGATCTATAAAGTCCGTCTGATTATCAAAGGTTATCATCAGCATTATAGTATTTACTATGATGAGATATTTTCTTCTGTGACAATATTCAAAACCATTCAAATTATGCTTGTGATAGCAGTATATATGGACTATAAAATCTGATAAATGGATGTGAAAATAGTTTTTCTAAATAGAGAACTGGAAGAAGAGGTGTATATGGTATAGTCTGAATATTTTATATCCACGATGAGTCTAAGGTATGCAAGCTTCAGAGATCTATCTATAGATTGAAGTAGGCATCTCGGAATTAGAACATGCATTTTGATAAAGTGATCAGAACGTATGGCTTCATTAAGAATGAAAAAAAATCCTACATCGACAAATGAGTTAACAACTCTATGATAGTATTTCTTATTTTGTGTGTGGATGATATTCTTTTAATCGAAAATGACATCCCTGCATTATAAGAAATAAAGGTTTAATTATCGTTTTAGTTCTCTATGAAGGACTTGGGAGAAGCATCCTACATCCTTGGAATGAAGATTTATAGAGATAGATAGAAAAGGATGCTTAGATTGTTCCAGTCCACATACATGATACCATCTTGAAGTGGTTCAGTATGGAGAATTTCAAAAAAGGCTATCTCCCAACAGGTCATGGAATTTCTCTCTCGAAGAGAGATTGTCTGATAACTTCTTAAGAGAGAGAATGTATGAATAGAATTTTATATCCTTTGATAGTAGGTTCTATAATGTATGCCATGATATATATGAGATCAGACGTGGCATACTCATTAGGGATAGTGAGTAGATACTAGTCTGATTCAGGAGAAAATCACTAGAAGGTTGTAAAGACCATCCTTAAGTATTTGAGGAATACTAAGGATCAGTGGCTCGTTTATGGAGAATTTGATTTGAAACTAGTGAAATTCACCAACTTTAGCTTTTAGTCAAACCATGATAATAGCAAGAGAATGTTGGGATATATTTTTATCCTAAATGGTGAAGCAATCTGCTTAAAAAGTTTCAAGTAGCACACCATGACCAACTCTATTTGTAAGGTGGAGTATATCACGGCATCTGATGCTGTGAAAGAAGCTGTGTAGTGGCAGAAGTTCATCGACTTGCTCAAAGTAGCACCTTCCATTGATGGCCCTATCTTGTTGTACTGTGACAGCACTGGAGCCATTGCTCAAGTCAAAGAGTCGAAGTTCCATTAGCGCACCAAGCATATTCTGCGCTGCTACCACCTTATCCGAGAAATCATAGATTGAGGTGACATCGACCTTCAGAAGATCGATAGAAAAGAAAACTTGATCGATCCATTTACTAAAGTCCTTAGGGTCAAGGAGTTCGATGATCACAAGTCAAAGATGGGTATACGATACTGTACCAATTGACTTTAGTCCAAGTGAGAGTTGTTGAAAATTGTGTCCCAAAATCAATCATCAGTCTATTGATGGTTGTACTCATATTTGTACATTGTATATAAATTTTTATTAATAAATATTATTTAATCTTTTTCATCATAATTTATCCATCCTCTTTGAACTCTTGTGTAGCGATGAAGTCTTTAGGACTATATTTAATCGATAAAGGAAGATTTATCGTTTAGCTCTTAAATATGTTCGCAATCAAATGATATGCTATTAATAGGATGATAGCGATATCAATTGTAGGTCGTTGTGTGCCATATAGATTGGTTATCCTCTTAACCAAAGAGTGTGAAGATACTGATAAGGCATATAGATGGAATATAGGAGTATATTTGCATCGAACGTAACCAATTACGAAGCACTCTACTATTAAAAGTAGCTCGCGAAGGGTATGGGTATAAGTATCTCTCAGATCTGAAATCATTATAATGACTTATAAGCAACTCATTATACTTTGGTACTGGACTACCTGAATTTCTAATTCAGTAATGGAAGATCTCTGGGTACAGTCAAGTATTTGTTAAGTCGATGCATGAGTGAAGATGGAATTGATTCCTTCGAATAAGTAGGAGTTAATGCATCAGTATATTTCAATTTAGTACAACCTTAGCTAGGGTAACCCATGTGATAGATTTGAAATACAATATGGTTGACTATTTCAGGATTGACCATTAAACCCTAGGTCACCTTGAGTATTAGGATCAAAGGGATGAATTATACGGTAACCATATACCAGTAAGTTCTTGAATATTGCTTTGCAATCATTCAGCCTATCCGGATGTTGGGTCCTATTGCTAGATAGTTACATTGATTAGTATAGAGATTTATTTCTATGCTATCAATTTAGGTTCAAACTTATGGAGTCACACACATTAAAAATTTCGGTCTGATCAGATGGCTGATCTGATAAAGAATCTTTTTGGATTGGGACTCTAGTGAAGAGTCCCACTGGACTGAGACTCTGCTATAAATAGAAGATTTATTAGCAATTAGATTACTAATTGACTCAATTTGATTGAGCAATGAGGTTCAGATCAAGTCTAATTGAATTGGATTCAGTTTGATTTGGATTGGATTTGATTAGATCAAGCCTAATTATAAGAGAAACTAGTTTCTGATTTAATCAGAACTTGAGTTCAGTTAATTCCTAATCAGATTAAAAATTTATTGAAGAGATTATGTTCCTAATTAGATTAGTTCCTTCCTTTCATTGGATCCAAACCAAATTAGATTTGGATTGAACCAAATTTGAAAAACTAAGTCCTAACCAACTGGGATTCTCTCCCTTGCACATGCCCTAGGACCCACGCCACTCATTACACGCAAGAGAAGTTTGCATGAGAAATTTTTGGCATGAGAAAGGAGGGCATAGAGATAGGGTGGGCGGCACTCATGTGATGAGTCATGATCTTTTTCTCCTTCCTGATTTGAATTTGATTCAAATCAAAGATAAGAAGGAAAAAAATCAGGTTTCATGGGAAAGAAGGGTGGTGCCACAACTAATCCCTTTGTGCGTTAAAGAGGTTGTTGGTGTGAGAAAGAATCAATCTGATTTCTTTCTCACGCCAACACATATTTAGCACTAAAATATGTGACTCCCCATATTGGTATGGTGTGAAATTTGTTGGCACATCCTTCTAACCCAAATCCCTAGCCCACCTTTATAAAAGGGGTCTAATAGTTGGACGCCCAATAAGAGTGACTTCAAGAAAAGGGAAAATAGTTTTTCTCTAGCCTCACCTCCTTCCTTGGTTCTTCTCCTTCTCTAGAGTGTCTAAAAAATTTGAAGAAGAAGAAGTTAAATCAGCCATCAAAGATCTTCACAAACTTACACTCTTGAAGAGATTGATCAGCAACTGATCTTCGTGTGGATGATCTATAGAGATTAGACATCTTGTGTGGCTGCAAGCAACCTAAAAGAACTCTAATCCATGTGATTGAATTGTGGAGATCAGCAACCCATGCTCTGGTTATTGGAATTTGGTATCGGGGCATGCATGTATATTTCAAAATTTTTTTCTAAATAATACAATGAAATAGAAAATTAAAATTCTTTTTAATCTAAATCACACACGCTTAAAATATAGATTACAAGGATCTATTTTATATGCTGAAATTGAATACACACTGAATTTTATATTGAAATTGAATATGTGATCGAATCACATATCTATTTTGTAATTTTTTTCTTCAAATCTGGATCTAGAAGAGAGTAGGTTCTTTCTTAACCATGTAAGTGCTTAGTCTTTATGGGTATCCACTCAGAATCAGCCTGGAACAATCCTCTTTGGTGTTGATCTTTCTTCTCTAAGAATAATCAGCCTATGGATCTGAACGAAATCTGGATCGTGATTAACTCTTTGATCCTTTTCTTGATCTTTTCTTCTCTTCTTCTCTTCTTCTCTTGCTTTCTTTCTTTGATTATGAAGTAATCAAGAACTAAAAAATCAATAAGCAAAGGGATGCCCAAGCTCCTCTTGGGCATGGAGAAGTGGGGTGCCCAACACCTTGGGTGTTGGACTTCAAGGGGAGAAGAGAGGGAGAAGAGAAAGGGGGTGTGGGGAGCTTCTAAGGGAGGTATGGGATGCTGGAATTCAGAGCTAAGGAGCCTTAGGGAAAGCTCTTTTAAATAGGCTTAAGGTTTGAATCCTATTCAAAATCAAACCACCACTTAATACAAGTCCGACTTCAATAAAAATTAAAAATATGTAGAAAGTAGTGAGTCGGGTCGAATCCATAGAGAAGATAGGATTTTGATTTGAAATCTTTGATTTTATAAAAAAAATAAAATAAAAATTTGAAGGAAGTAATTCAAGTCAAAAAATAAAAATTAAAAATATAAAAAAATAAATCGGATACTAAGATCTATTATTTAGTCCCAACTTCTACTTGCAATAAAAAAATAATAAAAATTAAAAAGTACAAAATAAATTGATACTAAGATCTACTAACTAGATCCTAGTATCTACTTGCAAAAAAAAATAAAAGATGAGAATTTAAAGTGCAAAAAAATAAATTTTATATTAATTAAAATTAAAATTTAAGTATAAAAAAATTTAAAAAAATAATAAAATAAAATAAAATAAAATTATAACAAGAATCTAAAGTTGATCATTTCAGTCTCGTCGAAAAGATGGTTGATGACCTCTCCTTCTTCCTTTGTACTTCGTAGAGCGAACCGACTTCTCTTCTTCTTTTTCTTGGGTATCTAAAGCTATCTAATTTTTTCTTACCATTCTACTGAATTTTTCTGCTCTTAAGACTTATTCTCGGATCTACTATTTATAGATAAATTTTTTATCTTTTTTTGATAGCAAAAGGAGTCCTAAAATCTTTAAAAAATATATTATAACTGTTACATTAATTTTTGATCGTCGAATTGCTTTAGGACCATCCAGATCACTCCAAAAATCAACGTTAATCTCCTTATCAGGGTTGAATTCCACCATAACCATCCGATCATGCTTCAGATGAGATCTGGGCCGTCGATCAGCACCCTTTATCTTCTATTCAAAGTCGGGATGAATGCTAGTCGTCGGATCAGCCATTGAATAAATTTTTGATCATCGGATCATGCTCAAATCTTTTTCTTTTAACTGACAATGAATGTGGACCATCAGATCTACTTCAGATTGAATTTAGATCGTTGGATCATGCAAATTTCTTTCATCTCGCTTGTGAACCATGCCTATGGACCGTGAAACTATTCTATAGACTGCGCCCCTGACTCTGTGGATCGAGCGGCCAATCCACTGTGCACCGAAGATAATAAAAATTATCTTTTAGGATATTTTGATTTGATTTTTGCTCTAATTTTCATTTGAAAAATAAGAAAAAATATGCATTACATTTTTTTAAAATTTTTAATTATTTTGGTGTTTAAATTTTTAATTAAATCAACATCTATTTTCCATAAATATGCTCTAATTTTATATTTTTTAAAATTATCTATTTTTATAAGAAAATTTAATTTATTTATGAAATTAGATTTTTTAGAAGATATTAGCATCATAAATTATCAAAAATACCTATAATAAATATAAAAATATGCTACTTATTACATCCTCCCAACTTGAACTTTGCTCATCTTTGAGTAAGGAAAGAATTTAGAATTAAGTACCATTTAACTTAAAATTTTGAATTTCACCAAATAATTTTCAAAAAGGGTCATTGATGTCTAGTAGAGCATGAGTGAGGTATGTTATTGGAGTATTAATACTAATCAATATGAGAGTTAAACTAAGAACACTAAACTTTTTTTGAACTTTTTCAAATTATTCCTATCTTTATCTTCAAATCATTAATCTTCGTATGGATAAGTATATTATTATTTTCATTCTTCATTTATTGATTGAATTTTTTTTTTAACATTGTACTATTATTGAATGTCTTAAGCCTTTAAGCTTTCTGTTTGACCCATGTAGCAAGTTTTCAATCAATGACTCTCAAACTAGATGGCTTTAGGACACTAGGTATAGAATACTCTTCGAACTTATTTGCTCGAATCAAACAAGCTACGAGTTAAAACTAACTTTACAACAAGCTTTTTTACCCTTCATACCTTTTGACATGAAACTCAATGCTTGCTTAGCCAAAGAGGCTCGGTTACTCAGTATAAAGTACTTAATTTTTTTTTTAATATATGAAGAAACATATAGTTACCCTACACAAACCCATAAGAAGTAAACTCTTCTTTAATACTAGTAAAAAAATCTAGAAATACTAAAAAAAATTATTTAAGTTCTAAACTTAGCTCTTTATTAGATTTTCTTAATACTTAATCCTTCAATATCTCACAAACTCTCTAGTCTGTATATCAATTTTCTTTTAAAAATACTTAGTTTAACTTGATTCTTAAGTGTAATCAGGTGCTTAAATGTTAAATACTAACTTACTTGAGGACTTAAATTAGATAAAAAAAAATTATTATTCTCTCTCCCAACTTAATTAACATTGTCCTCAATGGGGTAGGAAAAATGAAGGGTGGATACAAAGAGCAAAAAAAGAAAAGATGCCACCTAATCCAGAAATCTTTTTAAAATTGATTCTCTCCTCAATTTAGCCAATATTATATTCAAATCTCTACAAAAGATACTAAGTAAGAATCGATTAACCTAAACAAAATGCAAGAGAAAGTAAAAGCAAAAGCTAAAACTGAAAACTGGGTTGCCTCCCAGAAAGTGCTAAGTTTACCATCTTCAGTCAGACCATGCTGTTTCTTTTACCTACCCCATGTCAAATATTGAATTAACAAATTTTGATGATTTTAGATTACCAATTTCAGGAAGATGGCCTATAATAAATTTTAATATTTTATTATCAATCTTTAAAAAGTATTGCACAATTATATTTTTTGTCAGTTTCATCTTTCCAATATTAAGAAGATAATTCACAAATCCATTCACAGACCCTTGTTTGTTGAGAATTTTTTCTATTTGTTCTTCTAAAATACTCGTGAATTGAATTTTTGGGTTAGGAGTAGAGTTTGATGCAATGGGTATCGAAAGGGTGTCATTTGATTCTAAACACGTATACTTAGGTATGATCAAAGATGACTTTAGTTCTGAAGGAGGTGGTAATTCTAAAGTGGAAGAACCGACCTTTAGGGCTGAAGAAAATAGGATTCTTAATTTATATATCTCGGATAACTCATCCGCTCTCTTCTCTTTATCACTTAGATCAGTAATAATTTCGAACTCAGATTCTTCTATTAGGTTAGCCTCAATACTAACCTCCTCTTCTAAATTCACACTTTAGCTAGCATCAGTACTAGCCTCTTTTACTTGATCTTGATATGGATCCTTAAGAATCCTATCACTTCTAAGCTTAAAAATTATTTTATCATTTTCAAATTGAAGATTCTTAGGTGGGATATTGGATTGATGACTAGGTCTAGGTGGTTGGTGGATGGATAGATTATTTTTAAAATTTGATGTTGATTGGCTCGATAATTGATCTAGTTCTCTCCTCATGGTAAACTCAGCTAATTGATCTATTTGTACTTTTAGCCTGATGAAGAATTACTGTTGGATCATAATCATTTGTTGAAGTTGGCTAAACCTATCGTCGGCTAGAGGAGTCTGTTGAGGAGGTGGGTATGGAGGCTGATTGTAATAGGATGGCTGAGTAGGCTAACTAGGCTGACCTCTATTATAAGCATAATTTTGGTATTGGGGTCTATTCTGAAAGTTTTGTACAGAAAAAATTTGGGTCTGAGCCTTAGTCTGTTGGGGTCTTCAAGAAAAATTAGGGTGGTTCCTCCAATCTTGGTTATATGCATTTAAGAATGGGTCATTGATAGGATTGGAGCGATCTTGAGCAGCTTGAACTTGTTCTTGGATGAAAGGTGAAAATTGTGCAGCCATGAAACATTCACTAACATGATAGGCTAGGCTAGCATAGATAGAACAAATCTCCTGATAATTGAGAGGTGGTGTGTATTGCACAGGAGATTGTAGACCTAGGGCTAGGCATTTATCTATAAGAAGGTCGATTTTATCTAATTTTTGGACTAGCAGATTCAAATTAGCCTTAGGACTAGAGTTAGAATGTTTGATCCCATAGAATGATGAAAACATCGATGGGTTATAGGTGAAAGAAATAAAATATTCCTTCATCTGCTTAGGTGGTTCTCAGAATTTTCAGCCATTTGATTATCAGGTTTAACATGAATCAGCCATTTAATTTCAGAATTAGATTCAACTAGATCAGAATAAATTATACCATGCATGTACCAGTGCAAACCCTAATATGTGATTGAGTTTTTTTTTTTTTAAAGAAGAAGGAGAAAGAAAAGAGAAGAGAAAGAAGGAGAGAAGTTTTAAAGGTGAGATCCTTAAGAAAGCTTTAGACCTAAAGACGAAAGATAAGAAGAATTAGTTGTGATTGAGTGTTAATTATAATTAAGTTAGCAGATAATTAAATCTAGACATCTATAGATTTCTTAGGCCTAATAGTTCGATGTAAAGTAGCTTAGCCTAAATGCAAATTGGGTTTGTTCTCACTTCCTTCAACTAGCCAGATGAGAGGTGGGGTCGTGGGGGTCCTCCCATTGCTTGCCTTAGACACCAATTGGATTGGCCAAGTAAGCTAATGAAATCAATTAAATAACTACAAGTCCACTTAGGCTGAGCTTTTGTAACCTCTTTCCTTAGACATCAGTTTCCGGGATGAGTCCAAACTTACTTTGCACTTGACTTCACCACAATACTCAAACTGAACTCAATTGATCCTAGGGGTCAACGTCTATTAAACTTTAATTAGGTTAGGATTAATGCAGGATGCTGGTTGGTTATTTTTGAGCTAAAAAAGGGTGATAAAATCTCTACCTTATCTTGTTATGGGTGTTTCCCTTAAATTGATTTGAGATGAATATGCATAACCAATTTCAAACAAAGGGTTTTATGCAACTAAATTAGATGCATGAAATTAATCAAACTTGAAAGCTTATCTTGTCTCCAACAATCATCAAAAATAAATCTAAGATGATGAATACTTCTAAAAATTAAGTTTCTACTCTTGTCATACAATTTTTATTAAGTTTATGTGGGTGAATTTTAGGTTAATTTAAAAAAATAGTAATTAATACTAAAAAAAATAGTTAGATTTAGGATTAGGATTGATCTCACCAAGCAAAAGTGGAAGCCTTCTATCTCTTTTTTTTTTAAATTTTTTTTTGTAAAAAAATAAAATCAAAAAAGTTAGTAAGCTATATATATAAGAAAATCAAAAAAATTAAATATTAAAATTGGTATCCTCCTCGATAATGATGCCAAAAATTGATATGATCGCGATATTGTCATTAAAACATCATGATTATCAATCTATTTTTAACTTTAATAAAAATTAAAAATATATAGAAAGTAGTGAATCAGATAGAGAGAAGACAAGATTTTGATTTGAAATCTTTGATTTTATAAAAAAATAAAATAAAATTTTGAAAGAAGCAATTCAAGTCAGAAAGTAAAAATTAAAAGTGCAAAATAATAAATCAGATACTAAGATTTACTATTTAGATTCTAACTTCTACTTATAATAAAAATAAATAATAAAAATTTTAAAAATATAAAATAAATTAGTACTAAGATCTACTAACTAGATCCTAGCATCTACTTGCAAAAAAAATAAAGGACGAGAATTTAAAGTGCAAGAAAATAAAATTTGTATTAATTAAAATTAAAATTTAAATATAAAAAAATTTAAAAAATAATAAAATAAAATAAAAATAAAACTATAACAAAGATCTGAAGTTGATCAGCCCAGCCTCGTTGGAAAGATGGTTGATGATCTCTTCTTCTTCCTTCATACTCCGTAGAGCGAACCAACTTCTCTTCTTCTTCTCCTTGGGTCTCTAAAGCTATCTAATTTTTTCTCTTATTTTTTCTTACTATTCTAATAAATTTTTTTGCTCTTAAGACTTATTCTCGGATTTTCTATTTATAGATAAATTTTTCATCTTTTTTTTGATAGCAAAAGGAGTCCTAAAACCCTTAGAAAATGTATTATAATCGTTACATTAATTTCTAACCGTCGGATTGCCTTTAGACTGCCCAAATCACTCCAAAAATCAATGTTAATCTCCTTATCAGGATTGGATTCTACCACAGCCGTCCGATCATGCTTCGGATGAGATCTGGACCATCGATCAGTGCCCTTTATCTCCTATTTAAAATTAAGATGAATGCTAGCCGTCGGATCAGCCATTGGATAAATTTTTGATCGTTGGATTGTGCTCAAATCTCCTTTTAATTAGCAATGAATGTGGACCATTGGATCTGCTTCAGATTGAATTTGGATCGTTAGATTGCGCAAATTTCTTTCGCCTCGCCAGTGAACCACGCCTGTGGACCGTGAAACTATTCTGTGGACCGCACCCTTGACTCTGTGGATCGAGCGATCGGTCCACCGTACATCGAAGGTAATAAAAATTATTTTTAAAGATATTTTGATTTGATTTTTGCTCTGATTTTTATTTGAAAAATAAGAAAACATATACATTAAAATTTTCAAAAAATTTTCATTATTTTGGTGCTCAAATTCTCAATTAAATCAATATCTATTTTTTATAAATATATTTTAATTTTATATTTTTTTTAAAATTATCTATTTTTGTAAAAAAATCTAATTTATTTATGAAATTAAGTTTTTTAGAAGATGTTAGCATCATAAATTATCAAAAGTACCGATAATAAATGTAAAAATATGCTACTTATCAGATATCCTTTAGGTGCCCACCTTTGGAGCCCTTGCACCCACAAATATATGTGCCACATGACTGCCATGGGATGCCCCAATCAGATCCACATGCCCTCTCTAGTGTGTACATGTCTGACTTGATCAAATCAAGTGGCGCCCAATCAAAGCTATCAAGAAAATTGATTAAGGATTTGAATCCTTAATTTATTTGATCCAAAACTCTAGGCACCCAACAATTAGAGCCCAATGAATCTAATTTATTTAGATTATTAGCAAGTAATTAAACTTGAATTAATCTTATCAAATAAGAAATTCAAATGCAAAGAGGAAATTGGGTTCAACCATATGCTAGCAAGATTATCCTGAACCCAATAGAGTTTTTTTAAATTCAATTGAGATTTCATAAGTCTAATTGCTTATTCCAGATCTAATCCCTTTATTATGTGATGTCATAGATTCAATTCTATCTGGTAGTGAGATATACAATAATCTTTATCGTAGCATCATTGAAACTCCTTTCAATAGATAGAAGCAGTTTCACTCTAACTCATCAAGGATTGTCGATCTGAGCAATCCCAATGAGCTCTCACCATCTACCAGTGATACCTAGCAGTATGTAGTGGCAACCTAGCAGAACCGAAAAAGAACCTCAAAAAATAGTTCACATGTGATTTAGTCTCTCTATCGTGAGTCCCGATAAGATGGCAGATCATGGATAAATCGTCAAACCTCATCATTAGTCATGTGATAGATTCTATCAGCTCAAGTCCAATTGCGATCTTTATGAAAACTCTTTTCCGTCAATCATACTACTGTGGCCACAGACTCTCGGACTTAGCCTCTCAAATTTCATAGAACTACTCCTCTCTATCAAGATCGATAGATTTCATCTAGATACGTATCTTACTCCTACAGTAGACCAACTGTTGCCAACATTCATTACAAAGACTCATTGAGATCATGTTTATGTGTTAGTCAAACTCCAGCAGTCTCACTACGAGCAATCGTACCATCACAGATTAAAAAATTATTCACACAACTACAGTATTGAGACAATTATTGACAATTGAGTAGAAGTCTAAGTGATCTCTTATATGGTCACGTTCAGTACTAGTTATTCTCTAACAACTATCCACAGTTGTCGCTTAGTGTCTGTACATAATAGATCAGAGACTCATCTATCCTGAAGAAGTGATCTGTGTGTCGGTCTATCCGGATCGATCATCATCCTCATGATGATACTATGATTGAGAGCATTTAAGAATTATATACATATCTCTAATTCTCAATACTTTAAAAATATGTATCGAAATGTTAATTCCATGGCCAATTCAAGGACACATCACACTTGAATGAAAATCAAACTTGCCCTTTATTGATTAAATTAATGAATTAAGTATAAAATTGTATCTTAGATTTATTATAATGTATCAGTCCTATTGATTTTTAGGACATATATCTAACAATTTTTCACTTGGACTAAAGCCAATTGGCCACTAATCTAAGTCTCATCTTCTCAAGGTGGACTTTCATCTTTGGCTGGCTCAATTGCTTTGTCAGCGATTCTGCTATATTGTTTGTAGAGTCTATCCTTTGTACCTCAACATAATTTTTTTCAAGGTAGTTGCATATGATGTGGTACCATCGCTCGACGTACTTTAATTTTTGATGAGATCTCAGCTCCTTAGCAAGTGCTATAGCTCCATTGTTGTCACAATAAAGTGGTATGGCATCCGATGTCATTACCCCAAGCTCTGCGACAAACTTCTTAAACCAGAAGCCTTCCTTTGCAGCATTGGAAGCAACGACATATTTAGCCTTTGTGGTCGAATTTGCCATGATGGGTTGCTTGAAACTTTTTCAGCTGATTGTGCCATCATTGCATGCGAACACATACCCTGACGTAGACTTTGTATCATTAGGATCAGACATGAAGTCTGAATCAGTATCCCCTCAACTCGCAACTCAGAACCTCCTCCAAAGACCAAGAACAAATGCTTCTTTTCAAGTACTTAAGAATATTCTTCACAGCTATCCAGTGATCCTCCCCTGGATTCGATTGATACCTGCTCGTGATACTCACAGCAAGAGCAATATCAGGTCAAATACACAGCATGATATACATGAGGCTCCCTATGGTTGAGGCATAAGAAATCCTACTCATGTGCTGAACTTCCTCAGATATGGTCGGACATATCATCTTGGAAAGATGAATACCATACCTAAGAGGTAAAAATCTTTTTCTAGAATTCCATTCTAAACCTCTTCAGTACTTTCTCTATGTACAGCTTTTGTGACAGACCTAGCACCTTTTAGATCTATCCCTATAGACCTTTATTCCAAGAATATCAGATATTTTTTCTAGATCTTTCATGGAGAATATCTTGGACAACCATCTTTTGATCGTAGTCAGCATGGGAATATCATTCCCAATGAGTAGAATATCATTCACGTGCAATATGAAGAATGTTATTACGCTCCCGCTGACCCTTTTATATACATAAGGTTCCTCTTTATTCTTGATGAAACCAAATGATTTGATCGTATCGTCAAAATGAAGAATCTAACTCTGAGAAATTTGCTTTAATCTGTATATGAACTTTTGCAGCTTGCAGACTGTGATCACTATCATCAGATATGAAATCCAAAGGCTGCCTATATAGATATTTTTCTCAAGATATCCATTCAGAAAAATAGTTTTCACATCGACCTATCAGATTTCATAATCATAATAAGTTGCAATAGCAAGCAGAGTGCAGATGGATTTTAGCGTAGCTATGTACGAGAAAGTTTTCTGATAGTCAATACCCTCGCGTTGACTATAACTTTTTGCTATAAGCCTAGTTTTATAGGTCTCTATCTTACTATTGGCACTTTTTTTTTGTAGATCCGTTTACACCCAATGGATACTATACGCTCAGGTGGATCCACTAAAGTGCATACTTGGTTTGAGTGCATCGAGTCAATCTCTGACTTCATTGCATCTAATCATTTCTCAAAATCGATATCAGATATCATCTCGTCAAAGGTATTAGGATCATCACTATGACCCTTATCTCCGATAAGGAATATTTCTTTTACCTCCTCTGTAAGCATATCCATGTACCTTTTAGGGGATTGGAAGATCCTGCTAGATCTATGAGATGGTAGAGAAATATCAACTACTAACTCATGAATAATGGATTTCTGAGGATCCATAGCTCTTTGCTCTTCAGAGATCTTCTCTTCAAGCTCAACTAACCTCCCACTGCCACCATCCTAAATAAATTATTTTTTTAGAAATATGGCATTCTGACTCACAATCATATTGTGATCTTATGGAAAGTAGAAGTAGTATCCCATTGATTCTTTTGGATACCCTATAAAATGAGTTATTATAGATCTATCCTCTAATTTATCAGCCATCCATCTCTTGACATAGGTTGGACATCTCCAAATTTTAAGATAATCTAGACTCGACTTCTTACCGTACCATATCTCATATAATATGGTAGGAATAAATTTTGATGAAACCCAATTTAATAGGTAAATTATAGTTAATAAGGCATGTCTCCAAAGATATAAGGATAAATCAGTGAAGCTCATCATAGATCTGACCATATCTAATAAGATCTTATTCCTCCTTTCGGATATCCCATTGAGTTGAAGAGTTTTGAAAGGAGTCCATTGAGAGACTATGCCATTGTCTTTAAGATATCCCAAAATTTTTTACTAAGATATTCACCTCCTCGATTAGATCGAAGAACCTTAATGGGTTTGCCTGTTTATTTTTCTACTTCATTTTTGAATTCTTTGAACTTTTTAAAGACTTCAGACTTATGTCTCATCAGATATACATATCTGTACTGAGATAAATCATCGATAAAGGTGATGAAGTAGCTATAACCACTCCTGGACTGTATATCAAATGGCCCACACATATCGATGTGTACCAAGGCAAGTAACTCAGTGGCTCTTTTTTTATGTCCTACAAAGGGTAACTTGACCATTTTTTCTTGAAGGCAAGATTTATAAATTAAGTATGACTCTAGATCAAGAGATCCAAGTATTCCATCTTTTTTTAGTTTGTTTATCCTGTTCTCTCTAATATGGCCTAATCTATGATGCCACAAGTACTTCTGGTTAATTTCATCTCTGGATCTCTTTTGACCTATGTCACTCACTATTTGCTCATTCAAATTCACATTCATATCAATATGCAAGTGATATAGACTGTCAATTAAAAAATTATGTAATTAATTTATTTCATAAATAAATAAAATAAAAATTATTATTGAAATTAAATTCAAAATCATCCTGTGCTGGCACAGATATGAAAATCAAATTCGGACTAGCTATACGAACAAAATGACAATCCTTTAAATTTAATCTAAATCCTGACGGCAATCAAAAAGGATAAATGTCAAAGGCTTCTGCAGTAACTTTTACTCCATTGCCGATCCGAAGGATCATGTCATCTTTCCTCAACCTCTTACTTTCTATTAGATCCTACATTAAGGTATATATATGAGCACTCGAATCAGAGTCCAATATCCAAATAGAAGAAATCGTAAGGTTAGATTCAATTACGAGCATACCTTTTGAAGGTTTATCATCCTTTTTAATCTTTAGGCTCTCCAGATAGAGTGGACAATTCCTCCTCCAGTAGCCGTCAGCATCACAATGAAAATACTTTTTCTTTGCTTCAACCTTCTTTGGAATATCCTTCTTTGGCTTACTCTCTTTCTTCTACTTCTTAATGGATTTATTCTTCTTCTTCCAACCAGACTTTCTCTTGATCGAATAAGTCCACTCTATAGTGAGAATAGTGCCTCTTGAACTCTTCAAGATTCCCTCTATAGTGACCAACATGTTGACCAGTTCGGGTATAGTGTAATCAAGTTTGTTCATATGAAAATTTATAATAAATTGACTATATAAACTAGTAAGGGATTGAATGATCAAATTCATCTGTAATTTTTTTTATATATCAAGCCTGAGCTTCTCAAGCTCCTCGATATCCTTGATCACTGTCATACAGTGCTCATGGACTGACTATCCTTCGTGCATCTTCAGATTGAAGAGTTTCTTGGATACTTTGAAGCATGCGTATGGCTCTACTCACCATACAACTCTTGTAGGTGAGTGATTATAGCTCTGACAGTGGGTATATCCTCATGCTGGCTCTACAACTCATTTGTCATGGATGCCAGTATATAGCATTTGACCTGACTGTTTTCATCCATCCACTTTTCATAAGCAATTTTTTGCTCTACAGTAGGATAGTTTGGTAATAGTAGGGGTTCTTGATCGAGTACATGATCTAATTTTTCAAAAGTCAGGATAATCCTGAGATTTTTTAGCCAGTCTTTATAGCTTACTCTCGTCAAACGATTAGATTCAAGGATGCAGGCTAGAGGATTTGAGGCTGACATTGTTTAACTGCGAGAGTAGAGATTCAAGTTAAACTTTTGTATTTTAAATTTATATTTGCTTTTAGAAACTTTAAGATGCAAACAATAACTTTCACTAATTTTTTGGATCCCTCCACTCTTCGGGTGGGAAATGAAAATCCTGACGCGATAACTGGATTCCTAGTAGGTACTGTAGTCCCACCGATGCCATTGTTGAAATTTTGATGTGAGGGCATGCATGTATGTTTCAAATTTTTTTTTTTAAATATAGCAGTGGAATAGAAGATTAAAATTTCTTTTAATCTATATCATGCATGCATAAAACATAAACCACAAGGATCTACTTCATATGCTGAAATTGAACGTATGCTGAAATTGAATATGTGATCGAATCACATACCTGTTTCATAATTTCTTTCTTTAAATTTGAATCTGAAAGAGAAAAAACTCTCTTTTAGCTATATAAATATCCAATCTCTATGGATATCCACTCAGGATCAGCTTAGAACAGTCCTTTTAAAATTGATTTTTTTAAAGAAAACTCAGTCTGCGAATCTAAACGAAGCCTGGATCGTGATCCACTCTTTAATCTTTTTCTTAATCTTTTTTCTTCTCTTCTTCACTTGCTTTTTATTTTCTAGATTATGAAGCAACCAGAGACTAGAAGCTAGCAATCAAGTGGAATGCCCAAGCCCCTTTTGGGCATGAAGATGGAGGACGTCCAAGATGATGGATGTTGGACCTCCAAGGGTGAAGAGAGGGGAAAGGAAAAGAGGAGCATGGGGCTCTCCTAAGAGGGCGTGGGGCTACTGGATGAAGTACCTAGGGATCTTAGGAGAGGCCCCTTTAAATAGGCATAAAGTTTGAATCCTTTTCAAAATCAAACAAGCACTTAATACAAGTCCTACTTGCATTATATTTCATTATTCCTTTAGTTATTTGACTTCCTTTAAGAAATCAATTAGGCACTAACTATTGGAACCCTTGCACCCACAAAAATACACCCCACTTTGCACCCATGGGATGCCCAAAGCTGGTCCCACATACCCACCAATTGATGGACATGCCCAACTAGATCAAATCAAGTGGCGCCCAATCAAAACTATCAAGAAAAATAATTAAGGACTTGAACCCTTAATTCATTTAATCTAAAATATTAGGCACCCAACAATTGGAGTTCAATGAATCTAATTCATTTAAGTTATTAGCAGATAATTAAATTTAAATTAATCTTATCAAATAAAAAATTCAAACATAAAGAAGAAATTGGATCCAACTATGTGCTAGCAAGATTATCCTGAACCCAATAGGATTTCTCTAAATTCAATTGAGACATCATAATCTCAATTACTTATTTCAGATCTAATCTCTTTATTGTGTGATCTTATAAGTTTAATTCTATCTGATAGTGAGATATATAATTATTAAGAATTGTATCCTAAAGTCAATCGTTTGACGATTATGCTAATTATAAATATATATAAATTAATAAATAATAAAAGTTATATGATATTTTTTATCATAAGATTATATCTTCTAATGAACTCTTATATTGTGATGAAATTTTTAGGACTACTTTGATCGATAAAGGAGGATTTATCGTGTAGTCCTTAAATTGATTCACGATCAAATGATACGCTATTACTAGGTCGATATCGATATCAAGTATAGGTTATTGTGTGCCATATACGTTGGTTGTCCTCGTAATCAAATGGTATGAAGATACTGATATGACATACAGATGAGATATAGGGGTACATCATCACTGAATGTGACCGACTGCAGAGCATTTTGCTGTCAAGGGTAGCTCATGAATGGTATGGTTATAAGTGTCCCTCCGACCTCAGATCACCACAGTGAGTTGCAAGCAACTCACTGCACTTTGATGCTGGACTAATTGGGTTTTTAGTTCAGTGATAGAAGATTTTTGAGTACAATCAAGTACTTATCAAGTTGGTGCATGAGTCAAGATGGGATTGACCTCTCCGAATTAGTAGGAGATATGCATCAGTGTATTTCAATTTAGCAAAACTTGAGCCCAGATAATCCATGTGATGGATTTGAAAAAGATTGAAATACAATATGGATGACTTATCTAGAATTAACAGTTAAATCTTAGGTCATCCTCAAGCATTAGAATCAAAGGGATGAATTATACGGTAACTATACGTCAATAGATTCTTGAATGTTGCTTCGCCATCATTCGACCTATTCGGACGTTGGGTCATCGTTGCTAGATGATTACATCGATTGGTTCAGAAAGTTATTCTTATGCTACCAGCTTAGGTTGGAACCTATAGGATCACACTCAAAAGAAGTTTCTGACTGATCATGTGGCTGATCAACGATTGAGAATCGTTCAAGAGCTTAATCATCAATTCGATTGATGATTAACCTTATACAAAAGTTATAATAAATTAATTTATCAAGTGTTAGTGAATTAATGAAAGATTAATTAGTAATTAAATTATTAATTAGCTTAGTTTGATTGAGCAAAGAGAATTAAATAAAATCTAATTGAATTAGATTCAATTAGGTTTGATCCGATTAGGTTATGAGATGATCTAATCACTGAGGAAAATTATCCCTGATTTGATAAGAACTTTAATTCAATCAATTTTTAATTTAATTAAAATTTGATTAAAAATTTATGAACTTAATTAGTTAGAATTTTATATATTTTATTTGGCTAAATCAGATGTGATTTGATTTGGATTCAAATAAGAAAACTTAGAGTCCTTATTGGAATAGGACTCTTCTCCCTATGCCAACCCAGTTTGCACGTCATATATCTCCACACACAAAATTATTTTGTGTGAGATTTTTTCATACCAAAGAGTTATTCCTCTTATCTATCTCACATCTAAATCTGATTTGGTTTTAATAAAAGGAAGGTTCTGAAATTAAATTTCTAAATAATCTTTATCAGAAGAATCTGTTCTCATCTAGATCAACTTCTCCATGCCAATAAATTTCTTTCTCCTTATATGTGCAACATTTTGAGGAGATGTTTTGTAAGAGATCAGTTGGAGAATGATTTACTATGAAAAAATATGGGATGGGGTATCTCATATTTTTTTGATATATTTTGAGATATAAAATTATGAAGGGAGGCAGAATCCTGTAAGAGTCTAGGATCACTAGGACTCTTTACCCCACCTTTTTATATGCCTATAAAAGTAGTTTTTGTAGTTTCTTTTATATGTGTAAGATACCAAAAGAGATTTCTTCATGTGGTAGAAGTTTGGGCATGGTTCATGATGTGAAAAATAGAGAGGAGGGTCCTCTCTCTTGGGGTGTGCGCAAAAACTCGAATTTCAGATTTTCAATCTTTTGGATTTGAGAAGAGAAAATAAATTAGAAAAAAATTATTTTCTTCTCTATCTTTCTTTCACCTCTTCATCTACTCCAAAAGTTCATCTTCAATCTTTAAAAAGATTTCAGAGAGATTTGAAGAAAGGATCCAGATCGACCAAGAAGAAGATCTTCACGCGAGCTAGCACATTCGAGAAGACCGATCAGATCGGGGCTTTGAGTGGATTTTTCATAGAGACTGAGATTGTCAATCCATGATCTCTCAGTAGTAGAGATTGTCAATCCATGATTAGGTGTGAAGTTTTAAACTCAGATTCAAAGTAGATGTGATCTACTGCTCACATGCATGCATGCTGATTTTATCTTCAAATTATTTCAAATTTTATATGCTACATAACATGTTATAGATCCTAAAGTAAGTTAATTTGATGATTAGATTATATATATAATATATTAATTTAATTAATCTAATTTTTTTTCACTATAATTTTCTCAAAAAAATTTTAAAATACATGCATAAAATCGCCTACGCATCCCAACAATAGTATCAGAGCCTAGATTCATTATGACATGATTTATGTGGGTATTAAATCTAAAATTTAATTTTATTTAGATTTTATATATGATATTTTGATCTAAATTTAATTAATAATTAATCATACAAACTGATATAAGATTGTCCTGCTGTAGGGTTTACCCCTTACAGTGAAAAAGTTGTCCTAGTTTGTGCTGATCTTCGATAAAATATGATTTTATGTCATACATATGATATTTATGATCTGATTTAGATGTGATCTAAAATTATAATCAAATCTGATATAATTTAGATTAGATCTAAATTTATGCATATATGATATGTGATTAAATTAGATGATCTGATTAGCAAGTAGTTGGATTGGGTTGATCACGAGGTCGTCCGATCATAGGAGCAAGAAGGGTTTAAAGGCTCCCTCTTTTCATTCGATGGGGTACTCTTATGACGTGTAGGTGTGCCATGTGATTAGATCCCATGAAGAAGAATGTGAAAGGAAGAACTTACCTTTCTGTAAAATCCTAGATCTTGAAACCCTAGATTTGTTGTATGTGATACAAAATTATCTAAAAAATAAGACATCTAATCTATATGATTAAAATTATCTTAATCATGATAAAATAAAATTTTAAATTATAAAAATTTTAGATATGATCTGAAAGTGTTATGATTGATTTTATTTTAGTGTTATGCAAGAATTTTCAGTTCTGAAACTCTTTGAATCGTGCTCACAAAATTACTGAGCCGACCTAATTTTGAACTGAGTTGACCTAGTCTCCTTGTGTAGCCGACTCAATAGTGATTGAGTCGATCTAATTTTAGAATAAAAAATTTTTATATAAAATTTATTATAAATTATTTATAAAATAAAAAGATTGAAATTATTTCAAACCATAACCTAAACCCATATTGATGCTGAACTTAATTGAGAATTAAGTATAGAAATGATTAGATCTAGAATTATGAATTAAAGATCTAATATCATTTGCATAAAATATGAGAGCACGGGTTAGCTCAAATTAGGTCCTCTTAATTGGGTTAGACCTAAGGATAGAAATAAAGAGTTAATAGACTAACTAGAGAAATTGATTAAATTTAACCAAATGTTGAATTAGATTAAATCAGAATTTCTTTAGAACCAATACAATAATTGTAGATGGTCAAGTTTATGTCTTTGATTATACCAAATGGATCTTGATTGTAGCTTAGTGATTGAATCCGAATCATTAGGTTGGTCAAATCAAAACTAATTAACCAATTGATGTCTAAGGTAAGTTTAGCATTTCGACCGATGATTTTTAATTGAGAGTGGCTTATCTGGCTATTTTGATGGTGTCTAAGGCAAGCTTAGCAGACCCTCTCATCAATCTCACTTACCTGGTCAATTTGATAAATTATGTCTTGATTAAACCACTAAGTGATTCGAGTTGACCCATGTCATTAAGGTTGATCAGTATGACTGATCTAGGTACCATTTCAAGCAGCATGATCCTGATCCAATTCAATGACTTAGTGAAGTCAGTGGAAGGATTGTGGTTTACTGGTTGATCTCTTCTTATCTTTTCTCTAAACTAATTCTTAAATCTTCTAAATTATTAGGTCCATAAAATTAAAAAAAATTATGGTAGTGCAGTACATGCAATTAAAAAATTTTGTGCAGCAGAAATAATAGATTAAATAATTTAATTCTAATCACATGTATAAGATCTAATCTGAGACTACCACATCAGGATCTTTGATATGAAAAATATATACTTTAGATCTAAAAATAAAAATCACATCGATCTCATCGATGCTGAAATTCTAGATCTAACTATTAGATCTACTATAGGAATCAAAATAAGTTAGAGATCGTTACCAAATAAATTTTGATCTTGATCTCCTCTGATCTAATGGTTGGAGAGGGTGTTTCTCAAATTACTCATAGCCACATGAAGTCGTCTGGCCTCTATAGATAAATCCACATGAAGACTGATGCAGATCAGGGGCTAAGAGATGCTAGTCTGCGAGCAACTTTGACAGCTGACCTCTTCCTTCTTCTACAAGCATCTTGGACACTCTAAAGTAATAGAAGATCTGAAGAAAGAAGAGAAAAGGAGAAAAAGAGGTTCTAAAAATAAAAAAATCTATAAGAAAATTGATCATGGGACATCCAAGAGAGGGGTCCGCTTTTTATAGACTAGGAATTAGGACTTTCCAAGAAAGGATGCCATGAATCAATGCCAAAACTCCTTTTTACTATCTCAAAAATTTCCAAAAAATTATTAAGATGTGGAGAAGAAATTTAAAGTTTCACATACTAAAGAATTTCTCAAGAAAAATAAGAAAAAAATAATATAGCTCCAATAATATACTATATACGAAAAATCTTTTTCCTAGTCTGCATCTTATCTCTAATTCGGATCACATTCGAATTAGACAAGAGATAATATTATGACTCATCAGCTATAGCCAACCATCCTTATTGGATTCTCTCTCATGATACCAAAAATCACAATCCAAATCCAATTAGGCATAGAGAAATTGGTATGGATCTAGATGTAGTGCAAAAGATAAGGATAGAGTCCTAGTCTGACTTGGACTCTTCATTTCTAATTCAATTCTAATCCAAATCAAATTTGGATTAAAACTACTGATAGAAATAAATTTAATCTAATTAAAAATCTAAATATCTCATCAAATTCTTAATTTAATTAAAAATTATCCAAGTTCAAACTCTGATCGAATCAGGATCAAATTTCTCTTATAATCGGGTTGGATCATATCAATCCCAATCTGAGTCGAACTGAATCAATTCAATTAGACTTATTCCAAAGCTCTTTACTAAATCAAATTGAGTCAATTAGTAATCTAATTACTAATTAATTCTTCATAAATAGTAAAATCTCAGTCTCAGTAGAACTCTCCCACGGAGTCCTAGTCCAAGTAGGACTCTTCATCGGAGTCACAATCCAATTAGACTCTTCAGCCATCAGATCTGACCAAATCTTCTAATATGTGTGATCCCATAGGTTCGAACCTAAGTCGGTAGTATAGGAATAACTTTCTATATCAATCGATGTAACCATCTAGCAATGATGACCCGATGATTGGATGGGTCGAAGTGTTGCAAAGCAACCTTCTAGAACCTACTGGTGTATGGTTATCGTAAAATTCATCCCTTTGATCCAAATACTCAAGATGACTTAGGATTTAACTGTCAACCCTAACTAAGTCGATCACATTATATTTCAACCTTTCAAATCCATCTCATGAATTATCCTGGTCAAGATTTTGCTAAATTGAAATACACTGATGCATATCTCCTACCAATTCAGAGGGATTAATTCCATCTTGACTCACACACTGACTTGATAAGTACTTGACTGTACCTAGTATCCTTCTATCACTAAGTTAGTGTTGGAAAATATGTCCTAAAAAATCAATCGTCAAGCTGTTGACAGTTGAGCAACCAAGTATTATAATTGATTTGTTAATAAATAAAATATATTTGGTATTTTCATCATAAGCTTTCATCTTCAAATGAACTCCGTTGTTATGATGAAATCCTTAGGACTATTTAGATTCGATAAAGAGAGGATTTATCGATTAGTCTTTAAAACAGTTCACGACTAAATGATAGGCTGTTAATAAGGACGACAGCTTCTATCGAGCATAGGTCGCTGTAGGCCAATGGGTTGGTTGTCCTCTTAACCAAAGAGTGTGGAGACACTGGTATGGCATACAGGTGAGATGTACTGGTACATCATCATGGAATGTGACCAACTTCAGAGTATTCTGCTATCGAGAATATCTCTGATGGGATATAGGTATAAGTGTCCCTTAGACCTGAGATCGCCTCAGTGACTTGCAAGCAACTCACTGTGCTTTGGTACTGGACTAACTGAATTTCTAATTTAGGGATGGAAGACTTCTAGGCACAGTCAAGTACTTGCAAAGTCAGAGTGTGATCGAGATGGGATTGACCACTCCAAGAGTTGGAGAAGAATGAGTCGCTGTATTTCAATTTAGCAAAACCTTGGCCAGGATAATCCATCAGATGGATTTGATATTTTGAAATACAATGTGGACAACCTGATCAGAGTTGACAGTTGAACTCTGGGGTATCCTATGATCATTTTGGTCAAGGGGATGAATTATATGAAAACTATATCCGCATGGGTTCTAAGGATGTTGTTCTACACATTCGACCTATCCGGTCGTTGGGTACCATTGCTAGATGATCACTTTGATTGGTATAGAAATTTATTTCTGTGCTACCGGCTTAGATTCAAACCTATGAGGTCACACACATTAGAGTTCATGATCCGATCGGATGGTTGATCAACGATTAAGAATCGTTCTAGGGTTAAATGATCAATACGATTGATATTTAACCCAGTGCAAGTGTTGCAGGAGGATCGATTAGCAATTCGATAATTGGCTTAATTTGATTAAACCAATGGGCTGAGATTAAGTCTAATTAAATATAATTTAATTAGATTTAGTTTGGGCTTGATTGGATCAAGTCCAATTGGTTTATTGGATAAGCCAAGTACAAGGAAAAACTAGTCCTAGTTCAACTAGGACTTGGGTCAATCTAATTTCTAATTTGATTAGAAAATTAAATCAGATTTAAATCTAATTTAATCTGATTAAATTAAGTTTTTAATTAGGTTAAGATCTATTTTAATTAGGTTGATTTAATTTTGATTTGATTTGGTTTGAGAAACCAAATTAAAACAAGTCATAAGATAGAATCCTAGTAAGACTAGGATTCCACCTTGCGCCACATAAGCCTTCCCCACGCCCTCTCTCTCATTCAATGCCAATCTCCTTTTATTTTATGCAACAAAAGCCCTCTCCCAGGTCTCTCCCATGTTCACAAAAGGTTTTCTCTCTTCTTTCTTATATGGAAGGTGGTTTGGATCAAATCAAAGAGGAATAAGTTTGGATTTCGAATTCTATGAGATAGAGTTTTAGAAATCCAAAACTCTTTCAATTTTGCACCGAATTTATCCAAATTTTTTAAAAATTTTTATGGATTTTAGAGTATACATTGTGCATCCTTTGCTAATGATCCATGCATGAAAATAAGAAGGAGGTGCTCAAGAGTTGGGCGCCCCTTATCTTGCCATGTTTGGATAAGCCTTGACTAGGTATTTGACCTAGACAAGGACTCTATCATAACTCTCTGTATAAAATGAGTTTCTTCATAAAATTTTTGAAGAATATAGAGATTTGAGAGACCTTTGGATCTTTCAAAAATTAGAGAGAAAGACCTTTGGGTTGTGGAGATATAATAGACACAAGATAGGGTGTCTAGAGAGAGAAACGAGAAGAAGAAGAGGATCTTCTTCTAGGGTTATTTGTTTTCATATCTTTCCTCCCTCCATCTTGAGTTTTCTGAGAGCATCTCAGATCTGAAACTCCTTCTCCTACTTTTTATCTTTGGAAGAGTCCAAATCAAGAAGAAGGAGGCACCTGATCAACCATCAAAGAAGGATCAGCGTAGTACTAGCATACTGTGCTGATTTCCTAAAGCAGGACTTCTGATCGAGATTCGTAGGCTCGTGTGGATGACTCCTAAGGGCTGGACATATGTGCAGCTTGCAACATCATCCTCAAGCCCAGGTCAGCGAGGTTAGAATGTCTAACTTGCAAGGTAATAGATCTGATCTATTGTTTAATACATACATTAGATGTAGTATAGAAACATGTTGATATGATCAACATGTAGTTCATGCTGTATATATATATTTTAATTTCTAATTTAATACTATGTAATAATCATGTTATAGGATCTTAGATCTACGGATTCTCTAATTTTAGAAAATAAATTTTGATTTATTTTAGTCTTCCGCTGTATGATCTTGAAAAAGTTTCAAGATCTAACCCTGAAATCTTAGATCTGGTTCCTTCAGTTAGAAACTCAGATAGTCCGATACTAAAGTACAGTGAGTTGCTTACAAGTCACTGTAGTGGTCTCAGATTGGAGGGATACTTATATCCATACCCTTCACAAGCTATTCTTGATAGCAGAGTGCTCGGCACATGGTCACGTTTGATGCGAATGTACTCCTACATTCCATCTGTATGCCATAACAGTATCTCCACACTCCTTGGTTAAGAGGACAACCAACTCATATGGCACATGTTGGGTATAAAATACCCACAGCCGGAACCCTCAACGGAATCGACATCAGCAAGTGCAGCTCCGCCCGGACTCCTACGGGAGCCGGGCTCCACCGCCGACAGCAAGTGCAGCTCCGCTCGGACTCCTACGGGAGCCGGGCTCCACCGCCGACAGCAAGTGCAGCTCCGCCCAGACTCCTACGGGAGCCGGGCTCCACCGCCGACAGCAAGTGCAGCTCCGCCCGGACTCCTACGGGAGCCGGGCTCCACCGACGACATCAGCGCAGCTCCGCCCGGACTCCTACGGGAGCCGGGCTCCACCGACGACATCAGTGCAGCCCGGACTCCTACGGGAGCCGGGCTCCGCCGCCAACGTCAGAACGGCTCCGCCCGGACTCCCACGGGAGCCGGGCTCCGCTCTCAGTATCAACTGCTGGTAAGCTCCATCCGGACTCCTACCAGAGCCGGACTTCACCCTTAACTTTGATTGCAGTGCAGCTCCGCCCGGACTCCTACCGGAGCCGGGCTCCACCGACGACATCAGCGCAGCTCCGCCCGGACTCCTACTGGAGCCAGGCTCCACCGACGACATCAGCGCAGCCCGAACTCCTACGGCAGCCGGGCTCCGCCGCCAACGTCAGAATGGCTCCGCCCGGACTCCCACGGGAGCCGGGCTCCGCCGCCAACGTCAGAACGGCTCCGCCCGGACTCCCACGGGAGCCGGGCTCCGCTCTCAGTATCAACTGCTGGTAAGCTCCATCCGGACTCCTACCAGAGCCGGACTTCACCCTTAACTTTGATTGCAGCGCAGCTCCGCCCGGACTCCTACCGGAGTCGGGCTCCACCGACGACATCAGCGCAGCTCCGCCCGGACTCCCACGGGAATCGGGCTCCGCTCTCGGTACTAACTGCTGGAGGAGCCGAGCCTTAAGGGAGTCGAGCCTCATCCCTGACGCCAGCGACTACAGTCGCGAGCAGACTCCGCCCGGACTCCTACGAGAGCCGGGCTCCACCCACAACTTCAGCACCGAGGGGGTTCCGCCCGGACTCCCCCGGGAGTCGGGCTCCGCTCACGACCCCTACCGCCAGGAGGACCTCACCCGGACCTCAACAGAATCCGGGCCCCGCCCGTTGCCGAGCTTCAATCAACAGATCCACGCTCCCTGACAGGCCCTCAAAATGGCCACGACCCTGCTCCACTTCCTGTGGCGGACTCCGTGCAGTACCATCATTCCCTGACGGGCCGCAGTAACCATAGCCGCCCTGCTCCACTTCCTGTGGCGGACTCCGCACAGCTCCACTATCCCCTGGCAGGCCACAGTGACGGCCACGAACCTGCTCCACCTCCTGCAACGGATACCATGCGATTCTCCTGTCCGCTGACAACGGATGCTGCTCCACCCCTCATAACAGATTCCACGTGGCGGGTCGAGGTGATGACCATGTGTCTACTCCATTATCTTTCACAATCAATTCCCCTGACCATGGGCGGCCCACTACCAGGCCGTTACAAACGTCGCCATCAATCCGTTGCCTCCTCCGCCTATAAAAGGGGGATCCAGATACGTTATTCTTTAAGCTCCTTTTCTTTATCTCAAAACTCTGCTAAATTCTCCGTTCGAGCACTCCATTCTTGTTGAGGCCGAAAACTGACTTGAGCATCGGAGGGTCTTGCCGGAGCAACCCCACCTCCGGTTTAGACTTCCCTTGCAGGTCCCGGCGGCGACTGCGGCTTCCCCGACTCCAGCTTCTCCGACGCAGGCGGATTTTTGCACCAACAGGATTGGCGCTAGAGGAAGGGGCTGAACCTTCGCAGCACCCTTGTTCTTGAAGGAGCGCTCAACGGACCCGCTTCCAGCCATCTCTCCGTCATCCACTCCTAATCCTCCCCCGCGAGATCGACACTCGATGCCTCCGCGCAAGGCGTCCACCCGACGGTCCACGGCCTCCGCGGCCAGATCTCAGGCTCCGGCCTCCCCTCCCGTTTCTCAGCCTCCTCCTCCTCCCCCTCCGGCGACGGCGGTCGGCGCGGAGCAGTTTGACTTGCTGGCGCAGCAGGTCAAAGGCCTCGTCGAGGCCGTACAAGCAATACAGCAGTAGCCGCAGGCATCGGCGCATCCGGAGGGGGCATCTTCGGAATGCCAGAACCCGGCGGTGGGGCGGGCCACCTGGGCCAGCCCCCCCGTCCTTCCTGGGAAGGCGAATTCGAGGGTAGAGAGCCCTCAATCGGACCACGACTCCACCCCTGGGAGATCCCTGCCCCCGTTCTGCCAAAGGACCCTCGAGACTCAGAGTCAAGAGGACTTTCTGGACCGGAGGCTCCAGGAGATGAACCGGCAGATCGAAGAACTCCGCCATGCACCTCCCGCTTATGGTGAGGATATCTGCACTGACCCTCCCTTCTCCCAAATGATTATGCAGGAACCGATCCCGCCGAATTTCAAGCTCCCCCAGTTTGAAAGCTACGACGGGACGTCGGACCCGATGGACCATCTGGAGGCCTTCCGAATGATGATGCTGCTTCATGGTGCTCCCGACGCCATCTTGTGCCGGGCTTTCCCATCTACTTTGAAGGGAGCAGCAAGGAACTGGTACTCGACTCTAAAGCCGGGTACCATATTCTCCTTCAATCAAATGAGCCACCAATTCGTGGCCCATTTTATCAGCAGCCGGCATCCCCGGAAAGGTTCGGAGTCCCTCATCAACATCAAGCAGAGGGAAGGGGAGTCCATCCGAGCCTACGTCAACCGCTTCAACATCGCGGCGTTGGAGGTCCGGAACTTGGACCAGTCAGTCGCCATGGCCGCCCTGAAAGGTGGCCTTCAGAAGAACGACCTCTTGTACTCTCTGGAGAAGAAGTACCCCAGGGATTTTGCTGATCTACTGGCTCGGGCTGAAGGATACGCCCGAGCGGAAGAGGCCTTCAAAATGAAAAACGAAGAGACTGCGAGGGAACGTCAGGCGGGAGATCCTAGTAAGCCCGCAGTCGAGAAGAGGCCAAAGGAAGCCCGGCCTCGCTCCCGATCCCCTCCTGGACATAAGCGTGCCCATACTACCCCCAGGGCGCGCAGGCAGAGAAGCCCGGACAACAGGTTTCGGCGGGGTTCCCCGCCAGGGAAGTTCCGCAACTACGCCTCCCTCAACGCCTCGAAGGCCCAGGTGCTGATGGAGGTCAGGGAGCAGCTCCCTAGGCGAGAGAGGATGCGCACGCACCCCGGGAAGCGCAACCCCAACAAGTTCTGCCTCTACCACCGCGACCACGGCCATGACACCGAAGAATGCATCCAGCTCCAGGACGAGATCGAGGAGCTCATCCGGCGAGGTCGACTCGACAGGTTCATCCACCGCAGGTCTGAGGGTAGGAGAGACCGGCCAAGAGCCCTCCCACCGCCCGAACCGCAGAAAAGGGAGGAGCAGCCCGGGGACCGGCCTCCTATCGGGACCATCGACTCCATCGCCGGAGGGCCTCAAGGAGGAGCGGGAGAACTGTAAATGTATCACTTACTATTTCATTTTGAATCTACTCTTCTTTCTAGCTAACGTGCCCCTCCTACTTAACATGGATGTATTATGACTGAATATGACCCCTCCAAAAATAACGGCCATGTCGGGAACAGGAGGAGGACCTCGTCCTGACATGAGCAAAGTCAAAGGCCCGGTTCTTTTAGACCGGATGGGGGGAGAGGCCTTACAACGCCCTAATGTGCCCCCACAGCCCTATTAGGGACAGGAGGAGAACCTCGCCCTAACTTGAGCAAAGTCAAAGGCCCGGTTCTTTTAGACCGGATGGGGGGAGAGGCCTTACAACGCCCTAATGTGCCCCCACAGCCCTGTTAGGGACAGGAGGAGAACCTCGCCCTAACTTGAGCAAAGTCGAAGGCCCGATTCTTTTAGACCGGATGGGGGGAGAGGCCTTACAACGCCCTAATGTGCCCCCACAGCCCTGTTAGGGACAGGAGGAGAACCTCGCCCTAACTTGAGCAAAGTCAAAGGCCCGGTTCTTTTAGACCGGATGAGGGGAGAGGCCTTGCAACGCCCTAATGTGCCCCCACAGCCCTGTCAGGAACAGGAGGAGAACCTCGTCCTGACATGAGCAAAATGGAAGGCCCAGACTCCTGCGGGAGCCGGGTCCCTACGTCAAAGGAGACTTCACCCAGACTCCTACGGGAGTCGGGTTCCGCCGCCAAGGAGACTTCATCCGGACTCCTACGGGAGCCGGGTTCCACCGCCAAAAGGACTTCACCCAGACTCCTACGGGAGCCGGGTTCCGCCGCCAAGGAGACTTCACCCGGACTCCTACGAGAGCCGGGTTCCGCCGCCAAAAGGACTTCACCCGGACTCCTACGGGAGCCGGGTTCCGCCGCCAAGGAGACTTCACCCGAACTCCTACGGGAGCCGGGTTCCGCCGCCAAAAGGACTTCACCCGGACTCCTGCGGGAGCCGGGTCCCTACGTCAAAGGAGACTTCACCCAGACTCCTACGGGAGCCGGGTTCTGCCGCCAAGGAGACTTCATCCGGACTCCTATGGGAGCCGGGTTCCGCCGTCAAAAAGACTTCACCCGGACTCCTACGGGAGCCGGGTTCCGCCGCCAAAAGGACTTCACCCGGACTCCTACGGGAGCCAGGTTCCGCCGCCAAGGAGACTTCACCCGGACTCCTACGGGAGCCGGGTTCCGCCGCCAAAAGGACTTCACCCGGACTCCTGCGGGAGCCGGGTCCCTACGTCAAAGGAGACTTCACCCGGACTCCTACGGGAGCCGGGTTCCGCCGCCAAGGAGACTTCACCCAGACTCCTACGGGAGCCGGGTTCCGCCGCCAAAAGGACTTCACCCGGACTCCTACGGGAGCCGGGTTCCACCGCCAAGGAGACTTCACCCGGACTCCTACAGGAGTCGGGTTCCGCCGCCAAAAGGACTTCACCCGGACTCCTGCGGGAGCCGGGTCCCTACGTCAAAGGAGACTTCACCCGGACTCCTACGAGAGCCGGGTTCCGCCGCCAAAAGGACTTCACCCGGACTCCTACGGGAGCTGGGTTCCGCCGCCAAGGAGACTTCACCCGGACTCCTACGGGAGCCGGGTTCCACCGCCAAAAGGACTTCACCCGGACTCCTGCGGGAGCCGGGTCCCTACGTCAAAGGAGACTTCACCCGGACTCCTACGGGAGCCGGGTTCCGCCGCCAAGGAGACTTCACCCGGACTCCTACGGGAGCCGGGTTCCGCCGTCAAAAGGACTTCACCCGGACTCCTACGGGAGCCGGGTCCCGCCGCAAAGAAGGTTTCACCCGGACTCCTACGGGAGCCAGGTCCCTACGCCAAAGGAGACTTCACCCGGACTCCTACGGGAGCCGGGTTCCGCCGCCAAAAGGACTTCACCCGGACTCCTATGGGAGCTGGGTCCCGCCGCAAAGAAGGTTTCACCCGGACTCCTACGGAAGCCGGGTTCCTACGACAAGGAAGACTTCGCCCGGACTCCCACGGAAGTCGGGCTCCGTCAGCCACTCCTGCAGTAGGGGTTAATAATGGCGGCGACACCCGGCCACACGACAAGGACGGACGAAAGGGAAGAGCCCCCCACCACGACGACAAGTCGAACGACAGGAGAAGGTCAACAGCATCATGTTATGCGTGGACGAGGTAGCTTAAAGCACTTTTTTCCATTTCCCATATGCGTACTACAGGGCCAGGACGGCCAGGGAAAGAAGAGCAAAATGACAAAAAAAAAAGGGGGGTGATTACATGAAGACAAAAGAACTCTAAGGAGGCCCTGCTCCCTCCGACCTAGGGTTATCGCTCCCATCCCTCGACCAAGACTGCCTCAGGCTCTCCACTGCTTCTTCTAGTTCTTCCTTCTTCCGCAGCGTATCCTGGAGCGCCTGACGAAGTCGTCGACTTTCAGCCTCCGCTTCTCGACGCTGCTTCCACAGAACTTCGGACTCCGCCTCTGCGTCCGCGACGGCCCTCCGCTCAAGCGCCAGTTGGATGCTCACTTGTTGAAGCTCGGCTGTCTTCTCCCCAAGGGAGACAGAAATCCCCTCGACAGTGCCCCTCAAGGCTAGGAGCTCTTCGGCATCTTGGGTGTTGGCAAGCTGCGCCCTAGTAACCAACTGCCTCTGGAGACGAACGACCTCATCCGCCGCTTGACGGAATCTCCCTTTGTACTCTTCTACCTGCCGACGCCAGTTGGCCCGCTGCACATCGTGGCTCATCTCAGCATCCTGAAGCTGCTTCTGGAGGTCGGAGACCTTTTGTGACCATATCTGCTCATCCCGCGCCGTGAGCCAGGATGAGTTCCCTTCCAGCTGGCCGATCCTCCTCTTCGCAGCTGACAACTCCACCTTAAGGGCGCTGATCCTGGCTTCTTGAGCCCAAGTTCGGTCGCTGGCGCTCTTCGTGCATTCCTCGAGCTCCTTTGTGAAGTTCGCCTTCCTCCGGCTGTAGTCCATGATTGCCTTCACTTGGAGACTCCTGAAGTGGGCGGCCTCAGCGGCGGCCTCGGAATAGCATTTTTTCGACTTGCGGAGCTCGTCCTCCGACCTTTTCAACTTCTTTGTCAGGTGGAGGACCTCCTTTTTTAGCCGTTGGATAGCTGACTTCAGCGGGACCCCCAGGGGCAAGGGGAGTGCTTCGGCAGGACACTGCCATCGGAAGAAGCAAACGTCAAAGACCAACTCATTACAAGAAGAAAGGCAGAAAAGAAGGAGCAGGGGGAAGGAAAGGCCATCCACAATAAGAAGTTCGACTTTATTGATTAATTTTGAAGACAAGCGGAAAGAAAATATGGTGACAAAGGAAAGATACAAGATCGGAGGTCTCAGACCTCGAGGGCAGGGGGTGGAGAGCTCGGCGCGGGGGGTGCGACTGCGGTAGCGGCAGACGAAGGGGCGGCCTCATCGTCAGACTCCTCCAAAAAGCCGAGATCAAGGTCGGGGTATCTACTGGCCACCCTCTCCCGACAGAGCTCGAACCCCTTGGTAAACGCCTCCAGGCCGAACTGGACGTTCAGCTCCCTCATCTCCGCAGAGGCCTTGAACTCCTCCACCGTGAGGGTCCTGGCCTCCGAGACCAGAACCAGAGTTTGCTCGGCCAGATGGGCGACCTCGGCCTCCGCCTTCCTCGCCGACTCCTCCAAGCTTCGTCTCTCCTCCTCCCGGGCTCGTCTTTCCTCTTCTCGGTCTTGTCTCTCTCTCTCCAGGGCCTCCCGGAGGGCGGCCACCTCGGCCGTCTTCGCTTGAAGACGAGCAACCTCGTCTTGGCAGTGCTCCTCCGCCCGAAGAAGATCCCTTCTCATGCGGCCCGACGCCTCGACATAGGCGAAGAGCTGGTGCCCGATCTGCAAGGACAGATAGAGAATTACAACAAAGACCGAGCAACTGTGCAAATAAAAATCTGCTTACCTCAAGAAAGGACCCCAAAGTGTCCCAGGCCCGTTGCTCGAGATCGGCGCGGTCGATCCTCTCCACGACGTCGGACAGAATGCAACCATCGAGCAGCCGCCGGATCAGAGCCTTGTCGTTGAAGGGGTTCTCCGATCCCCCCTCGGAGCAGACGGACTCGTCTACAGCGGCTCGGTGGCTGCTCACCCTGCGGGCCACCGATTTCCTCCTCCTCCCCGCGGCGGGCGCCTCAGTGGGGCGAACCTCCGGAACAGGGACCCCAGTCGGCGGGCTCCTTGGGGAAGCCCGGGGAGCCGCTGGCTCGGCGTCCGAAGGAATGTCGATGGCCGGGGTCACCTGGACAGGCGCGGCCAAGCTCGTCTCCTCAACCCTGGCCCTCTTCGCCGAACCGGAGGTCGTCGCGCCCTTCCTCTTCTGAGCTCTCATATCCTTGGCGAGCATCCGCGTGGCTTCGACATCCATTGCTAAAAAAAAAAAAAAAAAAAAAAACACACAACAGGAAAAGAAAAGAAGAAAGAAAAAGCGGCACCGATCAGTCCAGAGTCAAAAAAAAAAAAAGAAGAGAAAAAAGAGAAAAAAGAAGAGAGAAGAAGAAGACAAGAAAAGGAAAGATATATACTTGCTGGATCCTGAGGGCTCAGGCCGATGTTGAAAAGAAGCTGCTCCCTCAGAAGGTTAGGAAGGGAAGGAGCGGGATAACTCAGAAGCTTCTGGGCAGCCTGGAGGTCGTCCTCTCCTAGGCTGGGAGTCCGACGGACGGAATCCCTCAGAGACCCCCAAGGGGGCAGACCTAGTTCCAGGGTCGGGCAGTAGACAAAGAGAAATTTCCCCTTTCAGTTGTGAATCGAAGAAGGGGCGCCCTTCAGCAACCCCTTCTTACCGAACTGGGGGGAGAAGTACCACCAGTCCTTCGCTGAAGGATGGCGTTTGAAGGTGTAGAAATGTCTGAACAGGGAGAGGGATGGCTGGACCTCGGCTATATGGCAGAGAGAGAGAAACCCTATCAAAAACCTAAAGGAATTCGGGGCGACAGAAGCGAGAGAAATGTCTAAGAAACGAAAGAAGGCGGCAACAAAGGCAGGAAGCGGAAGCCGGAGTCCGGCACGGAATGCCTCCTGGTACAAACAAAAGTGACCAGGAGGAGGAGCGTTGGCCCGGTCAGAGGGGCCAGGAAGCTCCAGGTCATGCTCCGAAGGAACCCCGTACCGAGCCCTTATCAGGAGGAGTTCGTCCGGAGTCGACGAACATGGAATGGCGCCCGGTGCGAAAACCGGGCGAGGCCCCGCCTCGAACGCGGGTTCGTCCGCAGAAACGGGGGCCTGGGGGTTCGAAGCAGAAGAACTCCCAGAACTTACGGGGGCAGAAGAGTCGGAAGACATTTTTTTTAGGGGGAGAACCTAAAGGGCCCTAGAAAGGCAGACCGAGAAGGGAGCAAGACGCCGAAGGTCAACTCAGAAGAAGACACAAAAGAGATGAAAAGAGGAGAAGCCCCTAGGCGGTAAGAAGAAGAAGGTTAGCACTAACCTATCTTGCTCTGGGGGTCTGGGGAGCGAGAAACGGAAGGCGCCTACGGCTCGAGAGGGCGTTCGCTAGAGCAGACTCTCGGGGTGATGACAGACGCCAGCAAGAAATCAGAAACGGAGTGGGACGCCTGAAGGGGGGAGGACGGGTTTAAATAGACCCTGGGATCCGGCGCCATAATGATCTCGAATCCCCCCAGGCCAGTCCGCATCCGACGCGTGTCCCACTCCCCGTGGCAGACGGCTAAAGGCGGCTGGCGGTTGGTAGGGTCATAATTGCGCCGTACCTAGGCCAGCATACCTACGGGGTCTTCGAAGCATCCCCTCGTACCGCCCCAATTCGAAAAGACTCCGGCACGTGCTCATTTAATGCCAAAATATCTGGGAGCGGCAGGATGCGGGATTCGAAGGGATGGTTCCGACTGTACCTCTGTGTACTTCCTTCATTTGAAATTCAAAACTCGGATGTAGGGGGACTGGTGTTGGGTATAAAATACCCACAGCCGGAATCCTCAACGGAATCGACATCAGCAAGTGCAGCTCCGCCCGGACTCCTACGGGAGCCGGGCTCCACCGCCGACAGCAAGTGCAGCTCCGCCCGGACTCCTACGGGAGCCGGGCTCCACCGCCGACAGCAAGTGCAGCTCCGCCCGGACTCCTACAGAAGTCGGGCTCCACCACCGACAGCAAGTGCAGCTCCGCCCGGACTCCTACGGGAGCCGGGCTCCACCGCCGACAGCAAGTGCAGCTCCGCCCGGACTCCTACGGGAGCCGTGCTCCACCACCGACAGCAAGTGCAGCTCCGCCCGGACTCCTACGGGAGCCGGGCTCTACCGACGACATCAGCGCAGCTCCGCCCGGACTCCTACGGGAGTCGGGCTCCACCGACGACATCAGCGCAGCCCAGACTCCTACGGGAGCCGGGCTCCGTCGCCAACGTCAGAACGGCTCCGCCCGGACTCCCACGGGAGCCGGGCTCCGCTCTCAGTATCAACTGCTGGTAAGCTCCATCTGGACTCCTACCAGAGCCAGACTTCACCCTTAACTTTGATTGCAGCGCAGCTTCGCCCGGACTCCTATCGGAGCCGGGCTCCACCGACGACATCAGCGCAGCTCTGCCCGGACTCCTACGGGAGCCGGGCTCCACCGACGACATCGACGCAGCCCGGACTCCTACGGGAGCCGGGCTCCACCGCCAACGTCAGAACGGCTCTGCCCGGACTCCCACGGGAGCCGGGCTCCGCTCTCAGTATCAACTGCTGGTAAGCTCCATCCGGACTCCTACCAGAGCCGGACTTCACCCTTAACTTTGATTGCAGCACAGCTCCGCCCGGACTCCTACCGGAGCCGGGCTCCACCGACGACATCAGCGCAGCTCCGCCCGGACTCCCACGGGAGCCGGGCTCCGCTCTCGGTACCAACTGCTGGAGGAGCCGAGCCTTAAGGGAGCCGAGCCTCATCCCTGACGCCAGCGACTACAGTCGCGAGCAGACTCCGCCCGGACTCCTACGAGAGCCGGGCTCCACCCACAACTTCAGCACCGAGGGGGTTCCGCCCGGACTCCCTCGGGAGTCGGGCTCCGCTCACGACCCCTACCACCAGGAGGACCTCACCCGGACCTCAACAGAAACCAGGCCCCGTCCGTTGTCGAGCTTCAATCGACAGATCCACGCTCCCTGACAGGCCCTCAAAACGGCCACGACCCTGCTCCACTTCCTGTGGCGGACTCCGTACAGTACCATCATTCCCTGACGGGCCGCAGTAACCATAGCCGCCCTGCTCCACTTCCTGTGGCGGACTCCGCACGGCTCCACTATCCCCTGGCAGGCCACAGTGACGGCCACGAACCTGCTCCACCTCCTGCAACGGATACCATGCGATTCTCCTGTCCGCTGACAACGGACGCTGCTCCACCCCTCATAACAGATTCCACGTGGCGGGTCGAGGTGATGACCACGTGTCTACTCCATTATCTTTCGCAATCAATTCCCCTGATCATGGGCGACCCACTACCAGGCGGTTACAAACGTCGCCATCAATCCGTTGCCTCCTCCACCTATAAAAGGGGGATCCAGATACGTTATTCTTTAAGCTCCTTTTCTTTATCTCAAAACTCTGCTAAATTCTCCGTTCGAGCACTCCATTCTTGTTGAGGCCGAAAACTGACTTGAGCGTCGGAGGGTCTTGCCGGAGCAACCCCACCTCCGGTTTAGACTTCCCTTGCAGGTCCCGGCGGCGACCGCGGCTTCCCCGACTCCAGCTTCTCCGGCGCAGGCGGATTTTTGCACCAACAGCACACAACAACCTACACTTGATATCGCTATCATCCTAGTAATAACCTATCATTTGATCGCAAACAATTTTCATGACTTAAGGATAAATCCTTCTTTGTCGATTAATATATATAGTTCTAAGAACTTCATTTCAACACAGGAGTTTAAAGATAGTCAATTTGTAATGAAAATGCCAAATAATTTTTATTAATAAAAATTAATATACAGTTTACAAGATGAGCACAATCATCTAACGATTGGCTTTGGGATATATTTTTCAACAAAAATGAGCTAGTTATGGGGATAACTAGATTATAACCTCCTGTTAAAGTGAATGATAATGGGTCCATTATTTTTAATTGACATTGTAGGCACCATCCATCTGGTGTTCTCTCTAAATGATGGAATTATCATTCATCATATGATGACTTTATTGTACTATCTGATGATGGTTGGATTGACCGAGCCATCCTCAGACCTGATTATTCATTAATTAGAAATACCGAGTAGATTCATGTTAATGGTTTGATCTAATCAAAACTTTCAATGGAGGTTCATCGCCTACTGAAATATAATCTGGGATAAAATTAATTACTAAAAATTATTTGAAAAAATAATTGATTGAGAACCTACCCATAGATACATATAGATTGACCGAGCCATCCTCAGGCTTGTATGCAGTCTGTGTGGATTTTAGTACCTGTTAAGAAATTAAGGTAATTCCTCAGATTGAAGATAGAGGCTATCAATTCGACTAAAATAGTGGAAGAACTTTGAGACTAAATTCTAAATCTTTAGGTTCAATCAATTCATAAACATAGAGGTCTTGTATTTTTCTTTCAGTTATGGCTAGATGTACATTGCTTCATTCACTGTTTGACAGTGATTGATTTATAGTGAAGGAACCAGATCTAGGGTTTCAGGGTTAGATCTTGAAAAAGAGGGTTATTAGATCTTGAAACTTTTTCAAGATCATACAGCGGAAGACTAAAATAAATCAAAATTTATTTTTTAAGATCAAAAAATCCCTAGATCTAAGATCCTATTACATGATTATTACATGGCATTAAATCAAAAATTAAAATATATAAATATAGCATGAACTACATGTTGATCATATCAACATGTTTCTATACTACATCTAATGTATGTATTAAACAATAGATCAGATCTATTACCTTGCAAGTTAGATGTTCTAACCTTGCTGATCTGGGTTTGAGGATGATGTTGCAAGCCGCACACGCGTCCGACCTCTAGGAGTCATCCACACGAGCCCACGAATCTCAATCAGAAGTCCTGCTTCAGGAAATCAGCACAGTATGCTAGTACTGCGCTGATCCTTTTTTGATGGTTGATCAGGTGCCTCCTTCTTCTTGATTTGGACTCTTCCAAAGATGAAAAGTAGAAGGAGGAGTTTCAGATCTGAGACACTCTCAGGAAACTTAAGATGGAGGGAGGAAAGATATGAAAACAAAAACCCAAGAAGAAGACCCTCTTCTTCTTCACATTTTTCTCTCTAGATATCTAAACTTGCATCTTTTATATCTCCACGACCCAAAGGTATTTCTCTCTTATTTTTGGATGGAACAAAGGTCTCTTAAATCTCTAATTTATTCTAAAATTTTACGAAGAAACTCATCTTATATAGAGAGATATGATAGAGTCCTTGTCTAGGTCAAACACCTAGTCAAGGCTTATCCAAACATGGCAAGTTAAGGGACGCCCAACTCTTGAGTACCTCCTTCATATTTTCATGTATGGATCAACAGAAAAGGGTTCACAATGTATACCCTAAAAGCCACAAAAATTCTAAAAAAAATTTGGATAAATTCGGTGCAAAATTGAAAGAGTTTTGGATTTCTAAAACTCTATCTCATAGAATTCGAAATCCAAATTTATTCCTTTTAGATTTGATCCAAACCACCTTCCATGTAAGAAAGAAGAGAGGAGACCTTTTGTGAACGTGGGAGAGATCTGAGAGAGGGCTTTTGTCGCACAAAATAAGTAGAGATTGGCGTTGAATAAGAGAGAGGGCATGGAGAAGGCTTATGTGGTGCAAGGTGGAATCCTAGTCTTACTAGGATTCTGTCTTATGACTTGTTTTAATTTGGTTTTTCAAACCAAATCAAATAAAAATTAGATCAACCCAATTAAAATAGATCTTAACCCAATTAAGAACCTAATTTAATCAGATTAAATTAGATTTAAATCTGATTTAATTTTCTAATCAAATTAGAAATTAGATTGACCCAAGTCCTAGTTGAACTAGGACTAGTTTTTCCTTGCACTTGGCTTATCCAATAAACCAATTGGACTTGATCCAATCAAGCCCAAAATAAATCTAATAAAATTATATTTAATTAGACTTAATTTCAACCCATTGGCTTAATCAAATTAAGCCAATTAGCAATCGAATTGCTAATCGATCCTCCTGCAACACTTGCACTGGGTTAAATGTCAATCGTATTGATCATTTAACCCTAGAATGATTCTTAATCATTGATCAACCATCTGATCGGATCATGAACTCTAATGTGTGTGACCTCATAGGTCTGAACCTAAGCCGATAGTATAGGAATAAATTTCTATACCAATCGAAGTGACCATCTAGCAATGGTACCCGACGACCGGATAGGTCGAATGTGTAGAACAACATCCTTAGAACCCATGCGGATATAGTTTTCATATAATTCATCCCCTTGACCAAAATGATCATAGGACACCCCAGAGTTTAACTGTCAACTCTGATCAGGTTGTCCACATTGTATTTCAAAATATCAAATCCATCTGATGGATTACCCTGGCCAAGGTTTTGCTAAATTGAAATACAGCGACTCATTATTCTCCAACTCTTGGAGTGGTCAATCCCATCTCGATCACACTCTGACATCGCAAGTACTTGACTGTGCCCAGAAGCCTTCCGTCCCTGAATTAGAAATTCAGTTAGTCCAGTACCAAAGCACAGTGAGTTGCTTGCAAGTCACTGAGGCGATCTCAGGTCTAAGGGACACTTATACCTATATCCCATCAGAGACATTCTCGACAGCAGAATACTCTAGAGTTGGTCACGTTCAATGACGATGTACCCTTACATCTCACCTGTATGCCATACCAGTGTCTCCACACTCCTTGGTTAAGAGGACAACCAACCCATATGGCCTACAGCGACCTATGCTCGATAGAAGCTGTTGTCCTTATTAACAGCCTATCATTTGGTCGTGAACAGTTTTAAGGACTAATCGATAAATCCTCTCTTTATCAAATCTAAATAGTCCTAAGGACTTCATCATAACAACGGAGTTCATTAGAAGATGAAAGCTTATGATGAAGATGCCAAATATATATTTTATTTATTAACAAATCAATTACAATACTTGGTTGCTCAACCGTCAACAGCTTGACGATTGGCTTTTTGGGACACATTTCCCAACAACTCCCACTTGTCCTAAAGCCACTCGGCACAGTATCTAATACCCATCTTCGACTTGTGGTTGTCAAACTCCTTTATCGCCAGGGCTTTAGTGAAGGGGTTGGCCAGGTTCTCCTTTCCGTCGATCTTCTGAAGGTCAACGTCACCTCAATCCATGATCTCCCGGACCAGGTGGAAGCGGCGCAAGATGTGCTTCATCTGCTAATGTGCTTTGGGTTCCTTCACCTGAGCTATGGCACCAGTGCTGTCGCAGTAGAGCAGGACTGGACCATCGAGGGAGGGTGCTACTCCGAGCTCGTTGATGAATTTTCTCAGCCACACAGCTTCCTTCGCGGCATCTGATGCTGCGATATACTCCACTTCACAAACAGAGTCTGCCATAGTATGCTGCTTGAAACTCTTCCAGCAGATGGCTCCACCATTCAGAGTAAAGATATAACCCGACATGCTCCTGCTGTCATCATGGTTAGATTGGAAGCTGGAGTCTGTGAACCCCACAAGTTTCAGATCTGACTCGTCATAAACCAACCATTGGTCTTTAGTATTTCTCAAATACTTAAGGATGGCTTTAACCACTTTCCAGTGATTTTCTCCAGGATCAGATTGGTATCTACTCACTACTCCTAGTGAGTATGCCACATCTGGTCTTGTACATGTCATGGCGTACATGATAGATCTCACGACTGAAGCATATGGGACTCTACTCATATGCTCTCTCTCTTCAAGAGTTGTCGGACAATCCTTCTTAGAGAGAGAAATTTCATGGCCTATCGGTAGATAGCCCTTCTTAAAATTCTCCATGCTGAACCTCTTCAGCATAGTGTCTATGTACATGGACTGGGATAACCCAAGCATCTTTTTAGATCTATCCCTATAGATCTTCATCCCTAGGATGTAGGATGCTTCACCCAAGTCCTTCATGGAGAACTGTGATGACAACCAAACTTTTATTCCCTGTAGTGCGGGGATGTCATTCCCGATTAAGAGAATGTCATCCACGTACAAGACAAGGAATACCACAACTGGACCATTTGCCCATTTATAGATACAGGGCTCTTCTCCATTCTTAATGAAGCCATACGTTTTGATCACCTTATCAAAACGCATGTTCCAACTCCGAGAAGCTTGCTTCAGTCCATAAATGGATCTCTGAAGCTTGCACACCTTGGACTCATCTGTGGATGTAAACCCTTCAGGTTGTATCATATACACCTCTTCAGTCAGCTCTCCATTCAGGAAAGCTATCTTTACATCCATCTGCCAGATCTCATAATCCAGATGGACAGCTATTGCAAGCATTATCCGAATAGATTTGAGCATTGCCACAGGGGAAAACATCTCGTCATAGTCAATACCATAATGTTGACGATACCCCTTGGCAACCAAACGGGCTTTATAGGTCTCCACCTTTCTGTCTGCGCCCCTCTTCCTTTTGAAGACCCATTTACACCCAATGGGTTTAACCCCTTCAGGTGGGTCAACCAATGTCCATACATCGTTGACCTTCATGGACTCCATTTCGGATTTCATGGCTTCAAGCCATTTCTCGGAATCAGGTCTCTGCATAGCATCCATATAGGTGATCGAATCCTCATTATTCTCATCAAGTTCGATGGGATCACCATCCCAGACCAAGAAATCATAGTATCTGTCCGGCTGACGCGGTACTCTACCGGATCGCCTTCATGGTGCAGGTATATTGGGCTCCGGATGTGATCTAATCATATCCGACTCAGGTTCAGCTATTGGTATCGGTCCTTCTACCTGTTGAACTTCATCAAGTTCAATCTTAGAGGCAACGGTTCCTTCACCAAGGAACTCCTTTTCTAAAAAGATTGCCTTAAGGCTGACGAACACCTTTTGTTCATCAGCATGGTAGAAAAAATATCCTTTTGTCTCTTTGGGGTACCCTATGAATGAGCATTTGTCAGACCTAGGTCCAAGTTTGTCTGTGACTAATCGTTTGACATAGGCCGGGCACCCCCAGACCCTAAGGTGTGAAAGTACTGGCTTACGCCCTGTCCATATCTCATATGGAGTCTTAATTACAGATTTACTTGGAATCCTATTTAACAGATAACAGGCCGATTCGAGTGCATATCCCCAGAAGGATATCAGCAAGCTAGCAAAAACCCATCATGGATCGGACCATGTCTAACAAAGTCCGATTTCTCTTTTCAAACACACCATTATGCTGTGGTGTTCCTGGAGGAGTCCATTGGGAGAGAATCTCATTCTCTCCTAGATATGTGAGAAACTCACTAGAAAGGTATTCTCCTCCTCGATCAGATCGAAGAGTTTTAATACTCTTCCCAGTTTATTTTTCTACTTCACTTCAGAATCGTTTGAACATTTCAAATGAATCCGACTTATGTTTCATTAGATAGACATATCCATATCGGGATAGGTCATCCGTGAAAGTTATGAAGTAGAAATATCCACCTCTAGCACTGGTGCTCATGGGCCCACATACATCAGTATGTACTAGGCTCAAGAGCTCAGTAGCTCTCTCATCTTTTCCAGTAAAAGGTGACTTGATCATTTTACCAAGAAGATAGGACTCACAGGTTGGAAGTGATTCACAATCACTAACTTCGAGGATTCCCTCTTGAGTCACCTGTTTATTCTGTTCTTGTTTATATGACCTAGCCTACAGTGCCATAAGTAGATATCTGACACACTATCTAATCTAGGGTGCTTGCCAGTAGAATAGACTCTTATCAGGCTTGACCTTTTTGGTCTGGCTCTGCACTGATGTCCTAGCCTGAACTTGCACCTTCTTTACTTTCTTCTTCTTGTTCTTCTTCCCTTTCTTAAAAGGTCGAGAACCAGAAGATGAACCTCCCACTAAATTCACCGACTCCTTGTGAAGTTGGTGATCCTTCTCAAAGTTCTGAAGCAACCCCAGTAACCCGTGGTAGTTCTCTTCAGGCTTTGTCATTCTATAATGAGTGAGGAATGGGAGATAAGACTTGGGCAGCGAGTTCAGTATTGCATCTTTTCCAAGCTGCTCATGCAAGGAAAAGTCGAGCTTGCTCAATCATTCCATCAGCTCGATCATGTACAATACATGATCAGTGACAGAGGCACCATCCCGTATTTTGGCGTTGAAGATGGCACAACTAGTCTTGTGCCTCTCCACATCATCGGGTGTGCCAAAGGCATCCTCCAACACTTGAAGCTTGTCCTTTGGCTGAGCCGTCTCGAATCTGCGACTGAACTCGTCGCTCATGATAGCCAGCATGATACAGCACACCGTGGTCCGATCACTGAGCCACTTCTGGTAAGTGTCTCTGATTATTCCACGTGCATTGACAGCTGGCTCCTCAGGTGCAGGATCTATTATCACATATAGGATCCGTTCATGCTCTAAGACTATCTTCAACTTTCGGTACCAGCTACCGAAGTTGAGTCCCACCAACTTATCATTGTCCAACAATGATCAGAGCGATAGGAAAGTGGCCATATTTGCACAAAGGAGAACCATAACCTAATTAGTAATTGATTCATTAAACCTAAAGATTTGGACTTTAATCAAAAGGTTTCTCCCACTATTTTATTCGAATTGGTAGCCTCTACCTCCAACTTGAAGAATTACCCTAATTCTTTAGCGGGTACTAGAATCCACTTAGACTGCACACAAGCCCAACTTTGGTTGGTCAACCCATGTACATCTAAGGGTAGGTTCATAACGAATTGTTTCTCTAAATAATTTCTAGTAATTTTAATTTTGCCCCAAAAACCTAATCAGTAGGCTTTGGCCTCCACTGTAAGGATCCAGTTAGGTCCAACCATTAACATGATCATACTTGGTGTATCTAACCAACGAATGATTAAGCCCAACTTTGGTTGGCTCACCTAACCACCATTAGAGAGACACTTCCAAGTCATCATATGATGAGTGATAATTCCATTAGTCAACAAGCACCAGGCCTTTGGGTCTGCAATGATTATTGAGTTAATGGACTCATTATCAAACACCTTAATGGGAGGCTATGACTCAGTTATCTCCATAACTTTATCATTTTAAGGACCTAATAATTTTAGAAGATTTAAATAATTTAGAGGATGAGGTCAGATGAACCAGCTTATCATGATCCTCCCACTGGCTTCACCAAGTCAGCTTAAGGGAGACCAGGGCTGGTCTAGGAGCACCTAAATCAGTCACACTGATTTACCTAGCTGACATGGGTCAGCTCGAATAGTCAAGTGATCCGATCAAAACATAATTTCACCAAGAGGCCAGGTAAGTTTGATCAGTGAGAGGGTCTGCCAAAGCTTGCCTTAGACACCATCAGAAATAGCCAGGTAAGCGGGCTCCCAATTAAAAACCACCGGTCTGGTTTACCTTAGACACCAACTGGTTTAATTAGTTTCGATTAGATCAACCTAACAGTTCGTGCTAGACCGCTTAGGCAAGAATCAAGTCCATTTGGTTCTCGTTAAAGACATGGACTTGACCAACTACAACTATTGTAATTGATCTAGAGAATCCTTGACCTAATCTAAGACAACAATTGATTAGATTTAGTCAATTCTCTAATTAAGTCCATCTTTAATCTAACCATAGGTCTAACCCAATTAATGGACCTAATTTTCACTAACCCATTAACCCAATGTGTTATGATTTGTGTCTTAGGTTCTTCAATTCACAATCCTAGAACCTAATCAAACAACTTCTTAATTCTTAATTAAGTTTTGGGCTGAGGGTTGGGTTCGGCTTTTCAAAAAATAATTTTCATATTTGTAAAATAATTTTATAATATGATTCTACCAACCATATTACATGTTTGATTCATAATCAAGATGCAAGTGAAATAAACATGAAACTACTTTAGATCTAATCTAAACAGGTTCATGTAATTGAAATAATTTCAACTTTAAATAATTTCTTTGCACAAAAATTATTAACAAAAAGATTTTATTTCAGATTTAAACATCTTTTAAATCTAATAAATCATAAATTTAATCTAGATCATATCTAATAAATTTATGATTAAAGATAGATCTACACAAACTAGGACAACCTTTGCACTGTAAGGGGTAAACCTTACAGCAGAACAACCTTGCAGTTTGTGATTGATCTAAAATTTTAATTTTAGATTTAATAATCAGATTATAAATTAGATCTAATCTAAAAAATAATCTAAGCATGTATAAATAATCATGTAATAAAGAACCTAGGCTCTGATACCAATTGAAGGAACCAGATCTAGGGTTTCAGGGTTAGATCTTGAAAAAGAGGGTTAGATCTTGAAACTTTTTCAAGATCATACAACGGAAGACTAAAATAAATCAAAATTTATTTTTTAAGATCAAAAAATCCCTAGATCTAAAATCCTATTACATTATTATTACATGGCATTAAATCAGAAATTAAAATATATAAATATAGCATGAACTACATGTTGATCATATCAACATGTTTCTATACTACATCTAATGTATGTATTAAACAATAGATCAGATCTATTACCTTGCAAGTTAGATATTCTAACCTTGCTGATCTGGGCTTGAGGATGATGTTGTAAGCCGCACATGCATCCGGCCTCTAGGAGTTGTCCACACGAGCCCACGAATCTCGATCAGAAGTCCTGCTTCAGGAAATCAGCACAGTATGCTAGTACTGCGCTGATCCTTCTTTGATGGTTAATCAGGTGCCTCCTTCTTCTTGATTTGGACTCTTCCAAAGATGGAAAGTAGAAGGAGGAGTTTCAGATCTGAGACACTCTCAGGAAACTCAAGATGGAGGGAGGAAAGATATGAAAACAAAAATCCAAGAAGAAGACCCTCTTCTTCTTCACATTTTTCTCTCTAGACATCCAAACTTGCGTCTTTTATATCTCCATGACCCAAAGGTATTTCTCTCTGATTTTTGGATGACACAAAGGTCTCTCAAATCTCTAATTTTTTCTAAAACTTTATGAAGAAACTCATCTTATATAGAGAGATATGATAGAGTCCTTGTCTAGGTCAAACACCTAGTCAAGGCTTATCCAAACATGGCAAGTTAAGGGACGCCCAACTCTTGAGCACCTCCTTCATATTTTCATATATGGATTAATAGAAAAGGGTGCAAAATATATACCTTAAAAGCCATAAAAATTCCAAAAAAAATTTGGATAAATTCGGTGCAAATTGAAAGAGTTTTGGATTTCTAAAACTCTATCTCATAGAATTCGAAATCCAAACTTATTCCTTTTAGATTTGATCCAAACCTCCTTCCATGTAAGAAAGAAGAGAGGAGACCTTTTGTGAACGTGGGAGAGATCTAAGAGAGGGCTTTTGTCACACAAAATAAGTAGAGATTGGCGTTGAATAAGAGAGAGGGCGTGGAGAAGGCTTATGTGGCGCAAGGTGGAATCCTAGTCTTACTAGGATTCTGTCTTATGACTTGTTTTAATTTCGTTTCCCAAACTAAATCAAATCAAAATTAGATTAATCCAATTAAAATAGGTTGTAACTCAATTAAGAATCTAATTTAATCAGATTAAATTAGATTTAAATCTGATTTAATTTTCTAATCAAATTAGAAATTAGATTGACCCAAGTCCTAGTTGAACTAGGACTAGTTTTTCCTTGCACTTGGCTTATCCAATAAACCAATTGGACTTGATCCAATCAAGTCCAAAATAAATCTAATTAAATCATATTTAATTATATTTAATTTCAACCCATTGGCTTAATCAAATTAAACCAATTAGCAATCGAATTGCTAATCGATCCTCCTGTAACACTTGCACTAAGTTAAATGTCAATCGTATTGATCATTTAACCCTAGAATGATTCTTAATCATTGATCAACCATCTGATCGGATCATGAACTCTAATCTGTGTGATCTCATAGGTCCGAACCTAAGCCAGTAGCATAGGAATAAATTCTTATACCAATCAAAGTGACCATCTAGCAATGGTACCCCGACGACCGGATAGGTCGAATGTGTAGAACAACATCCTTAGAACACATGCGGATATAGTTTTCATATAATTCATCTCCTTGACCAAAATGATCATAGGACACCCCAGAGTTTAACTGTCAACTCTGATCAGGTTGTCCACATTGTATTTAAAATATCAAATCCATTTGATGGATTACCCTGGCCAAGATTTTGCTAAATTGAAATACAGTGACTCATTATTCTCCAACTCTTGGAGTGGTCAATCCCATCTCGATCACACTTTGACTTCGCAAGTACTTGACTGTGCCTAGAAGCCTTCCGTCCTGAATTAGAAATTCAGTTAGTCCAGTACCAAAGCACATTGAGTTGCTTGCAAGTCACTGAGGTGATCTCAGGTCTAAGGGACACTTATACCTATATCCCATCAGAGACATTTTCGACAGCAGAATACTCTGGAGTTGGTCATGTTCAATGACGATGTACCCTTACATCTCACCTGTATGCCATACCAGTGTCTCCACACTCCTTGGTTAAGAGGACAACCAACCCATATGGCCTACAGCGACCTATGCTCGATAGAAGCTGTTGTTCTTATTAACAGCCTATCATTTGGTCGTGAACAGTTTTAAGGACTAATCGATAAATCCTCTCTTTATCGAATCTAAATAGTCCTAAGGACTTCATCATAACAACGGAGTTCATTAGAAGATGAAAGCTTATGATGAAGATGCCAAATATATATTTTATTTATTAACAAATCAATTACAATACTTGATTGCTCAACGTCAAAGCTTGACGATTGGCTTTTGGACACATT